>NC_136484.1:99403399-99423399 GCF_053919585.1 Euprymna scolopes
TTACATATATATATATATATATATATATATATATATATATATATATATATTAGCGAGTGATTCTATTGGAGCCCAAGGTAACATTTTACTCGATCTTTCGGTTCAGAAAATATTGGAATCATTTAATATATATCAGGACTGATTTATTTTATAATTATTTTTTGCATTGATTGATAATGATTAAATATATTTGATAAAATTCAACTAAAAAAATTGATCCTGCTTCTGATACTAGGGTTCATTTAATTTTAAACGAGCTTCTCTGGTTAATTCTCATATATTCTATATACAGCTAAAATTATTCCGTACTTTATTTAATAAAGATTAGTAAGCAGCTTTAAAAATTAGGATGTATCTATTAAAGCGTCATATATTTGACGTATTCTAGCAAGGGAAGTTATCCAACACAAATGACCTATCCTACACGAGCCTTCTCAGCAGGTTATTCCTTATTATGTAACGCATTGTATGCTAGTTAAGCATGGCTGCTTGCGAATTACAATGAATCGTTGCCATCTGAGAAAAAAGTCAAATGACTGCCTCCAGCAAAAATACAAAATGTTGTTAGACAAAAGATCAAAATAATATTCTTTTACACTAGATCTTTGAAGAACATGATGACTCAAGATTGAAAGGAACTTTTCATCAATATTTGAAAGCAAGAAAAGAAAAAATGATTGCTACAGTGTATATATAAAGAAAACATCGGTACCAACAGCCAGAGATCACACATGTTAGTAAGCTTTGCGACAGACGCTACTGTCCGACAACGTTTATTTAAACAACAAACAGATTTGCTCCAAGCAAACAGACAACTGGGGCAACTAGGCTAAGAATATTTAATCTATCGTCGACCTTTATCAATGGAGGCTCGTTATTTATATTTTACTTCGTCCATTACTGTTGTAGCGTACTCTTAACAACCTCCAATAGTTTACTATTTTAAAAAGATATTTTTACTCTTTCGTAATTGACTCATATAATTTAATAGAACTTACAAATACCGGATATAAGGATGGTCGGAGGAGGCTTCATTCAGTTTTGACAAACTAGGGATACAAACTGCAAGAATGCCTGCGCGTGAAATGTTTGTGGCAATAGTTGCGCAATAATCAACCACACATCACCTGAATGGACATTGTCTAATACCAGTGGCAAGTGGAGGTTCAGAACGACTGGAAACAATGCCGAAATAAGCGTAAAGCATATTCAGCGCCTAGAATTCCCAAATAGTTACAATCTGGTACTAGCCAGGGTAAACCTAGCTTATCTCCGGTTATACGACCAGAACCAGTATGTCAACACGATTATGCCGTAAGATGGTATGCTCTACATGAAGTAGTGATTCCTAAGAGTTATACGTTCACCTACTCTATAGCAGATTTTCTCATGTTATCTATAGAAAACTTGATATAATTCTTACATAAAAAATCATAGACAATTTTTACAAGAACACACTTTCCTCTGTGTAATTCAGTAAGACGATTTTGCACCTGTTGCATAAAAGAATATCCTTTTTTAAATTTCATTTATATATTTGAATCTGTTACATGGCATTTAACCTGGCAATAATATAAGCAAATAGATGTGACAACACCCAGTAAAGTTTTTATCCTACATGTAGTGATGACGTAGTAAAAACAAGCCGCGCATGCGTGGTTCCCCTTTGGTGATGCATGTGAGACGACGCCACAAAAAATAGTGAAGAAATGATGAAAGTGAAAAGTGTGAAGAGCCAACGTTGCCTTTAAATTTTCGCCAATTTTCAGAACAATATAATGGACGCGGCAAAATTTATGGGGTATAAAGCGCCTGCCTTTTTTGCTGTTTTAGGGAATTTGTGACACTTTTTGAAGACTCGGAAGGCCGAATCCAAGTAAAAGATGGATAAACGGCGAAGTTATATGCCTCAAAACATTTATATTTGAACTCACCACCATGGAAACACACTATATCGACATGCATTTCAAGTTCTTGAGTAATATGAAAAGAGAGATCTAAAATAGCATTTCTTTTAGTCCTAAATGTCCCAGAAGGATTGCGAACCAGAATTTTGCTAGGGTCACCCATACTTAGTATATATTGGGAATAATGATCTCCAAATTTTGGCCAAGTTTCAGGAAAATCTAATGGATGGATCAAACGTTACGGTGCAAAAAATGTCATTTTTGGCCATTTTGTGCATTTCTGATATCTTTTAAGCTGTTGGGTACGCATAATCACAGCGTAAATGGACAACGGAGAAGTTTCACGCCTGACGACGTATATTGGAGCTGCCCAGCGAGAAAAACAACTATATTGTCAGACATATCAAGGTTTTGTTGAGAAATATTAAAAAAAAAAAACAGCAGCAAAAAGGAGCGTTTTAAGCACTATAATCCCCGGGTACATGGACCAGAATGTTGAGCGGACCACTCATACAGAATTTTTATTAAGAACAATGAGCCTCATATTTTGGCTTAGTTTAAGAAAAAAAATACATGGATCAAAAGTTATGGGGTGAAAGGTGTAATTTCTGGCCATTTGGGGGCATTTTGACCTTTTTGCGCACCTGGGGACGCAACGGGAATTTTCGCTAAAAATATTTTTTACTGTGAACATCTATCTAATGAAGTACAATTGCTGACAAAGTCCAGGAAAAACTAATAGACGGTTATCTGGAAATCGTCTGAAATAACGGACCCACGCACACTACTGAAAACAGGATCTCTCTTCGAGATATCGGGGGACCGATATAGATTTTGAGATGTAGAGCTGTACTTACGAGGCAGAGCAGTTCGATACGCAACCTGTTATGGACGGATAGGATGTCCAAAGAAATCAGTAGGATGCGACTTGGAAAAAAATGTAATCTTATACAAAGCGTGCCAACTCCAGAAAAAAAAGTGAAAGTAAATGATTATATAAAAAATCTTTTTCCAGTCTGAGCGTTTTCACTTTCGGAGAGAAGAAAGTAAATTTCAAAACGCATGTAAGGGACAAAGGGAAAAAGAACTTCATTCATGTTTTTGCTGGAGTCCCGACCGACAACGATACGAATCATATATCGGAACTTTAACATTCATAACTTAAGAGACTCATAGAAACACACATCTGTTAAATAGACACCTACATATAATATATATATTATATATATATTATATATATATATTACATATGTATATATATATTATATGTATATATATATTATAGATATATTACATATGCATATATATTACATATATATTAAATATATTACACATATATATAGATTACATATGTATATATATTACATATGTATATATATTACATATATATTATATATATATTACATATGTATATATATTACATATATATATTACATATGTATATATATTATATATATTATATATATTACATATATTATATATATATATATTATATATATTACATATATATTATATATATATTATAAATATATTACATATATATTATATATATATTATAAATATATTACATATATATTATATATATATATTATAAATATATTACATATATATATATTATATATTACATATATATATTACATATATATATTACATATATATTATATATATTACATATATATATATTATATATATTATATATATATTACATATATATATATATTATATATATATTATATGTATATTATATATATATTAAATATATTATATATATATTATATATATATATTATATATATTATATGTATATTATATATATATATTAAATATATTATATATATATTACATATATATTATATATATATATATTAAATATATTATATATATATTACATATATATATTACATATATATATATTATATATATTATATATATTATATATATATATATTACATATATATATATTATATATATTTTATATATTATATATATATATCACATATATATATATATATATTACATATATATTATATATATAACATATATATTACATATATATATATTACATATATATATATTACATATATATATATTACATATATATATATATTACATATATATACATATATATACACACATATATATGCATATATATACATATATATGTGGGTGTATATGTAGATATGTATATATGTGTGTGTATATATGCGTGGGTATATATGTATGTTTATATATACATATATATATGCATATATATGTTGGTGTATATGTAGATATGTATATATGTGTGTTTTATATATGCGTGGGTATATATGTATATTTATATATATGCATTTTTATATTATATATATATATATATATATATATATATATATATATATATATCCAGTTTCGATGTCTATATGGAAGGAATAGAAACACAGATAGTGTATTTTATTTAAACACACACGCATATATATACACACTTGTATATACAAATACACACATAGCACATCGATGTATGCTGATAATAGGAATTTATATATTTCATAAGTTTGCGAACTTAATAAGATAATAAATAGATGTATTATTTAATGTACCTTTGTAAGTCAGGTATTAAATATATCTTTTTTTCGCGATGGGCCTTGACACGTGACACATATAACGTTTTTTTTTTTTTTTTTTTTTTTTTTTTTTTTTTTTTTTTTACAAATGGATAATGTTAGTGTTGTTTATTTTTGTTTCCTGACAAAGATCAGGCCAATATTTTCAAAATTAAAGAAATAATCTAGATAAAATATATTCTAAAAGGAGAAAGGCCAAATGTATAAAATGGTAGTAAAAATAGGATGCCAAGTGTTTGTTTATGAATGTCTGCCATCGGAGGTGACGAGAGAATGGGGAAAGAGAACAATTACAATCCCGAGAGGAATAAAAAGAATTAAGAGGTTGGGGGTGTATGTAGATATATTCTATTAGAACTTTAACATATTTTGTCACTGTTTCCTCAACTTTTAGGCTGTAAATCGGTGTTAGAGGAGGTCGACAAGCATGCTGTGTTGTCTGTAAAATATGAAGATCAGTCTTTATTTTTTGTCACAATAAATAGAAATATTCTTAATTTTTTGCTTATAATCTGCTTTGATCTTGTTTCTAAATTGATTCTTAATATTACAAAATTATGGACACAAGAAACAACATTAAGATGCAAAAGAAAATAACGATATAATATATATATATATATATATATATATATATATATATATATATATATATATATATAATATCATATCATATTCTGCTTGACCCTTATTTAGTCCCAACGTTACGTTCTGAAGAAGGCAAAGTTACATTTTTGAAAGGCAAGCTGCTTCAAAAAGGTTGTCTTCGAAATTTCCTATTTATAAAGCCAATCTGACGAACCTGAACAAGGATATGACGGTTACTTTTTTTATATTGACTCATTTTCGAATACTATATATATATATATATATATATATATATATATATATATATATATATATATATTATTATTATTATTAATATCATCGAAGAAAGTAATTCGCGAAATGTTACGTAAAAAGAAAAGAACATTCGAAAAAAGGGCAAAAATAGAACAATTTTTGCCACGAAGTACTGGACTTCACTAGTAAATTAAATATTACCCTTTACAATGTAATAGTATTTATATTGATCTAACATTTATATTGGAATACATAGTACAAAGTTTGGCCTTTTGGCCAAGATCAAAGTGTAGTATCTGTTCCGGCAGATACTGCACTTAAGATAATTTGTACCAGTCAATGGAGGGGAAACCCTCTATACTGGGACAATTATTATTTTTGGTAACCAGAGTGCCCCCTTTTTGCCTACTTTTAGGGGAGCTGGTTTTTACCTCACATTAAAAACGGCCTTGTGCCTAATTTGCTCAGTGGGGGAGCAAATAAATACCATCTGTTCCGGCAGATACTGCAAGCTATGACTGGCTATGACTAGCTATGACTAGCAAAGACCAGATGTGGGGGCAACCCCACATGACTGACCATTAACCAGCTCCCATTTCCCACCTCTCGGGAGCTGGTCCCCTTTTTTCCCTTCCCCCTCCCTTCACTCCTCACATTAAAAATCGGCCTTGTGCCTAATTTGCTCGGTGGGGGAGCAAATAAATACCATCTGTTCCGGCAGATGCTGCACTTAAGATAATTTGTACCAGTCAATGGAGGGGAAACCCTCTATACTGGGACAATTATTATTTTTGGTAACCAGAGTGCCCCCTTTTTGCCTACTTTTAGGGGAGCTGGTTTTTACCTCACATTAAAAACGGCTTGTGCCTAATTTGCTCAGTGGGGGAGCAAATAAATACCATCTGTTCCGGCAGATGCTGCACTTAAGATGGTTTGTACCAGTCAATGGAGGGGAAACCCTCTATACTGGGACAATTATTATTTTTGGTAACCAGAGTGCCCCCTTTTTGCATACTTTTAGGGGAGCTGGTTTTTACCTCACATTTAATTTATTTAGGTTTTATTTTTTTGCTTCAGGTTTCATCAATTTTTTTTTTTAGAATTTAAGTTTCTAATACTTGGTAAAAGATTCCAAGATGGGTTTTTCATTTTCATATTTCTGATCGGTAGTTTCATGTGCATTTTTGCTGCTAAATAACTTCGGCTGTGTTTGATTCGTAGGAAAATCATGTTTACTTTTCGATTTTTGAGCGATTATTAGGAAAATACGTAACTGTACATGAATAAAGAGGATTTTTTTCATGTTTGAGTAATCCGTCCGTTATTTTTTATTTTAATATACTTTCATAGAAATGTTTCTGTTATGTCAAAAATACCTATATTCTTTACGTCACAAGTGTCGCGCTCTACATGACTTCCATAGCTAACATAACATACTGGCCCAATGGGTCACGGGTAGTCTAGTATTTTTATAATAATCTTATTCACTATTGTTTCTTCAGATTGAGATTGATGCATAATATTATTTGGAGTATTCGAAATTATTTTTGCATGCCTCCTGACAAAATTGATAAAATCATTAAATAAACATGTTTTTTTTACATGTGGGTCACTGCTTATCAATGCCTCGGGGCCACTCAAGGTTAATGGTTAGGTTTAGGGTATACATTTGTCATTGGGATTTTAGCGTAGTAAACATGAGTGGGAATATTAGTACTTGGGAGGATGGGTCAATAAGAACTTGTTCACGTTGGACAATCTGATTGTAGTCAGCTGGAAAGCAAGCACACGGAATTGTATCCCACAAACGAGAATTTCTAAGACGCGTTGTGCATGGAATCTTCGTTTAGGTGTAGGCACAGATAAAGAGTGTGAGAAATTGTTGATAGTGGTATTGCTAAACGAGTGTTTTTCGTAAAAGTCTGGGGAGGGGAGCATAGATTGAAGTTCAGATGAGCCCCTGTCATGAAAGTAAGGCTAAAACATGTACAGGCTCGGTACGTCACTTCTGTGGGAAAAAAGGTTGCAGGGAAGAGAAAAGGGCACCCCCTACTAAGCTAAGAAGTCTAGTTTGGACTTTGTCAAGACAGGATAAGCTACTTCTAGCAGCTCCTACCAAGATGTGGCAACAGTGTTCCATCGTTGGCCGAACCTGGCTTTTATATAGGTAGATAATTTCATCAGGAGTGAGATATCTACCGGAACGGTAGAAGGATCCCATCATTTTTCCAGCGACTTTGACGATGAATTTGATATACTTGCTCCATTTAAGATCAGGAGTAAGGTCAAGCCCAGAAGCTTGTCAAAACATGAACCCTCCCCAAGGCGAGAGTCATTCATTTCGATTGATGGCAGCTGGACAGAAGAGCGTTGAAGATATAAGGATATAAGCTTGGTTTTAAATGCCTTAAAAGTAACCAGCCATTTTTCTCCGTTGTACCATGTGCTCAATATCAGAGGAGAGTCAGACACAACTTGGTCGTGTACGATCTTCTAAGTGCTACCATATATGGTAGTTTCGTCAGCATAAATTTCTACGAATGATGTAAGGATGTGGTTTGAAAGATCATTGATGTAGAACAGGAAGAGAGTTGAACTTTGGATGAAACCCTGAGGGACTCCAGAATTAATAATGAGAGCTTCTGATTTTTGCATCAACCACTATTCTTAAGAACTCATCAGAGAGTAATGATTTAATAGTTGAGAAAACATTTACAGCTATACCACGACTGGAGATCTTGTGGAGTATACCTTTATGCCATACCTTATAAAATGCCTTTAATATGCCAAGAGCAATTGCCCTTGAGATGAAGCCTCCGTCGAGAGATTCGCTAATCTTATGAGAAAAAAAGTCTCCTATAAAATTGAACATTTTCCAAATTATATTTGCATATTATCTGAACTCAAAAACTCGCGGCTTTTTTCTCCTACAGTATGCATTACTTCTAGCTAAAGGTATTACTTTATAAACAGCTTTTTAATCGAGTTAACAATAACCAGAATTTTTAAATTTGATAAAAGTTCCATTATAGCATATTTATTATGGGTGGTCGAACATTCTGGCATTAGATAGATAATTCAATCTGTAAGTTAAAAGAAATAAATAAAAATACAAAACTCACCAACATCCCACCCTAACCACCGCCACCCAACATACTCTTTAAATATCGACATAAAAGCAGACTGACTGGCTGGCATTCGTCCTCTTTAAGCCATCGCCTCCAAGCTAAGTGGAACTCTACGGTCCCAAAAGTTAAGAAACTTTTCTCTTCGTAACTTTTGCAGCCTACTAATCTAAAAACACTAGTATTTTTTTTCTCTTTTTCCTTATCACAGGTTTGACTTTAATCCTGAATATTTGTATTTTCTTATCTTTCTCCTATATCTTTTTTTTCAAAAATACTATTATCAACGAATACATTTCTTATATTCAAAACGCAAAAAATATCTCCTATGAAATTACACATTTCCCAAATTATATTTGCATATTATCTGAACTCAAAAACACGCGGCTTTTTTCTAAAGTATGCATTACTTTTAGCTAAAGCTATTACATAACCCTAAAGGTATTACAGCTTTTTAAATAAGTTAAAAAATAACCAAACCTTTTTAATTTGATAAGTTCCATTATAGCATATTTATTATTGGGGTCGAGCTGGAACGGTTTAACATCCCAGATCGACCTAGATAAAAGGAAAAAAAGTATCCATGCATTAACATGGGAGAGAAGACTATCTTGAAATACTATCCTAAGCCGGGAATGGGGCAACGGACTTATAAATCAGATGTTAATAAGTCCTTCTCAATTTAAAAAAAAATATATTTGATTTTGCCAGCAACCACTGTAAAAGAGTAATAAAACATGCAAGATACCTATATGCTCAGTCTGTTAAATCCAAAGTAGCTGAGCAACGGCTTGGTTTGCACCAGTTCTGGCAAATAGCAAACAGGGAACAGAAGCGTGCATTCTATCCCAACTATCATCAATGGACCCGAGGTCATCTCGTCAGCATCAGACAACTCCAAACTATTTGGCAAGAACTTTGCAGCTAATTCTACCCCATGCAACAATGACCATAAACTCCCTGGTTTTCATCCTATAACAGACAACACGCTATGCAACATACAAATATCTGTGCGTGAGGTCGCCAAGCTAATCAAGAACCTTGATTCCAGTAAAGCCACTAGTCCTGATGCCATTCCAGTTATAGTGCTGAAAAAGCTTCAACCAGAATTGCCCCCATACTTACAAAGCAGTTTAAGCGTTGCCTTAAGGAGAAGTGCTTTCCAACACTCTGGAAAATCTCATCAGTATGCCCTGTCTCCTGTGTGTCATGAGTAAGTTGTTGGAATCCATATAAAATAAAGTAGTCAACCACCTCAACAGAAACAATATTTTAGGTACATGAGATATGGTTTCCGCTCTGCAAGATCTACAACAGATGTGCTAACGGTTATATCACTTGTGATTACTGAATCTCTTCACAAAGGTTTCCTTTCCAGGGCAATTGCTCTTGACATATCGAAGGCCTTCGATAAGGTATGGCATAAGAGCCTCTTCACAAATTTTCCAGCTACGGTGTTACTGGAAATGTTTTCTCAGTCATTAAATCATTTCTCTCTGATAGGTTAATAAGAGCAGTGGTTGATGGGCAGACATCAGAGGCCCACAGTATTAATGCTGGAGTCTCTCAGGGGTCTATCCTGGAGCCAACTTTCTTCTTGAACTACATCACTGATCTCCTAAAACGCATACTTAAATCATTCGTTGACATCGATGCTGATGGCACGACCATCTGTGGCAACACATCAAAGGCCGTAAATGACAAAATTCTCTCTAATTCTCTCTCCTTTGATCTTGAACGCGTTGTACAATGGGGGAAGAGGTGGCTGGTTAGTTTTAATGCATCAAAAACAAGCTTCTATCTTTACATCATCAACGCTCTTATCCCCATCTGGCAACAACTGAAATGGATATCTCTCATCTTGGGGAGGCTCCATGTTTTGCAAGCTTCTGGGTTTTACTTTTACTCCTGATCTGAAATGGAACACGTACATCAAATCTGTTGCCAGGGGCGCTGGGAAAATTGTGGGAACCTTCTACAGCTCCAGAAGATATCTCCCTACTGATGCAATTCTTTATCTGTATAAAAGTCAAGTACATCTAAGGATTAGGTACTTCTGCCACATCTGGGCAGGGGCGGCTAAAAACAGTCTATCCTGCTTTGACAGAGTATAAAATATTCTTCGTGGTTCAGTGGGGGATGCCCTTTTCTCTTCCCTGCAACCTCTCTCCCACAGAAGAGACGTTGCGAGCCTGTCTTTTTTTCTATCGTTATTTCCAGGTGCTCGTCTGAGCTCAAATCCGTCGCCCCCCTCGCCAATCTTCTACGAGAAACACCTGTCTGAAACTGGCTGAAACTACTGTGAATAATTTTCCCCACTCTTTATCTGTGCCTAAATCCAAACGTAGATTCCATGTTCAAAGCTTCTTTCTTAGAACTGCACGCTAGTGGACCTCTCTGTCGCTTGTTTGTTTACCACCTCACTACAACTTGGACGTCTTCAAGTCCAACATAAACAAACTCCTGACAAACCGCTCCCTTAAGTAAAACACTCTATCAAAACCCCCAATACTAATGATTACTACAATACTATCTCATTGATTAGTGTACTGGCAATAACCCTTATCCCTGAGTGGCCTTCGGGCCTTGATAAGTGGTGACCCCCATGTAAAAAAAGACATACCTGTAATCACGTCTGCTGTTGATCTATCATAACAGAATCCGTATTGCATGTCACTGAGAAGGTTATTTTCGTTGAGATGGTTGACTACTTCTTTATTTAGCACATATTCCAGCAGCTTACTCATCATGCACGGAAGACTTATTGGTCTGTACTAAAAGGGAGATGAACGATCACCTGAGTGGCATACTGATGAGATATTCCACGGTGGTCGGAAGCATTTCTCCTAAAGACAACGCTTAAATAACTTTGTAAGTATGGGCGCTAGTTCTGGTCGAAGCCGTTGGAGCACTACAATTGGAACGCCGTCAGGGCCAGTTACCTTACTGGAATCAAGGTGTTTGATTAGCTTCGCAACATGATGTACATATATTTGTATGTCACATAGCATGTCTTCTGATATACAAGGCACTCCTGGGGATTGGCGGCCTTTGTCATAACGGGTAGAATTAGCTGCAAAGCACTTGGCAAAGAGATTGTATTTGGTTCACGCTGACGAGATTACCTCAGGTCTATTGATAATAGTTGGAATAGAGCACCCACTTCTGTTGAGGATTCTGTTTGCTATTTGTCAGAACTAATGGGAACCAAGCCGCTTCTCAGCTACCCTGGACTAGAAGGACTGAGCATATAACTGCCACGCCTTCTTTTTTTACAGTGGTTGCACGTGGTTCTGAAAGCGGTTTAGTCCCAGTGCATCTATAACGTTGGAAAAAGTGATTTCTATGCGCAATGGAAGCAGCACATTCTGGGGAGAACCACGGCTGGCTGTTAAGTTTTTGCTGTAACTTTTTTTCGAGGGGATGAAACTGTCTATACCAACAGTTAACCATTCCGACAGGTGTAGTACTATAGAGGAGACATCGCTTTTAAATATGGCACGCAGATGTAGGTATGATATAAATGTACGGAAGCTATCCCAGTCAGCCATAGAGTATCGATATACTGTACGATAGACATGTATGTCTGAGGACCTATTATATTGTGTTTTTATCTTAACTGATACAACAGAGTGGTCGGAAGATTCAAGTGGAGACTGAACGGAAGATTAGCATATCTCAGTGGAAGTTGTGAGAAAGAGGTCTAGGAGACGTGCATACTGAGCGTCAGTATCGGAAACGCGGGTGGGTTCTTGGATAATCTGAGTGGCGTCATAAGCACTTGAAAAACTGTGGTAAAACCTCCGCTCGTCATCGGTCTTGTTTGAGTAAGTTAACCATTTCATGTTATGAACATTGAAGTCCCCAAGACTTGAATGTAAGCTGAGGGGTACGCAAAGAGGGCATGGTCAATTTTCTCAGTTCTACTATTTAATATAGTAATTTCACTGTTGAGGGGGAGATAGAGTGCAAATATAAACGCAGTAGTGTTAGCAAGTGCACCCCGGAAGCACATGTAAGATAAATTAGGATCTTCTCTACAGATGTCCCTGCCATATGGAAGTCGTCTTTAATGTAGGCACATATTCCATGAACATGGCGATCTCGGAGGGTGGATGTAGAGAGTAAGTTAGAGTATCCTTTATTTACGAACACATCCTGGGAGGAAGTCGGCCCAATGCCAGTTTCGCTTAGGAATAATAGGTCTGGTTTAGACTTCTGTAATAGTTTGTACCTCTGAAAGGTTGAAACGTAGACCCCTGATGTTGGAGGAGACATGTAGTGGGGTTTAGAGGCTCATCTGCCGTTCATATAAAATCTAATTCTCACTCTCGGCAATAGTAACCAACAATGAAATTTTTAAACAGTAACATTGCTAACATGTAATGATAAAGAACATTCTACCTCTGTAGAGTATATAGAAAAGTCAGTTAAAAATTCCTTACAGCTTCATTACTTGAAGAGGTTCATTTTTGAATATCTTTACCTGTCTGTCTTTATATCAAACGGTAGGGGACGCGTTTTGGTTTCAGTTACAGTTTGATTGCATGAAGTATAGTTTTTTTTGTAAATTTTAAAAAATTATCCTATATATTCGGTGTAATAAAATATTCTATGTAGAATTGGATCTAAAGTAATAAATACGAAAACTGCATACATTATAGTATGCAGGCGTATTTTTCGGTAGGACATAAGCCAAGCCTCCCCCGGCCATGCTTGTGACAAATAAGATACGAATGTTGTATAAACTGTTTATTTATATAAATTTTCTTTTTTCTGCCACTCTTGCTGTTTACCACCTCCGGCCCTCCTCTTTAGGATAGTTTATTAACGTTTACGCCTTGAATGAAAAAAAAAAACTATATGAAACGTAAATGTAACCGACCGCTATACCCACCGGGTTACTCTCTCATATAAATACAATTACGCATCAGAAAATGATACAAACAACCTGAAACAATAACCAACAAATAATATATCTCTTGCTTTTATTTTTTCCGTACCGATTGTTCGTATGTTGTAGCTTTTAGATCTTTCGTTTGCAAACTCTTTTGATGGAAATGTTTTATTTTTATTTTCAATGTGTACTTATTTTCTTTGTCGTAACTGACGCGAGAAACCTGTTTGATTCAAAAAGTTCATAAGATTTCGAATCAGTGCGCATTGCCGTTGACGTATATCTAGAAGTGACTTCTAAGTATTTCCTGTCAGTTGGCACTTGCGAGAATGAAACCGATAAACCGTATCCATCCAACCCCGTCGCTTTTCAGTAGATCGCAAAATGTAGAATATATTTACTTGTTGTTCGCCGCATTAAAAAAAAATCCTTCCGTCGGTCTAATACCTAAGTTTAGCATATGATCTACATCGTTAAACATTCGGATTTCATTGAAGTATTTCTGAATTTATTTTTCAAGTACAAAATATTAATCATTTATTACGCAACTGCACAGTGTAAATATATAAGACCAGAGATAAATACTGGAATTTTTACTAGGAAAGTCAGTACTACGATATTGGAGAGCTGTCTTGCTGTAAATAAATTATATTTATTCGAATATCATATAGGAACGAGAACATAAAGACATTGCCTCGTATTTTTTGTAAATTTAAAGACCGATATTTGTATTTATTTGCTTCCTCATAAAAGCAAAGTGTGACACAAG
This sequence comes from Euprymna scolopes, assembly GCF_053919585.1. Taxonomy (NCBI): domain Eukaryota; kingdom Metazoa; phylum Mollusca; class Cephalopoda; order Sepiida; family Sepiolidae; genus Euprymna; species Euprymna scolopes. The sequence continues at coordinate 99,417,537 of NC_136484.1, forward strand.
GGTATTTTAATATGAGGTTTAGAGGAATGTAAGAAAAATATCTTAAAATCTCAAACCCAAGATTTAGCTTCTTACTTTGTCGCTTAAGGAAAGTCAAAACAAGTACTAAATTACAGTTGTTCTACTAGTTACATAAGATAGGTCGCTTTTATAATATATAAGTAATTGGAATACAATGCATTTCAATAATTTGTTTCAAAAGTATAAACCCGTACATTAGACGCGTGTAAATTGTTTTCTTATTTGTGTATATATATATATATATATATATATATATATATATATATATATATATATATATTACACAGTAATCACCACTTATCAAGGCCCGGAAGCCACTCAGGGATAAGGGTAATTGCAAGTACATTACGTTAGTGTGGAGATTTGATGAAGTGTTTACTTAAGGGGGCGGTTCATTAGGAATTTGTTAGCATTGGACTTGAAGACATACAAGTTATAGTCCGGTGAGAAGCAGGCCCACGGAACAGAGTTCCACAGGCATGTAGTTCTAAGAAAGAAGACCATATATATATATGTGTGTGTGTGTGTGTGTGAATATATTACAAATATATAAGATGGGCGTTCTAAAAAGGGCATTGCAAATGCCATTGTTATTATTACAGATAACCATTAATGATCTGCAGTTTTTATCTCCCTGTTGTAGTTGTTGAGTGAGACTCTCCGAGAGCGTCAGAAGCAGAGATGCATTATTGAACACTTTCATTCACTGACACCTGTTGAACATTTTCGGAATTGATACAGTTTGTGTCAGAATCGTTAAGAGATATGTACGTGACTTTCAGAGTAGTGACATAGATGGGATTGAAAATTTCGACCGGGCCCTTACGACCGAACAAAGGTTAACTAAAGTGCATCGAGAAAGTGGTAACTAGGTTGAAAAGTCATTCTTGAGCTCAAAATGCCGCTCGTTTTAATGCTACCTCTTACGCCTTTATGACGAATCGAAGTTTTGTTTTGAGTTTTAAATAGGAAGCCTTACTTTTGGAGCGACCTTCATATATGAATTTTGTGGTTCGTGTATTTATTTTTATCATTACTTCACTGGTTCTTTTCTATACTTTAGATAAGTATACACACACAAGGCTACGATAATTTACTCTTAACTAAGATAACGGCATAATAATGTTTGACACAGTTTCCCGTCAGATTACAAAAGTCAAGCCATGCCCTAGCTTCGCGACCATTTAGAAATTCCAGGCGCTGTATGTACTCTCCACTTATCTTGACATTGTTTCAAATCGTCCTCGACTTCTTACCACTGAACTCAAGCAGTGCCGCTACACTAGAAATTGATTGCGCAATTCTTGTCACACAATTACACTCGCAGCTGCCTCTACATGAAATCTCATTTGTCTCTCGAGACTGAGTGGAGGGATCGAAAGAGTTTTCCTGTCTTAGAAGAAGTAATTGTCCGCGCAGTACGATTTTGGACAACTTTGTGTCCGTTTAAGAAAACTACAAATAAAAATTCAATTCGACAAACTTATTTAGAATAATACCTGTTCCAATTTTAATAAAAAGCTATTGAAATAGTTTGTACTTTAGAACAGGTTGTAATTAAAGACTAAAGAGATACTTAGAAGTAACTGACTTAATGTAAAATTATAACGAATAGAATCTAATTCGAATTTAGAATATTGGAATTGATTGGCTTCCTGTGTCTATAATATATTGTCTAGTAATGCTGGCTCTGTGCAGTTCTGGGAGGTCCTTTCGCACAGGCTTTGCCTTCTATATAGAGGTTAGTTTATTGCTAATCTCATGAATCGTCGTTATTGAAGAATATCGGCAGGATTGTATAGGCACATTTTACAGGTTAGACTACAGTTTCCTCGAGACCACTGGTTTCTCAATCCCACTAATCGAACCTGGTCTCAGATATTGCAGTACGATTGAAGTAAATACGCCTATAGTATAAATTAATTAAAAAATTCGAAACATTTATATTTACCAACAGCTGTTTAATCGTTAGTTTCATAACAAGTGCTCGTCTTAGCCCCATTTCTGGTCACCCCTCGCCAAACATGCACGTGTAACACTCGTTTGGCTGAAAGCACGATGAATAGTCCCCCACTATTTATCTGTGCCTAAATCTAAACGTATATTCCATTAATCATTTTTTTTTCTTAGAACTGCGCACCTGTTGAACTCTCTTCCGTTTACCTGCTTTCCAGCTGGCTACAATATGGTCATAAATAAGATATTGCACGTAATTTAATTTACCAAATTGACATTTCTATTACCATATTTTCTTTTTGCCCACTGTATAGTCTTTGAACTTTATCCTCGTGTTGCCTCTGGATCTTGATAAGTGGTGCCACCTTTGTAAAAAAAAATAGCTTCACCGCTCTCATTGTTTTCTTTGGAAGAAAACAAATTGCAATTAAATATAGTTTACATTACGACATCTACGCCTAGAAACAGTGTACACACTTCATAATGATCGTAGTTCATTTAAAAATGAATCAGACGCATGAAAATACATAAACGTTTATAAATATTTAACTTTATATAAATAGTGAAGGCATATGTGTTTGTGATGCACATATTATCCATCGTATTAAGTTTGAAGTTAATGTACTTTTCGCATTTCTCAGTAATGACTGTGAAATCGTGACTGAATTGATGTAGTTTTTTCATCTCATATTGGCATCTGGCAGTTTATATCATGATTATCGTGCATTGGTTCCGAGCGATTTATATTTCTGGCGCCTGGTTTTATTTTTCTCTGTACGATAGCAAATGAAACAACTTTTCAAACTTACGTTTAATTACGCTTCGATTCCACTTTACCGATTCATTTTTATAATTTTCTTTTCCATTTCTTTGTTAGTCTGTAAAAATGTTGGTCCGTTACATCTTTTTCAAATTGTATTTCTACTGTAAAATTAGATGATTTATTAAATGCAAGCTAGACTTTATTGAATGACTTATCAGATTCGATTACGCGTCTCTACACGAAGTCTATGTCAGTCTGTCGTATTCAGATTTTAAATATCATTACAAATAACCGTAATTTGTCGCGGTTAATTTTAAAATATAAGTGTTTGTTAATTCTGTACAAGGACTCTGACACCTATGGTTAAAGAAATTATCGCCGCCAATTAAGTGCACTGTTCGTATTAGCCGATGCCATTTTTTATAAGTCTTGGATAAACGACTAAGCTAAAGAGTTTTATAAAAATCTGGAATAAACGGCACTGTGAAACGCAAAGCGGAATTATTAATGTGAGCTTATTTTCAGGTTATATATAAGCAAACTATCATTTTTTGTAGTAATATTCACTTATAACGCTATATTCATGCACCGACCAGCATCAGATTAATTTTCTCAGGGCTACACGTTACGAGTGGTCAGTGGTGTTGGTACGTGGCCAAAAGGACTCATATGCACCCCCCCAATTAAATAAAACTTTTGTTGAGAAATGGTAGGAAAAATAATTCCCATCAAAGTGCAATAGACATTTAGCGACAGATATACTGACTTGACGTACACGGAAATATCGGCGATAAGCCACGTGTGTCATGTCAAGTATCAGAACACCTTGCCGGGGATAACGTAAATAATTTTGATAAAGAAAGAGAGAGAAACTGAGTTCAGAAGTGAAGGGAACGAAAAAGGAAAAACAAGAAAAGATTGAAGAAGAACGGGGTTAATCTATAAACGATAAAGGAAAAAAAATGCAAATCACAGGCAGTTAGAGGTTAAAATAAAGGTTATCATAAATAAATATTGTTTTTATCAAATAGAATAGACTTGTTTTCTAGTTTCGAAAAAGGCATGTTAGCTTCTTGAGTTGAATGTTCAGACAGAGGTCCCTTGAAGAGCTTATTGAAAATGCGGCTTCTTCCTCCTCCGACCGAGAAGCTGCCCGAAAGAATTCAAGTTGCAAATCTTGCATCTTGACAGTTTACGTTTTTCGATTCCAAATGAGCGCAAGTAGTTTAATATTCCATTGCACGATTGTAAGTGGAATTATTTTTTGCATTAAATATTTTCTTTCATAAGAGAACTTAAATTTTGGATTATTGATTGCTTTACAATTTGATAATCCAGTTAATTTCCAGATTTACCCTGAGACCTGACCCGAATTGTAGCTGTGCAAGCCCCATATATGTTGATCAGATCACATTTGAGAGAATAATTCCAACCTAATGACATGCAGCGAACAGACAGAATGTTAAATGTATTGCCACTCAGACTTAGCGACGTGCGTGTTTTCAGCGTTCAGAGAACTTTAGCACTGGTTTCCAGTGCCCAGTAAGTGTCTGGCTACGATTTAAAAGATTCCATCACTAGATGAAGATAAAAGTGTAACAGCTGGAACTTAAGGTTAGTGCTCTTTTGCCGAGGTCCAAAACAGAACCACTTCGGCCCGGTTACAATAATTGTTCCTGGGACGCAAGGGTGTGCGATGCCCACCCACTAGACGTTGTTTCACTGACGTGACTTTATTTTATAACGTTAACTAGCTTACAACACTATTTGGTTTTGCTTCAACTCGCACTGCTTCCATTTACGTATGTCAAGTGTATATTTAAGGACGTAACTATTTAACCTATTCTCATTTAGCATGCAAATTTAACTATTCATCTTTAGACGTTGCTTGTTTGGATGTCACTAATAATTCAAGTATTACAACACACAGGTAATTTTAATGTATATTTGGAGAGAGTATGAAGGTTTACGAGAGTCAACCTTTGAGTTTACACGTTATTTCTAGACCTATGTTTGTCAGATCAATATAAGATGAGTAAACTTCTAAGAATAATCTGTAACCTAATACTCAATATAACGCAATGAAAATCGTTTAAATAAAACAGGCTTATATGCGTAAGTAATCGCGCACTATCTTCCGAATATGCTTCCACAAGTAACTATCCTAGTGTGTCAATGTTGCTTTAGAGTGTCAACCTAATGTGTTGTTGCTTGTTTATAACAAACAAGAACCGGTCTGGCAGAATCAAAACCATTGAGTGAAGTTGTCCTGTTTTCTACTGCGTTTAAGATACGTTTTTAGTGTTATGTGAAATTATTCTGTCCACTCCAGGATATCCACCTCCCAAGTGTTATATTTGTAACGTTGTGCATGTTGGTAACACGTGTAAACATGTAATCATTGTCGCAAGGAACAGAAACCAAGGAAAAAATTCGGCTCACTTGTTTTTTTCAGTGAAACATTATACATTGATTTACAAGTACTTTCCAATCGTGTCTCTTGTACAAAGTCATCTCACACTACAATATGCCTAACAAGACTCCGCCGTGTTGAACACGTAATACTTTGCCCCTGTGCGGCTATGTTTAGCACGAGTTATTTTCTGTCGCTCTCGGGACACCTTCTTTACATTCCTATCTCTGTAAGTCTCGAACGGGATCATCGGTGTGCGCACATGTTTTTCGTTTTATATTATTTTTCTCTTTTTCCTTGCGGTAACGTCACTTCGCAGATGGCTAGGTAATTTGCATACAGCTGCCAGAGCGCGTCTGTGCTATTTACATATTCTTTTTGGGGGAAACATATTGCCTCAACCGAGAATGCTGTAGTGGTTGCCAACGGCTTTTTAGCTGCCAACACTCTCCGAAATTATGTTAAACTTTATTGATGTTGAAACAAAGAAAATGTTGATAAAAAAGCTGGTCACTCAACCAGACTAGATCAATTTTAATCAGGGCATGCGATATCAGCTGAATAAAATCATTTAATTTCAAATATGTAATCTAAATTATTTCAAGAGTAAATTCTATTTAAATGTCGTTATACTTCTTAGTATCCATTCTTTGTTTAATCGTTTGATATTTACAAATACAAGCTTAGATAAATGGAGTTCCCTTAAATAG
>NC_136484.1:99428399-99445899 GCF_053919585.1 Euprymna scolopes
TTTCTAGCAGCGCCTGCCAAAATGTGGCAACACTACTCCATAGTTGGACGTACCTTGCCCTTATATAGATAGAGAATTGCATCAGCTGTGAGATATCTACTAGATCGATAGAAGGATCCCACCATTTTTCCAGAGGCCTTGGCAACGGATTTAATGTATGTGTTCCATTTAAGATCAGGGGTAAAGGTCAATCCCAGAAGTTTGTCAAACATAGGACCTCCCCAAGATGAGAGCCATTCATTTCAATTGATGCCAGATAAGGATCACAGCCTTGATGTGTAGAAAAAGATTGGTTTTAGAGGCAGTAAAAGTTACAAGCCACCTCTTTCCCGATTGAACCAAGATCAGAGGAGAGAAAATCAGACAGAATTTGGTCAAGGTTCCTATACGTACTACCATAGATAGTAGTGTCATCAGCATAAATGAATGATGTTAGAATATGATTTGGAAGAAAATGTAGATCAAGAAGCGATTTGTACCCATGATGGACCCATGAGGATCTCCAGCATTAAGACTGAGTGCTTCTTTTTTCTGTCCATCAACCACTACTTTTATGAACCTATCACAGAGAAATGATTAAATAATTGAGAATATATTTCAAGCTATACCGTAGCTGGAGATCTTGTGGAGTACACCTTTATGCCATACTCTATCAAACGCCTTTGATATGTCAAGAGCAATTGCCTTAGAACGGTAGCCTCCGTCGAGAGATATTCCCTATGAGATATAACTGTAAGCACATCTGCTGTGGATCTAGCAGAACGGCAGCCATATTGCGTTTCACTAAGAAGGTTATTTTTCTGAAATGGTTGGTTACTTCTCTATTTAACAGATTATTGCAAATTACTCATGGCACACAAGAAATTTATTGGTCTGTACTGAGATGAGGTATCACCTGAATTCGTAAGTACAGGGCATACTGATGAGATTTTCCAGTGCGATGGGAAGCAATTCTCCTTAAGACAACGTTTAAACTGTTTTGTAATGATTGCCGCTAGTTCTTGTTGAAGTCTTTTGAGTACTATAATTAGAATGCCGTCAGGGCCGGTTGCTTTACTGGAACCAAGGTGTTTGATTATCTTGCAAACACCACGTACAGGTATGCGTACAAGTTAGAAAACCATTTCATCCAAGGCATGAAATTTGTTAAACAAAATGTTTTTACTAGTGGCTTTAAAAATAAAGGTACAAGATTCAATTTGAAATTTATTTATCTTCAAAGTGCACTTTTATAAATTTTGCAAAGTAAGGTAAAAATATGTAATTCAAATTGAATCAAAAATTACCTTGGATTTATTTCATCTAATGTATATTCTGTTGCACTTTTTAAAAAATCATTGAACATTTTACATCTATATCATTAATTGCTAGATGGAAGATATTGTTTTGCATTGCATAGCATGTACATTACATGAAATAAATCTAAGGTAATTTTTGATTCAATTTAAATTACATTTTTATACATTACTTTGTAAAATTTATAAAAGTGCACTTTTAAGATAAATTTCAAATTGAATATTGTACATTTATTTTTAAGATTATAGTTTAAAACTCTCCTTCTCTCTATTTAAGTTTGTATTTCTCCTTACACCACACCTCATTTTTGGCAAATCCTTCTTTGTAATACAAGTCTGAATAATGAGAAAATCTGATTTTTTGTAACAAAAACTTTAAAATATTATTTTTAGATAAAAATAAAATAAAAATTTCTTTCAGAATAGAAAATCTTTAAAATTTAATAAAAAACATATTTCATACAGGTTTCATTAACAAATATTCGATACATAACGAGAAAAATAGAGATAAAAAATTTCAAAAGACCTGTATAACTGGTTATGCTGCACACTAGTCCGCGCAAGCGAAATCTTTGTTATTGTTATTTAAAACATTTTATGTCCTGATCTTTCGCGCGAGGACTAATATTTCATAGCGGGTTTTCTAATACAGGAGGAAATATTGAATGTTGGCGGCCACGGTCGCAAAGTGTGGAGTTACTTGCAAAGTTCTTGGCAAAGAGGTTGGATATGTCTGATGCTAACGAGAATACCTCCAGTCAGTTGATGATAGTAAGGATTGAAGAAACGGTTCTGTTAAGACTTCTGTTTGCTATTTGCGAAAACTGGGGAAACAAGTCGCATCTACACTAATTTGGTATTGACGAAATGAGCATACAATTCATTCAGCGTTCTTTATTACTTTTACAGTGTTTGTTAGCTGTCCTGAAAGCGGCTTTAGTTTCAATACATGTATTATGTTAGAAGCCATGCAAAAAGTGATTTCAGTGGGCAATGGCAGCAGCAATTTCTGGATAGAACCACGGCTGGCTGTTAGGTCTTTTGTTGGGAATTATATATATATATATATATATATATATATATATGCATACATATATAATATATATATATATGCATATATATGAATATATATGCATGTATATGCATATATATGTGCATATATATGTGCATATATATATATGCATATATGTATATATGTGCATATATATATGCATATATGTATATATGTACATATATGTATATATGTACATATATGTATATATATGCATATATGTATATATATGCATATATGTATATATGTACATATATGTATATATATGCATATATGTATATATGCATATGTATATATATATATATATATATGTATATATATATATCTATACATATATGCATATGTATATATATACATGTATATATATATGTATATATACGTATATATATATATACTATATGTATACATATATATCTATATATATACATATAATATATATATGCATATATATGTACTATATGTATATATATATGTATATATACTATATATATGTATATATATACTATATATATATATTATATATATTATATATATATATTATATATATTATATTATATATAATATATGTATTAGATATTATGTATATATTATATATATTATATATAATATATGTATTAGATAGTATGTATATATTATATATATATTATATATATTATATATAATATATGTATTAGATATTATATATATATATTATATATATATATTATACATATATATATATTATATATAATATATATATATATATATAATTATATTTATATACGAAGATGTGTGATTGTTAATTAGAGAGTGGCGCAAAGTAACGTGTTATTTTGAATTTTTACTATCTTTGACATAATTTTTGTTATTTTGTTTTCTGCGCAACAAACCAAAATTAGTAAGATTATAGAAAATCCTCGTTCCTTTTTCTTGCATCAAAGATCATAATTTCGGCAATATAATCCAGACAAGCTTCCAACCAGAGCACAATTGATCGTCTTTTGAAACGTTTTAGAAGCAGCGATCAGACAGTATTCTTTCACACGGGCTGGGAAACCATGTTCAGTACATAATCTTCTGTTGAAACACTGGGTTACCGATTTTAAAACCCATCTCTGAAAATTGCAACAACATCAGACCATGGCTATTACACTTGCACAATCCGTGTTTACCCAGCACAGGCCAGGTTTAAAAACTTCTCCCCCCCCTAGTATTAAACACTCCAGAATGAAGATTTTATTAGCAGAGGGAATGCGTCTTACTACATTGCACAAAGCAAGGTAGAAAGCAACCTTTTCATCTGCTGTTGCATCCATAGTCAGTGCATAGACACTCAAAAAGGTTTATTAAGACCATTTACCAGAGATAACATCGTAGTCATTATCCGGTCGCTTCCACCACAGGGAGTTCTTCCAGGCTAGAAAGAATCGATGTATTTATAGCAAAAGCCACGCCTGATACCCTTTTACATCCATTCGCTCTACCCCTACAGAAAATAGTGTAGCCCCAGATAACTCAGAAAACGGTCCATCATCATCCAGCTTGGTCTCAGAAGAACTATGTCCATGTTAAACGTTGTATTTTCTTAGATACAAGAGCAGATCCACGCTCTGGACGCGTTATAGCTGACGGCAAGTAAAGCAGCGTCCGCACATTCTCACAGCCGATGGTCATTTTCATATATTTCCTCGATGTAGCATGATCACGACCGGGTCCAAGATGTGGACCCCTGAAACACCTGCCGGGCCAGGCCCTAGAAGTTCCAGTTCCCTTATTACCATTTACGTTCATTACTATATTTGCCAACTTCATTGAATATTTTGCTGTTTAAGACTACGGTCAGCCTTTTTGCTATCAAGATACACGAGATGGTAAAAAGTGTATGTAGTTTATATCAAGCAATGCGTGTCTATGATGCTTTTAATAGCGAGTAAAGACTTTTCACCGAGACATTCCCACTCTCTAAACAACTGGCATATTGAACCAAAAAGATCAAATCAATATCATTGGATGGAGCAGTCATCGCAGTTTTTATATCAGAGTATTCCGTCTCCCAGAGAAGTTGCCTTCACCACGGGTTACAGGACCCCTATCCACCCACCATGCCATTTGATACATGTCTGGAACTTAGGTTGCTACGCACCAGAGCATATAAATTACGCCGTTGTGTCAACTATGCCGCAAATTATAGAACTTAAGCTCCTCCGGAGGTTTCAGTCAGGGTTACCCCACCCTTACCCTTTGGTTACTAACCTTGTCCCACAAAGCAGTATAAACATATATATGATGATTGCAACGTCTTGTCAGACGAGTGCCACTCCGTCAGGCACTTAAATCCACGAGCCCAAAAATGGCTTCCATCGCCACATGACCATTTTAATAGACAAATGCCCGAGAGGGTATCTATACACAGATATTGCAGAGTTGTAGCTTTGTACGACATCTAAGTCTCTCGGTTAAAAATGTTGAGATCCAGCAAAAAGCAAACGCATTATAGGCAGCAACAAGTTAAACTACATAGCAGCTTAATGCGGGTACAGGTCTCCCGCTTTATGTTTTTTTTTAATCAGATTAGCTTCTCCTATAAAGGTTGCCTTCACCACGGCTTACGGGATCCCTCTCCACCCCAACAAACATACATAAACACAAACACACACGGAAAAGGTATTGTTTTAATCCTCCAGGGAGACTAGTAAACCTCCTCACTAAAGAAGTCTGGTGGGGAACCATGTTTTGTCGCCGTTGACCCGACAATCAAGCAAGTAGTACTGGTTTACATGGTTATCTATCTATCTATCTATCTATATCTATATATATATATATATATATATATATATATATATAATCTTTCTTATAACACATAATTTTTTGAGTGAATCATACCTTTTTAATATAATTATTTTTACTATCTCCGAAGCTAAGATAATAACATTTTTTTACATATAACATTTTATTACACTTTCGTCGTCCACGGTTCTATAATAAAATATAAGAGTATGGAAATCTTTTAGTATGCATTACTATTTTCTCGGAGATTTGCCTTTGCTAATTGACATACATTTTCCTTTATGTATGTCGCAGTGATATAAAAACCCTTTAGAATATAAACCTTTTAAAACTCGATTACATCTCTGCATGAGGAGAGCAAGTATAAACTCATATTTTTTTTATTTTACTCCTGTATGACAAATATTAAAAAAAGCCAGTATCTTCTATCTATATATCTATAAAAACAGAGATGTGTGTGCCACAGACGATTTCTGATTGGTTAAGCCAATAATCACATCTCCTAAAAAACTATGGTTCGTAGGCTCTTAACTTTACCATAAAATATTATGGGTGTATTTATTGTCCATCTTGGAAGGGTTTAATTTTTTCCTAACTTGCGATGTACAAATTAAAAAAAATACGAAACTTACACAATCCTACAATCGAACCTCCGACATCGCGGCCGCCATTCTGGTGCTAGCCGCAGACACGTACACACAACACGAAAATAATGTTTGGAAAATCTAGCAAAAATTAATCTTCCTGAAATTTTTCAATATTTAAAAATAAATTATGCCGGCTGATAAAATTTTAAAACTTTTTTTTAAAGCTAGAAAGATAAAATTTAAAAATACTTATTTTTATGTAAAACGCACGTTCACTCGTGGTCTTTTCATTTCGGGTTTGGGTACTTGTGCAGTTTTCCATTGACATTAAAAAATAAAAATATTTTTAAAAACATATATTGTACGTACTCGTCATGGGATTAAAGTTTTCCTACAGAAAAAAATCACGTAATTTCATCAAGTAGTTATTTTTTTTTTAGCGAAAAAAGAAAAAAAAATCAACGCTACAAGCGAGTAATTATTAATTCAGCCATCTTGATTCTTAACCAAACAGAAAGTTCAAGTAGGGGGATTTCCCTTTGTTTTTTGATAGCGAGGCCAAATTTCGCGAATTTGGCCTTTATTTAAAAGCAGTTTGGCCTTAAAAATTTCTGTTTGGCCTTTTTCTTCACCGATGAAATAAAAACAAGCAAATAAAAACAACGCAATAAAACTTTTAAAAATACGGCACACTTTTGTTGTTCTTGTTTGTTTTTGTTTTTTTGTAATTTTCCTTATTGTTTTTATTTTTTCAAGAGAATACTATTAAATGGCCACTATTATGCCAAATTAGCCCCCCCCCCCAAAAAAAAAAAAATGCACAAAAATTCGAGATTTAAGGTTCTGACGAGATAATTTAGCGAATTGTCCGGACTATTGCGAGAGAACCATCCATTAGTTTTTCCTGAAATTTTGCCACAAATTGTATTTCAATACATAGATGTGCATAGTAACAACATTTTTTGCCGAAAATTCCCGTTGCGTCCCCAGATTTCATCGGTGAAAAAAAAAAGGCCAAAAAGAAATTTTGAAGGCCAAACTGCTTTTAAATAGGCTAAATTCGCGAAGTTTGGCCTCCCTATCAAAAAAAAGGGAAATCCCCCTACTTGAACTTTCTGTTTGGTTGAGAATCAATATGGCTGAATTAATAATTGCTCGCTTGTCGCATTGATTTTTTCTTTTTTCGCTATAAAAAAATAACTACTTGATGAAATTACGTGATTTTTTTTTCTGTAGGAAAACTTTATCCCATGACGAGTACGTACAATATATGTTTTTAAAAATATTTTCATTTTTTAATGTCAATGGAAAACTGCACAAGAACCCGGGTGTGTATTACTGTACACATAGATTCGAAAAAGTTGTCAAAAAACAAATATATAACAAATAAATGTTATCAAAGGCAAGATAAGTTACTTTTCTACCAAACTGGATTTTTCGTGTTTTTATTCAATGTAACATATTTATTCAGCTCGAAAAACGGGTTTGTATTACTGTACACATAGATTCGAAAAAGTTGATAAGATACGAAACAATATGCATAATATAAACACAGCACGAAAACAAACGTTGTGATCCATTCCCAGCACACGCGCGCCCACACTCTGGCGTTAGCGGCACACACGTACAGACAACACGAAAACAAACGTTATTAGTACTACTATAATTTCCAGCACACACGCACACACACTCACGTCCACTACCGTCCTTGGCTACGTCACGTTGTTATGGCAACCGAACCCGCTGACTAACACCAAGACCGTCTTAAAACGTCTTTATAACGAAGGCCACACTAACACGCGATAAATACACAGTAAATTTGATTTTCTTCATTTCTACGCAAATATTACGCAAATATAAATCATATAGAATATCGGTATGAATATAATTACACGTAATAGTTAAATAAAGATGATCATCGTATAAGAGAACCGAAAAAAAACTAATAGGGAATTAATTAAAAACGATAAAAAATATGCACATTAGCTAGATCTTTTGTAGATGAATGCAATTCCCCGACTCATAAATAACAAAGTTGTATTTTCTTTTTAAATAAATAGAAAAAAGGGGTGTTGATAAGACTATCAATACACACAAAAAAATATAGATTTATTTTTGGATAAAGTTCCCCCGTGTTTTCCTTTCACTTCAGTAAATAATGGTATTTTGTTATATATATGTCGTACTATTATCCTTATATATATGATGTTTATGTTATATATATATATATATATATATATATATATATAAAGTGATAGTGTCTGTGTGTGTCTGTGCGTCTGTGTGCATTTCCCTACGCTAAAACTCTGTCAATTTTAAGCCTAGAGATTCGAAATTTGATATACAGGGTACTGAGATTTGGGAAAATCGATGCGATAGGTTTTCGACAGAAATTTGACGATTAAGTGGTCAATATTCAACGATTTGACCTTTGAGAACTCTACCAAACTCCTCCTACAATTTTGGGTCTAAACACGTGATATTTTAGATATAGATTCCTTGGACATGGATCTAACTTATTAACTTTACTTGATCCCTAAACAATAAATGTTAAGAGGTCATAATAGGGGTCAAAGTTTAAAAAAAATGACCGTTTTTTTCTCAGCATTAACCTCAAAAGACCTGGACAAAGCCGGGCACCGATTGCTAGTCTCATATACAATAACGCGTGCTAGTGGTTGACACTTCATATAGGCTAGACAGTCAGTTTATTAAACACATATAAAGTCTGTTTGCAAAGGGCCAAACATTTTGATCAGCTATAAGGCAACAGGGTATTTTGACGATACATTTAAAGTTACCAGATACCCGAATCTACACAGGAAACACGTAAGTCCAATGGTGGTCGAAAAATTTAACACCGAAAATGACCACTCAAAATTAAATAAACAATAAAGATAATAGTATTTTCCTTACTATAAAGGAAGATATTTCAAAACAAAAAATAATCTTGGATCATATCGCAATTATTTATTTAAATTAAAGGTTACTAGAAAGTGGTAATACATAGTGACATGAAAATAGGAAACGATGGATCCACCAATTTTAAGATGTATGAATAAATTTTTCATAGATTGCCCCTATTACGTTGTCTCGTCGGTAGTGTAATGTTATATACACAAGGTGTTTTTAAGGATGCTGGAAATTTTTAAAAAAACAGCAATCTTACTTCACAAGATATAAATAACCCTAGGCAAAAGGATCACCAAATCCAAGCCAGAATTATACACGTGTAGTAACAATTAAGAGTTTACTTGTCTTCCATGGACACATGTTAAACATAGCGTAAGCTTAGAGTGAGTGCCCATCCCTCAAGATACACTAATAACCAGCTACAAAAAAGCAGTTTCAGCTTCGTTAGATTTGTTTCAAGTACGAATGCACCAAAATAGATGTCTTGTAAGACTGAAAAAAGTATATACTATTTGAGACTATGGTTACTTACGACAGGAACTCCGTTTTAATTATAAATTTTAGTCGAACGCTAAATGACAATATTTTTCAGAATGCCTGAATTTAAAAAAAAAAACGAAATAAGATTTTATGCCATATATTCATCTATTAGTCTATTTTTGTGAAAATATGTATTTACGTCGTCAATCTAAAAATACATATGTGAACACTTAACAACTAGCAGCAATAAAACGCTATATGAGTAATTAGATTTTCGATATGCTACAGCTTATGGTGGATTTCAAGTGGTCTCCATTGGCATCTAAGCATCCATGGCGACGATGAGATTACTAAGGTTTTTTTTTGCCACATGCGCCTGCTGAGTTTTGTTGTGTGAATTATATACTGCTGTGATTAAACTGGCATAAAATCATTTTAGAGCATAGCTCAGGCCTTTAAGGCATGCCCTGTGTTGGAATGAATTAACTATTTATGTATTCTAAATTACCTACTATCAATGCGCAATATTAAACATTAGATAATTTTGGAGATATGAGTTTAATAGGGTAGTTAAATTTATAACATTTCAACTTTTATGAAAAGAAAGAAAAAGACAATATCGACGATAGTAAGATTAGATCAGGAAGTACACTTAATACCCATAGTATTTAAGTACTATTACTGCTATTACTGTGCTTTGGTGTAATTGCGCCAAGTCCAAGGTAATTGCCCCAACTTCATAACAGTGCTCTTTTGGCACCCCCCTTTAAGAACGTTTTTTAGTTGGCGCAACTACTCCAAAATGCGGTAGTACTACTTTTGATAACATCAGTAATATTTTTAACAAGACGACTATCAGAACAGATTACCAATTGTGGAAAATTTCAGAAATCATGCCGAAAATTAAAAAGTGTAACACATGATCTACTATACATTGACCAAAATGCCGTGAACAAAGTAGAAAGAAAGAATATAGCCATGGAATGAATCGACTACAAGAAAGCGTGCGAAAAGATTCCTCGATCATGAATAAAAGAATACTTAAGAATATAAAATTGCAAGACAGAACGCTCAATTTGATAATGAAACAATAAAAACATGGAAACTAAAACTGACTGATAAAGACATTTCTTTATTTATATAAAATGCAAGAATATCTTTCAAATTTCTTCCCTATCTCAACATTGGACACCATAGTAATGATGATTCTCTACAATATACTACACCAGGTACACATTTACTAATATATGCAATAATAAACTACCTAATGAATATGGAAGACCTGAAACGTTTTATAAAAGACAAAAAGGAAGTAGACCAAAATAAACAAAACCAGAATTAATAGATAAGACATCCTGGTGAAATTTGACATGGACAATTGTACATTGCTTTTTATAAGAACGGTAACACGCCAATTAGGCGGAAATAAAGACATTAGGCTATGCGTACACAACAATTGCAAATATTAGGGAATTTTGGAAGCTGAACCTATGGAATAAACAGAAATGAATAACAATGTAAAAAAATAAGAAGCCATAACAGCAATGAAAGGGATAAGATGGGAAAACGTTGGGTAAAACAAATACACAGACGCTTTATAAGGATGTGAAATTATGGGACTTAAGATAAAACAAGGAATCTGGCAGAAACTTAGGTCACTTAAGTAGAGAAACTACCCTCTCATAATTAGCGTACAAGATAACAGAACAGAAACCTACTATATAAAAGCGAATGTCGACAAAATACAAAGAAACATTAAATGCAGACTCTATGAACAAAGAAGCGAAACGATAATTCACATGTAACGGAAGGAAATCTAATGTGCAAACAATATAAAAAAAACTTAAACTATCAAGTCGAAAATTCATTACCCATTTTAGTATGAAAAAAATTCCTAAAACACATACAAATTTTACAAGATTAAACCTAAGCCTTACTTGAAAACTAGAAAATACTAACAATACGGAACATAAACGTAATAACAGAAAAAAACTATTGACGCAAGAAGACCAAATATACGAATAGTTAACAAGAAAGAAAAGTCCTACCAGATCGTAAGCTTCGTCATTTCAGGAGACCAACGTGAATATTACAGAGACAGGCGAAGCGTATGCAGGAACTAACCAGAGACATGTAAAGGATATGGAACATGTAGAACATTAACGTAATCCGAATAATTGTCGGAGCATTATGACTAATCCTAAATAACATCGAAAAGAAAATGGGATAAATTGGAATCAGAGGTGGAAAAGGATAACAAAGAAAACTGTTAAAATATTAAGGAGAACGATTTAATGAAGGGACGCATACACAGGAGCAACAAACACTAACCGGGTATACAGAAACTGCAACGGAATTCAACTAAAAAGCTAGAGCAAGTTTACATTAAATAAAACTAAACTGGAATTGTATAAATCTGATTTAACCCTGGCCTGAAAATATGAAACCATCAACGTCATTAACTAGCACCACAACACACAGTCGTGAAGAGTCAATAAGGGTGAAAATATTGAGGGAATACGCTAAACAGACATCCACCTAATGGGTTCGAAATATACATAGTCACCTAAATCATACTAAGGCCAACGTGTTTCCCCACAGCAAGAATCAAATATTAATTGTGTCGATAACGCAAATTAAATATCAAATCATATCTATCTGATAGGTTCATAAGAGTAGTTGTTGATGAGCAGAAATCAGAAGCTCGCAGTATTAATGCTGGAGTCCCCCAGGGATCCATCCTGGGTCCACCTCTCTTCCTGATCTACATCAATGATCTTACAAAGCACATCCTTACATCATTTGTATGCTGACGACAATACTATCTAGGGTATCATATCAAAAACCTCTGATTCTCTCTCCTCTGAACTTGAGCATAGGGCACAATGGGGAAGGAGGTGGCTGGTTACTTTTAATGCATCTAAACTCAAGCATCTATCCGTAAACCATCTACGCTCTCATGGCAATCTGGCATCGGTTGAAATGAATGGATCTTGTCTTGGGGAGGATTCATTTTTTGACAAGCTTCTGTGCTTGACCTTTACTCCTGACCTGAAATGGAACACGTATATCAAATTCATTGCCAAGGTCACGAGAAAAATAATGGTACCCTTCTAACTTTCCAGTAGATATCTCACTCTTGATGCAATTATCTACCTATATAAAAGATTGATAGTTGTCTAGTGAGTACAATAATAAAATTGTTAATAACGAACAAATGTTAGCATAAAACCGTAATATAAAAATCGTAAGCATGCGAAACCGCCACTTACAATTTGGAACACTTACTATTAATATATAACAGACGGTAATGCTGACAAAAGTTAATGGAACAATTACTATGAATATATAACATATGGTAATGCTGACAAAAGTTAATGGAACAATTACTAAGAATATATAACAGATGGTAATGCTGACAAAAGTTAATGGAACAATTACAAAAATATATAACAGACGGTAATGCTGACAAAAGTTAATGGAGCAATTACTATGAATATATAACAGATGGTAATGCTGACAAAAGTTAATGGAACAATTACCAAGAATATATAACAGACGGCAATGCTGTAAATATCTGAAATCTAAAGGAAACCTCGATTGCACCAACCAATCTACATGCGATACAAATGCTTATCTGACCATATGGAAACTGTAACAGAAGTAAAAGCAAAGAACATATTAATAGAACAAGGGACAAAGCAATTAAACTGCCACATTTTAAGTTAAAAATAATCGATTATAACCACGTCAAATAGTCGAGTGTCAAAATGATAGAAAGCATAAAAAGGAAAATTACTTAGAATACACCCACTTATTAATGAGTGCAAAGTGTGCTTTAATCTGGGTGGAGATAATTGCTACTAAAATTCCAGTGAAAAAAAACAATAGATAATGTTAGTATGTAATAACTGGAAAGCAGCTGTTGCGATAACACGGTCAATTGCAAGGTTTATCGAAAGAAAGGGAGAGATTACGGGAAGTCCGGGGTAATTCGGTGTCATTTCGACGATGGGGAAAATCAGCAGTTATTTTTAGTGAGTAAAGAGTGATGGTGATCTATGTAAACACAAATAGTGAGTGGAAACATCTAATATACCATTACACTGATCCAAATTCAGGGGAATTAAATTTGTAAATAAAACGCCTTTATCTGTCTAGCAATTATACAAAATGAACTCGATTAACTAACCACAATCCAAATAAACTGAGAGTATTGAAAATACAAGTAGTTGATGCCACTCAGATCTGATCAAACACAACCCGTGTTTTTCAGTCAGTTGGTTGTAACTGGTTAATAACAAGTGTACTAATTAACAAACCCTAATCTGATACTGGGATATAATGTTGGCATCAATTAGCACCACAGCAAATAGTCGTGAAACGCTAAAAAGTGTGTATATTTTGATGGTGTTCTGTCTAAAGTTGCCTAGTAATTAAAAATAATGTCATGGTACATTCCACAAATCAAAATTCAGGGAAACTAAATCTGTAAAAATAATATAAAAGAAGAAAACTCGATTAAATGAATGATTAAAATGTACAATTAAACCATTAAACTATGATCAAATATACAACAAAACAATAGTGTCGAAGAAAACTCTTGCAATTCTACTGTTACCACTATTATTTGCAACTATCTACGCATAAGGTTATTTGTCTGTTTATACGGGCGTGTTAGTTCCCTAAACAAACCGAAATGGCTGGGCGGACTTAAAAAAATAAACATAGACTAATTTATGTTCATCAGTGTTCGTAGATAAATTTGTATTAGAATGTCCCAAATAATTATCGATAATTTAAAACATCTGATTACACGAAGAACAGTCCGATTAAAACAATAATTTAAACTCTACTACAGCCTAACATAAAACACACTTTAGGCGTATTATAATTATACAAGCAAAAGACATCAGCTTATAGAATTAATAATAGGTTTATTGATAAGATAGTGGCACGCCTGAAATTAAATGTGTAGAAGGATTCTTTCAACATATATACTTAAGAAATTTTTGATTCCTAGGTTTGAAATTTGATATATAGGATATTGAGACATGTGAATACCTTATTAACCCGTTTCCATCCGGAATAAACCACTGCCAAAGAGGAAACATTGAAAAATTGCTACGTGGAAGTCATTATATTTTTTTTTCATATTTGCTGGTTTACCAATGCGCATGCGTGAATATTTTATATTACTTTTGTTAAGAATAAGTGGATTGAAAACATTTTTAAAGACAATGTTACACTGGTCCAATGGTTATCGTACTTAGTTCACTCTTTCGGTTTTTGTTTCAATCCAAGCTCGAGTATTTTATTCTTTTTTTTTATTTACAAGAAGTGAACGTGTTAGAAAATAAACATGTCTCAGTTTTTGTATTTATTAAAATATATCTGTGTAGTATATGACCGGGCAACGCCGAACGGCTTGCTAGTATCTTTTTTAAATAACCGTATATTCTCTACTGTGCAATGTAAACCACTGTATTGTAGGCCAAGCCATTCCAAGGAGTCTTGTGAAACCTTTTTTTTTCGATGCATCGTAGTAGGTTTACGATTAGAGCAGGCAATGGATCGATTTTATAGAAAATATGCAATTTTACCGATGTGTTGACAATCAAAGATAGGACGTGTGAAAAATTATGTAGTTCTAATTCAATCCTCAGCAAAATACAGTTTACAAAATAGTACTGTTTTATAAAGATAATAAACACATGAATACAGATTACACAACTATTAGGCATCATAACAGGAAAGCGTAATCGTTAGATAAGTGTAGATGTCCAAATTCGTTTTAATACTAGTGATATAAATTTACTCTTACTAAAACTACAAGTTCATATATTACGTTTCCTGCTAATACATAGAAGAATTTTACAAACACATAACCTTTTAATTTTATGTAGAAGATTTTACATGAACAAAACTTCCGGTCAGAAAAAATACAAACAGATAACATTGTTATTACGAATAATGCTTCTACTACTATTGCTACAACTACTATTGGCATAACTATGCCAAATAATGAATATTATCATCCCCAATTATAATTGAAGAAAAATCATTAATTTAAAAGCAATATATTTCGTATACGAACTTTTGTAATCGTATTCAGAAACTTATCAAATTATATTTTATTTTCCCTTTGTAATTTTCTAAGGTGAATGTATGCTGTTTAACCGAAGAATATTTCTTTCTCACAATAAGAAATTAAGAGAGCTATATTTCGCAGATGAAAGTCAATAGCGTTACAACAAAATATATAACACCGTGAATGTATTGAATTATGCACGTAATAAGATTCCAAACGCACGAGCATTTCAGGTCACATCCAATTCCTGGTTCTGAGTTTCAAGCAACGTGCTCTATTTAAATGCATTTTCTGATGTACAAGTAAATATTTTTTCCTATGTTTAAATGTTCTTATTCGTACACACCCATATACTCGGACGCTTTGCTAATACATCTTAGCTTGAAATTCTCTTCATAAGGGTAATGCTTAAAACATCCGCCGTCAAGTTTATAATTTTCAGCTAATGTTGTAGGGCATACACTTTAATAAGATATACGGATTATAGATCGCTCACATGTTAAGTATTTTTAATGCGAAAAAAGAATGTATGAAATAAATTAATAAAATACACAACAAATTAAGTAACCAACTACAACTATTAAAGAAATCGGAAAAATACAATTCCACAGCAAAATCAATCACAGATCACACAAGCCACGAGAGCTAATAAACCAGACGTTCAAGCCTAAAGTTGCGGCTTCATTTAGGCACATCAGTTGAAAACATCAAAACTTGGGATTGGTTTTCATGGTTTGTAGGATCTGCGATGTTGTTTTACTGTGGAACTTATTATATTACATCATATTTTCAAATGTCTAATATATGTGGTTAGAACAAAAAATACCAAGCAAAATTTACTCTTTATGAATTTATTTCAGCCCAAATACCGGGATTCAAACGAGTATGTTTAATAAGATTACCATTTTCGTGACACAATGCGGAAACTGACAACTGTATATGTATTAATTAAAAAAAAACAAGTAAAAATCTAAAAAAAAAAGAATAGTAGATTAAATGTGAAGTTTAATGAAATTGTCGGATGGTTAACACGATTCGGTAATCAAACATATGTAACTAAGTAGATAAAACGGAAATAAAAATCTATATACCTTGCTCTACAATAGTATTGATCACTCTTTTCAGGTTTTTACTAATTTACATTTATTGCTACACATATATACGGTAAAATCACGATGACACATATGTGTGTGCGTGTGTGTCGCCTGTAGATTACATAAGGCGTCAATTGTTTCTACTGGAAAGCGATCATCAAGCTGAGTACACAACTATCTTGCTAGTTATTGCTTATAAAAATACTGTTAACTCTAAACAACTAACCAGTTCGAGTCCTTATGACTTTTTTACGGCTAATATTCGCATTGGATAATAGCTGAACTTTTATCACAAGAACGATTTCGCTGCATTTTTTTGACACCTAATCTAATGTTTGTTTGACGCTTTCTTAAACCTCGTTTTCAAATGTGCCAAATCTTTCCCACTAGAGAAACGTTGCATTCAAGTCTCTGCTATGCCATTATCACGGCAAGTGCTCGTCTAAGCACCAATCTTTGGCCTCTCATTGCCAAGCTTCTATAAAAATACTCGGCTTCTACAACCATTGTCAACAATTTCCCTCACTGTTTATTTCTTCTTTCATCTTAACATAACACCCATTTCGTGAACAGAGCTTCTTTGCTAGAATTGATCACTTATAAAATACTTCTCGACCGACTCCAATATAGTAGCTTTCAAATCAGTGGTAAATAAGTTCTTGTAATTCCGTTATCTTAAAAAAAAAATATTCGCAATCTGCATTTTTAAAACCTAATGCACTACCACCTCACACTCAATAAACCTAATAGAATAAACTTCCGAAAGTCATAAGTGGTTAATTCATTGTGAAATTTATTCAAAGCAAATGTCAATATAATTAGTGTTTATAGACATTCATTATAATATTTCTTGAGTATCCTTGCTACTTGAATTATTTATTAAGTTATTTTTAAGAGTTTGTTTTATTTTCTTTTTTCTTACACATGTATATATATATATGTAAATATGTGTACATACATGTAAATATGTGTATATATATATAAAATATATGTGTATATATATGAAAATATGTGTGTCTATATATATAAATATCAATGACCATCCCTCTTGAAGAAGCCCGCATAAATCGGGCGAAACGTTGAGTATCAAGGTCCTTCCACCTCCATTTTATTTCATATCGTCGGTTTTAATCTAGCTCAACAATCATAAATATGTTTGCATATATATGTAAATATATGCTTATATATTTATGTAAATATTTGTATATATGTATGTAGTGGTA
>NC_136484.1:99450899-99458399 GCF_053919585.1 Euprymna scolopes
CTTTATTTTATACCTGTACATGCATAAATGTGTATTCTATTGTATGCGTACTTTATGTCCGTACCTATTTGTATTTGCATCTCTATATTTATACATCCTTCTTACTATTCTGATAGGATTTCCGATTCCAGGGCCTAAAACTTACTATTCTACTAGGATTGCCAATTCCATGGTCTAACACATGTAACACCTAACTCAAATCTACTCAAACAAAAAAGAACAAAATATAATAAAATTTAAATAAAATAAAATAAATATTATACACTTGACTTATTAACTAGTAAAATGAATACTTTACATAACACATAATAATATGGTGGAATTTAACACCTTTTATAACTCTTCATAAGGATGATACTAATTACTGCTTATTATTAAAAATATGCATATATTTTATAATTTATATTTTATTTTACTTAATATTTGTTTAATAATGCCATGATAGTTTTTAATCGAAAATTTTATTTAACTAAATATATACTTATGTCTGTATAATAGTACCTCTGTGCGAAGGTTTATTTCGCTAGACGCCCGACTATGTATATTTATTGTGTACATATTTATATATGTAGATGCTCATATAGATGTATTTGCTGATGTATATATATCATGTGTATATATATGTGTGTGTATATATATGTATATATATATATATATATGTGTGTGTGTGTCTGTGTACCTATATCTGTATTTGTATATGTTTATATATATGTGTGTGTATGTATACGTATATGGATATATATATATGTGTATGTGTGGGTATATTTGTATACGTGTGTGTATGTCTGTATATTTGTACGTATTTATATATTTGTATACCTGTGATTATCTGTGTATTTATACATTTAGTGCGTATGTTCTTTTATGTATATATTTACGTGTGTATGTTTGTGTCGCTTTCGCACATGTACATATGCATACAGATATATGCCTAAGCATGAATATGTCTGCATTAGTCAATCCCACAACCCCTAACTTAACGCATAACGATACGTAACTTTCGTAGTAAATCACACCCGTGCAACGTTTTTTCTTTCAGTGACACGTTCAATATAAGTAGAGCCCGCCTCACCCACACACACCGCCCTCTTGTACAACTCATAGACCCAATAAAATTATGACCCATTTTTATTTTTATTTCAAATTTACATTCTGTTGTGATAAGTTTTGAATAATCTTCCAATAGGTCCTAATGCGATTCCCCCTGTTTTGCGTCTTTTTTAGAGAGCACGCGATTTTTTATAAACTCCATATGAACTTTTATACTTTTTTTTTGAAGAGCTCCATTTTTCTTTTTTAATTTCGTTCTAATCTATCTCATTTTTCATTTTTCTTTTTGGCGTCAAGAGGTTCCAAGTCGCCTGATGAAGTCTCTTTGACGGAAATAGATGGCTGGTTTTAGCGACCATATGTAACTGTTTATGCCAAATAATAAAAAATATATATATAATTAATTTTGCTTTTTTTTTTGTTTTTTGGAAAAAGACATCCAGTAGAGTGCTCAATTATAAGGAAAATCCTTAAATATTAGCATATTTATATTTTGTTTAGAGGAAGTTTTAAGATGGGGTAAGTCATTTGTTTTGTCTGATTCAACAGCGATCCTTAGGACAATATCCACATCTTTTAAACCAATACTCATCTCTAGATATGAGTGTTGGCTGAAGGGAGCTTTATATTGGTATCTGCACCTATGTTTATTATTGGGTTTGAAACAGACCGTGTCAATGCCTTGTCCTAACTATAAAGTTATATACATTTATATATATACTAGCAATCGGTGCCCGGCGTTGCCCAGGTGTTTTGAGGTTAATGCTGAGAAAAAAAAAGGTCAATTTTTTAAACTTTGACCCCTATTATGACTTCTTAACATTTATTGTTTAGGGATCAAGTAAAGGTAATAAGTTAGATCCATGTCCAAGGAATCTATATCTAAAATATCACGTGTTTTGATCCCAAATTGTAGGAGGAGTTTGGTAGAGTTCTCAAAGGTCAAATCGTTTGATAGCGAGGCCAAATTTCGCGAATTTGGCCTTTTTTTAAAGCAGTTTGGCCTTCAAAATTTATGTTTGGCCTTTTTCTTCACCGATGAAATCTGGGGACGCAACGGGAATTTTCGGCTAAAAAATGTTGTTACTATGCACATGCACATCTATGTATTGAAATACAATCTGTGGCAAAATTTCAGGAAAAACTAATGGATGGTTTTCTCGCAATAGTCCGGACAATTCGCTAAATTATCTCGTCAAAACCTTTCAATCTCGAATTTTTGTGCATTTTTTTTCGGGGGGGGGGGGCTAATTTGGCATAATAGTGTCCATTTAATAGTATTATCTTGAAAAAATAAATAAATAAGGAAAATTACCAAAAAAAACAAACAAGAACAACAAAAGTGTGCCGTATTTTTAAAAGTTTTATTGCGTTGTTTTTATTTGCTTTTTTTTTTATTTCATCGGTGAAGAAAAAGGCCAAACAGAAATTTGAAGGCCAAACTGCTTTAAAAAAAGGCCAAATTCGCGAAATTTGGCCTCGCTATATAAAAAAAAAATGGGGAAATCCCCCTACTTGAACTTTCTGTTTAATTAATAATGACTCGCTTGTAGCGTTGATGTTTTTCTTTTTTCGCTATAAAAAAATAACTACTTGATGAAATTACGTGATTTTTTCTGTAGGAAAACTTTATCCCATGACGAGTACGTACAATATATATATTTTTTTAAATATTTCCATTTTTTAATGTCAATGGAAAACTGCACAAGTACCCAAACCCGAAATGTAAAGACCATGAGTGAACGCGCGTTTTTTTTTTTTTTTTTAGTTTAGTTTCATAATGGCGGCCGTGGATGTCGTAGGTTGGATTGTAAGATTGTGTAAGATTCGTATTTTTTTAATTTGTAAATCGCAAGTTAGAAAAAAATTAAACCCTTCCAAGATGGACAATAAATAAAGCCATAATATTTTATGGTAAAATTAAGAGCCTACGAACCATAGTTTTTTAGGAGATGTGATTATTGGATTAACCAATCAGAAATCGTCTGTGGCACACACATCTCTGTTTTTATAGATATATAGATTTATATATATATATATATATATATATATACATTTATATATTTATATATATATACATTTATATATATATATTTATATACATATATACATTTATATATATATATATATATTTATATATATATACATTTATATATATATATTTATATACATATATACATTTATATATATATTTATATATATATATACATTTATATATATATTTATATATATACATTTATATATATATTTATATATATATATATACATTTATATATATATTTATATATACATATATATATTTATATATACATATATACATTTATATACATTTATATATATATACATTTATATATTTATATATATATACATTTATATATTTATATATATATATATACATTTATATATATTTATATATATATATACATTTATATATATATTTATATATATATATATACATTTATATATATATATATTTATATATATATACATTTATATATACATACATTTATATATATATATATTTATATATATATATATTTATATATATACATTTATATATATATATATATACATTTATATATATATACATTTATATATATTTATATATATATATATATTTATATATATTTATTTATATATATATACATTTATATATATTTATTTATATATATATATATATACATTTATATATATATTTATTTATATATATATACATTTATATATATATTTATTTATATATATATACATTTATATATATATATATTTATTTATATATATATATATATATACATGTATATATATATATTTATATATATATATATATATATACATTTATATATATATATTTATTTATATATATTTTTATATATATGTACATTTATATATATGTATAATGTTTGAGTACTTTACAAGTGGCGGACGGATGTTTATTTAAATTGACATTCGGACAGATTATTTGCGGGCACCGCTTCCGTGGTCAAGGGGTAGAATTGCCGACTGTCATCACGACAGTTCCAGGTTCGATCCTCGGCACTGATGAGTTGTGATACAACGAAACAGGACTGTATGTCGATGACTGCAAATATATTTTATATTTTATTTGGGTTGAGCATTGTAGTAAATAATCTCACTACTTTATTTGGCTGAAACATTCGAAGCTCGGGCTTTGTTTACAAACAAACTTTGGAGCACTTTACAAGTGGCGAACGGATGTTTATTTAAATTGGCATTCAGACAGATTATTTGCGGGCACCGCTTCCGTGGTCAAGGGGTAGAACTGCCGACTGTCATCACGACGTTTCCAGGTTCGATCCTCGGCTTGGGATAGTTGCTAGTCTAGCGGCACTGATAAGGTGTAATACAATGAAACAGGACTGTATGTCGATGACAACAAATATATTATATATATATATATAATATTCATATACACATATTTATATATGTACATACATATAGATATACATTGATATATATACATTTATATATATATATATATATATATATATATATATATGAGCAAACTGTTAATTCAAAAACACTTTGAAATGAGTAAAAACATATTTAATCTTAAAAGGAAACATGTGATAATTGGATGGTCCTTAATCCGCGGAGTTTCGAAGAAATAATTTTTTTCTCATCAGATGGTAGGAATTAGCAAAATGCAGTATCGGATTTTGCATACAAGAGTATTTCATGAAACAACAGGTAGGTCAAAGATATTACTTGATAACAAAAGTAAAGAAGAGGGAATATGATGAAGAAAAAGTTAATTACACGTGAATGGATAGTCTGGTGAAAGGTAAATAATCCAGTGACGGGTAAATCCAAATATAGAACTTCAAAAAATTAATTGAATTTCATTTGCACAAGTGAAATCCACATTGTCTTTTATATATAAATATATATTTTTATGTGTGTATATATATTTATATAATTGTATATGTGCGTATATATTTATGTGTATAAATGTTTATGTGTATATATGAATATGTGTATATATGTGGATATATATACGTAAATGTATATATGTGTATATATGGATATGTGTATATATGTGTGTATATATATGTAAATGTATATATGTATATATATGTATGTGTATATATATATGTATATATGCATGTATATATGCGTATATATGTATCTCTCTCTCTCTCTCTCTATATATATATATATATATATATATATATATATATATATATATATATATATATGGATATACATAATGAGCAGAAAATCGATTTTTTTCCTAATACAAAAAGTATTTAAATGAAGCTTATTCATCAAATATCTATATTTGAAGGCAACCTTTTTTATATTGATCAGGATGTGAAACCTTTAATCATTGTTAGTGACGAGTAAATCCACGGATATAAGGTGATATGAAGCTAGCTTAACCATACGACATGATGTATTCAAATTTTAGGCATCGTTTCCGGTTTTCGGATTCGTTATTTATCTCGTCCTCATATGTTGAATGTCAGCTTAAGAATACAGGTTCCAAACTGACTTTTATAACCTCAACAAAATTCTTGTCAAAAGTTATTCTCATATCATTCGAATTATTTTATACTTTTATATCGATTCAAACGTTTCCATATGTGGTCACTACAATTCCAAATAAATATTTGCGTAATAAATATTCGATTCTAATCTAATTTCTTCGTATTTAACTTAATTCTCATCTAAATACCAGGTGTTTTTTTTATAATAACGTATGAGTACTTAATAATATAGATAACAATAAATACAGAACACAGCTTAAAGTATATATCATATATATCATAGTTTACACTTGTTGATTACAGTATGTTAGGTTCTCTATTATATATGATATATATTATATATATTATATATTATATAAATATTATATATATTTATGTTATATATATTATATATTTCTATATTTATATATTTTAGATTATATATTTATATATTATATATATTATATATATATATTATATATATTATATATATTAAACATATATTATATATATATTATATATTAAATATATATTATATATATTATATATATATTTATTGTATTATATACATATATATATATATATTTATTGTATATATTATATATATATTTATTGTATATATTATATATATATTTATTGTATATATTATATATATATTTATTGTATATTATATATATATATATTTATTGTATATATTATATATATATTTATTGTATATATTATATATATATTTATTGTATATATTATATATATATATATTTATTGTATATTATATATATATATATATATATATATTTATTGTATATATTATATATATATATATTTATTGTATATATTATATATATATATATTTATTGTATATATTATATATATATATTTATTGTATATATTATATATATATATATATATATTTATTGTATATATTATATATATATTTATTGTATATATTATATATATATTTATTGTATATATTATATATATATATTTATTGTATATATTATATATATATATTTATTGTATATATTATATATATATATTTATTGTATATATTATATATATATATTTATTGTATATATTATATATATATTTATTGTATATATTATATATATATATTTCTTGTATATATTATATATATATATTTCTTGTATATATTATATATATATTTATTGTATATATTATATATATATATTTATTGTATATATTATATATATATTTATTGTATATATTATATATATATTTATTGTATATATTATATATATATTTATTGTATATATTATATATATATATTTATCTTATATATTATATATATATTTATAATATATAGTATATATATATTTATTGTATATAGTATATATATATATATATTTATTGTATATAGTATATATATATATTTATTGTATATGGTGTATATATTATATGTATTATATATATATAACTGCTTCATTTACTCACTTAAAATTAACATATATAAGTATAGATTTTATGCGTGAAGTTGAAGTACTTACTTCAAAAGTGCTCAATACGTAGATAGAGCTAGTTAGTAATTCATAAAATATATATGGCGAGTAAGCTACACTGAATATTCGGCGTTTCATCCACTCTAGGATCCCTAAGCCTTATGCGCGAATTCTGTGGTTGTTTATCGTTTTCATATGGTCCTCTTCTATTGACGATTTAGTTAGCCAATCAGCTTTCTAGTATTCACCGCGCCCCATCCTATCAGCCAATGGGCATGCATTTCATCGAACAAAGGATATTTTTAAAACTAGGTTAGTGGTTTAAGGCATACATTTTTGTTAGTTTATATATAAATATACATATGTGTGCGTACATATATGCACATATATATACATATATATACATATATGTGTGATCGTGTATGTATCTTTATGTTAATTTAATTTTTTGTTTATTTTATATTGTTTTGTTAGTTTTAAAACTATGTGTTATCGCTACTCCAGAGTAT
>NC_136484.1:99463399-99473399 GCF_053919585.1 Euprymna scolopes
TGTAAAAGGTGAAAAAATATGCAGAATTTTAATTAGTAGATCATTTGTCTCATATTTATTTAAGTAAAGCCGTATAACTATTAAAATTTATTCATTTGTATACAACAATTGATCGACAAACCTAATTCTATGTAAAACTTGTCTTGTATGATTCAAATTCGCAATTTTTAAGAAAGATCTACACATAAGTGTCGTGCAATCTAAATTAATTGTTGCTTCTTAGATGCAATATATGTTCATCTTTTTGAGATATCCCAAACAAGTGTTGCAGGAAAACACATTCTCTACTAGCTCAGTTGGTCGATTTACGAGGACTCCGCTAAAAAGCTATGTATATTCGCTCAAACGTAACCTCTGAATTGACGGGCGTCTCGGACTTTTATGCCCATCGGAACGCATGTGAAATATACGTTAATATCTGTTGCTGAGTCGGCATTATTTTCCGATTGAACGACTGAACTTGATTACGCTTCCATTTTTTACTCAACAGGATACACGATCTAAGTAAAATACGATTATAATAAGCATTTACACGATTTAATGTAGATTATAAATGATACTCGACTTGCCTTACTGTAATTCATTGATCAGCAGATATTAGAAACTGTGTCAGGACTTCTGGGATAGCATGTAATGTTAGATTAACCGCGTTGAAATAAACGATGATTAACTTAGTATTAGTATAATGATAAAGATACTAACCATGTTTATACTATCAGAATACGGAGGTTCCGAAAAAACTGAAAGCTTATTTATAAGTAATGAAGACAATTTTATTAAATTTATCTTAAATGATATATTTATCTATACCTGTGCACTAGCAAGAAAACTCCACATTGTCTGGCATTAGATTAGAATCAACAAATGTTCCACATTCTTCATTTTCCTAAAAAAATCTGTAATTGTCAATTTTACAAGATCGATTGGTTGCTTGTTCTATTAGAGAGCATATCGCGATATACCGGGGAGGAAGATTGACGCATTGAATTATACACTGAACTGTACGTTCCGTGTTTTATCATATATCTTCTTCTTGATTTTATACGTTCGGTCCTTCTGCCTGAGCGATGTTTGAACTTATCACATGCACGTCATGAAACGCAGTATAATGGAGATAATATGGTTCAAATCGGATTGTTCTTTATTTCATCGGATGTTGGCGATTATAAATTTCGATACGTATGGGAGCCATTCCGATATAGATCTAATATAACACGCCCACGCAGATAAATTACATTTGTATGCAACAATAAGGGGTTCTATAAGGAGCGTACACATAAGCACTTAAAAGGATACATTCAAGCACAGTATTTTATACAAAAAACACATCTATATCATGAGTAACTCAAATAGTATTCGGCCCTCCTGTTTTTGACATGAATTGAGATAGAATAAAAACACTTTTTAACAATATGATTAGATAATTAAAATGGATTGTTTCCAAAAATAATTACCATATGTAATCCGTAGAATTTGAAAAAAAATAGGAAAATAAACAACCAATCATAAAACCATGAAAAAATAAACAATCAATCGTGATACCATGAAAGAAAAAACAAGTAATTGTGAAGTAAACGTAAGCACTTATGAAAATATGAAAAAAATAAACACTAATCCCGAAATCTTATTAAAACATCCCACATTATTCTTAATAAATTTTAGGAAAATGCCAGAAAAATATCAAGTACATATTTTTTTCATTTCTCTTATGCAATGCTGGACATGTTCGTTAGAAATCATTATATATCTTAACGATTGTCTGTATCGGAAATTAGGATACTATAGTTTTCTTTTCTGTACGTTTTAGACGTGGGCTTGTTTCCTGTTTTCGTTTGTTTCTCTATGGTCGATGTTTATATATGTCAAGCTGGGCATGATAATGTGTGTTATAATGCCGTGTGTAGAAAATATAAGTAAACGTATATTTCCTGAAGTAAATAAGAATTACATAATGGATTTTTAACATACTAAAACATTTTATTCGTGATAAGTAATCAATAGATACTTTAAATTTAAATGAACTACGCAAATTTATGCTACACGTAAATGATGCGGTTTATATTTAGTCAGCAATTATGGTATAATCCTGTTAACATAAAGATTCTCGTCAGGTCCGAGAATTTAAACGAGATCAGACCTTGCAAATGATGAGCTTTTGAAGATTCCAACCACTGCTCATAAAATGATAGCTATACCTTACAGCAAAAAAAGGTACTGAAATGAATGATATCATCACCATAACCAAAAATATATATTTGACTAAAAAAAGTATTTACTAAAAAGTGACTAATTTAGAGAAAACTAACTATTTACTCCACGATGGAACATGCCTTCGATCCGTATATCACGAAGTGATTGACGCTCGAGTTAATTCGGAATTGTACTTTGAATGTCATCCGCACTGCGAGATAAACCTTAAACCATTCAACTGAATTTTACCAAGGACTTTATCTAAAACGACATGGGTACGTAAGCTTCTGAAGTTGACATTCTGCTCGTTGCCAGGAATTCGACAAAATACACCTGAAAAATTTAACAGTTAAATCAAGCGAAAATTTGTGAAAATGTTTTTTAGGTGAGAATATTAGTTCGACGAAACCACATTATATTGATAGCTGGTTCTAATCAGAAGCCTATTCGTTTAAATAATACTCAGTACTGCTTGTTGTGCAGACAAATGCACTTAGCAAAGCAAACCTCAACTTCGCACTAAGAGTCAGACATGTTTTTAAAAATAAAATTATTTTATAGTTTAACTCTTTTTGCCCCTCAAAGATGTTGAAAACAAGTGACAGAAAATATTGGAATAAGAGACAATGACAATGATATTCGTCTGGTCTGAAGGACACGGGTCCAGGTGTTTTGGGCTCTAGGCAAGGAACATTGAAATGTGTTGACCCCCCCCCCCCCCCCCGAGGTCGTGTGAATTTGAGTTCATTTAGGTCTCATATTCGCAAAACTCTAGATTATGGCTGAACTGTACACACGCAATTTAGATCTGGAAATCCGCAGATACGTAGCCTAATCTCATTGGCTGGGTTGATTATCCACGCCGACCTGCGACCTTACTATAAAAAGCCAATGCCGCTCAAAATCAAACAGATTGCGTTGAAATATCGAGAGAATACTACCGCTCCGAAAACGCGTGACCCCCCCTCTCCATCCGCCTGAGTGCAACCCAGGAAGAAGAGATTTGTAAATTTAAAATGTTTAAGAACTGAACGTTTCATATATATATATATATATATATATATATATATATATATATATATATATATATATATATGTAAAAACAATGCAATTTTTGTGAAATTAACTTTAAGTAGATAGAATCCTAAATTGTCTGTCTTTTCTTTCTGGTGTATGCAGCTTCGCTTTTCGCTGTCAGTTAAATTCTACACATAGGCGTTTAGAATTTAATGTGGAGGTCTCTCGGACGACTAGACAATTTCCGAAGAGGTCAGCGATTAGTTGTTTGACCTGAGCATGAGGGACATCCCACACATACATTGTTGAGAGAATATATTCTACACTCCTCATGAGGTTAGTTACATTTAGACAAGCCGTGAACATTCCTGAATGCCTAATTAGAAAAGTACTGAATAAATTGGAAGCATTTAAATCCAGGAACATCCATTGCCGTACGCAAAATAAACATGAAATAAATGTAGTTAAAATAAGGAAGAAAGACAATAAGGGACGGATAAAAAAGTCAAGGCAACGCTCATAAAATAGGAAAACTGCACAGAATAAGACGACGATGTAATAGTTTAAATATTCATAACACTACATGAACAACCAACTCAGAACCCAAAAAGATGTATTTTCGTAGCAGATCTTTCAGAATAGAAGACTAATGATAGAACCAGACTTATGCAAACACACTCAGAAAAGAAAAACATCCAGAGCTGTTACAGTCATATAACATGTTTACCTACAGTGTAAAAATACTAATGCAACAAATGAGGGAACAAATTCCCCTTTGACAGCAAAGAAAAATATATCATAAACAAATCAAAGAACATTCAAGAAATCGAAAATTATAGCCATGGCATGGGTCGATTAAAGAAAGCGCATAACAGGATCCCACATGCATGGACGATAGAATGCCGGAAAATATAAACAATATCAGGCAAGATTACTAACTTACTCGAAATTCAATAAGCACATGGCAACTTGAACTGAGAGCTAATGGACAATAAATCTATGATTAAAATACAAAGAGGCATGTTCAAATGTTATTCGCTATCATCAGAACTGTTCATCATAACCGCAATGCCTCTGAACACTATACTAACGAAATCCCAAATCATATATTACACACCTAATTAAACATATACACATACAGGTAGTGGCATTAGTAAGATACTCCGGACTGTTTATAGGTTTAACCAAAAAAGAACTGACGAATATTTACAAGATGACCATGAATCTCATGACTACAAAGAAACTGAAACCCTTGTAATAGCCGCAAAAGATAACGGAATTAGAACAATCTACAGCAAAGAAAGATACAAGGAAACAACAAATTCAGACTCTGTGAACACAGAAAAACATAAACTAATGCACAATCTACCCCAAAAGGTATATGTAATACACACCATCAAATAGGAAGGCATCACCACGGCAATAACGAATTGGCCGCCGTACTTGGAAATTGATGGCACGAGATTCTATTGTACATGATTACACAGATAAACGCATCCAAGCAAAATACCGGGTGTCATAATTGTAAGCGAGAGTGCAAAACTATGGCATATTACAGATTTTACCATTCCAGCAGTCCACAGATTTCGATCAAGAGTGCTAAAACGCGGGGCAAAGACACAGGGATACAGAAAATGAAGAAATTAAATATAACACCACAAATAGTATCCGCGCTAGAATAATAACGAGAAAATTAAAAATAAGAACAAGAGAGATTGGAATAAGAGGAATAACTGAGATGATACAACGGATAACAATGAAAATCGCTGAACTATTAAGGAAACCTTGAATGCAGAGACTAACACACATGAGCTACAGGTACAAAGCTGACATCCAGAAACTTCTACGCATATTAAACGCAAAGGAACACCACATGGAGTCATGAAAGCTAAAACCGTATAATTGTTAATTAGTCCCCTTTGATTCCATCTCACCCTGTTTTTATGTATATTTCATCATAAACTGATGTCACACTAAGTCAACAAAGAGAGTCAAAGAGGATGGAAAGACGGAGTAAAAAAAGATCTTGTCAGACCTGCACTGGATGAGTGTAAAGAGGACTGAGACTATTGTCAGGCTTATTGCCAATTAAATTCCAGTGAATATCAATGGTAATCGGCTGTTACGATAACGCAAGTGCAGCTGCCAAATTTATCGAAGCAGATGAAAAGTACTGATAATCCGGGGAGATTAGTAATAAGTCAGAACCGAGAGAACACCAAAAGTAGTTCCCAAAGAGTTATCTTTTATGATGGCTTATGTGACTACGCCTAGTGCATGAATACTAATATAGTAATATTGTGACACAAATCACACAATCTTATGGATATTTAATTTTCAAACGGATACTCATCTAAGAAAATAGACCAGATGTCATAAATGTTAACGAGAAAGAAAAGTTTTTAATAAATCACGTTCACAAGCCCAATTAAGACGCAATATTATGAAAATAAACACATATTTCTTCCTGTAAATTAATATGTAGATGGATTTTATATTAGTAAAAAGAAAACTGTAACCTGCGTAGGTAAAAAATAATTCCTTGAAAGAAATCGATTTGCAGCTATTTTATGACCATCACGTAAAATTAAAATCAAAATAGTTTACCTGTTTTTCACACCGAACAAGGAACTTTTTCCCTGAGACGTAAGGATCTGCTATTAGTAATCATATACACAGGACCACTTCAAAATTGGAATTTAACGGCGCATCCAATGTATTCACATTTCTACATATAAGTTCAGATATAAACGAAAGAAACCAGGAGTGAATCGCAACGTATATGTTTGGAGAAAAATCCTAGAAGTTTAGTGAACTTTCCGGCACCTGAAATTTATTTACAGATAGTGGGATTTTGTAGGTTAGCATTGCTACTCGTAAGTATTTACTTCGAGAAAGGGGGTAAGTCCTTCGAGATCGTCAAACATATTCTATGTAAAATAAGGATCTCCCAAAACACATACTAAAATCTTTCGTTGACATCTATGCTGATGAAACGACCATCTAGGGCAACACATCAAAGGCCGTAAATGATGATGTTCTCTCTGATTCTCTCTCCTCTGATCTTGAGTGCGTGGTACAGTGGGGAAAGAGGTGGCTGGTTACCTTTAATACATCTAAGACCAAGCTCCTATCTCTACATCATAAACGCTCTGATCCCCATATGGCATCAATTGGAATGGATGGCTCTCGTGGAGGGGAGGACCCATGTTTTGATAAGCTTCTGGGTTTTACCTTTACTCCTGATCTTAAATGGAACACAAACATCAAGTCTGTGGCCAAGGTCGCTGGGAAAATGATAGGATCCTTCTACCGCTCCAGAAGATATCTAATTAATGATGCAATTCTATATCTATATCAGAGACAAGTACGTCCAAAGATGGAGTACAACTGCCACATCTGGGCGGGAGCTGCTAAAAAACCGCCTATCCTGCCTTGACAGAGTACAAAATAGACTTCGTGGCTTGGTGAGGGATGCCCTTTTCTCTACGCCGCAACCTTTTTCCCACAGAAGAGACGTAGCGATCCTGTCGTTGTTATATCGTTATTTTCATGACAAGTGCTCGTCTGAGCTCCATTCTCTGCCCCCCCTCGCCAATGTTTGTCAAAAAACACCCGACTAGCTGAAACCACCGTCAATAATTTTCCCCTCTCCCTATCTAGCCTACACCAAAACGTAGATTCCATAAACAAAGCTTCTTTCTTAGAATTGCACGCCTGTGGCACTCTGTTCCGCTTGCCTGTTTCCCTCCCGACTTCATCCTGGATATCTTCAAGTCCCACACAAACAAATTCCTGATGAACCGCCCCTAAGTAATGACACCTTACCGATTCTCCAATACTATTGCTACACTATCCCTTTGATTAATGTACACACAATAACCCTTATCCCCGAGTGGCCATTAGGTCTTAATAAATGGTGACCTCCATGTAAAAAAAAGGAAATTAACTAGACAGTCTCTTGTGGATTATGTGTAATAGAGAGAGAGAGAGAGAGAGAGAGAGAGAGAGAGAGAGAGAGAGAGAGAGAGAGAGAGAGAGAGAGAGAGCTGTTGGTTCACATCCCAGATACATCGTGCAATGGCGAACGCTGGCTATTTAGATATCTAGAATAGTGACGTGTGCGTGTAGTTTTTTCAAAGCAGAGATGGAACTCAATTTCTTTGGGATAGCCTTGCAAAAATCTTATATTAATTATCGTTGCTTAGGAATGTTAGGCTAAATTAATTGAAAAAGGACCTCGTGGATATAGTTGTACTCGACATGTCAATAGTTGGATAAAAGTGTTCTTGTAATAGGCAAAGAAAATAAACTTTGACTAAATAGAGCTAACTGTTGCCATGTATTTAACTTCACATCCTAGTAGAGACTCATTTTCATTTCCTGAAGGCTAGAGTCATCGTATATGTACATTTGTAATAGGCCTGGTCCATAAGTAAATAAACACATCTCGGTAACAACTTAATCAGTGAAGTTGTTTATATATATCAAGAATAATAAATGTCCACGGCCAATCATGAATTTTACTAAACTTTATGCCCAAAATTCTTATTAGAAATGTGTAAGAAATCTAGTGTCTGTGTGTGCGTCTGTGTACATTTCCGTACGCAATAACTCTGTAGATTTTTAACCTACAGTTTCGGAATGTGATATACAGGGAAGTGAGATTTGCGAACATCGATGTGGTCGGTTTTTGGCCAGAAATTTGACGATTAAGGGGTCAAAGTTCAACGATTTGACCTTTAAGAACGCAACCAAACTCCTCCTACAATTGTGGGTCTAATACGCGAAATCTTAGATCCATGTCCAAGGAATCTATATCTTACTTCATAACTTTATTTAAGCCCTAAACAATAAATTTTAAGGGGTCATAATAGGAGTAAAAGTTTTAAAAAATTGTCCTTTTTTTTTTGTTTGATCAGCATACATCTCAAAACACCCTGGCAGCACCGGGCACTCATGCTAGTATATCTATGAAAGTGAACGTGTCTGTGTGTTTGTCTGTGTGTGTATGTGTACGCAATAAGTCTGCCAATTTTTATTCTACAGACTCGAAATTTGATATACAGCGTACTGAAATTTGGGAAAATCGATGTGATCGGTTTTTGGCCAGAAATTTGGCGATTAAGGGGTCACAGTTCAAGGATTTGACCTTTGAGAACGCTACCAAACTCCTCCGACAATTTTCGGTCTACGCACTTAAAATTTAAGAGATAAGTTCCTTGCACATGGATCTAACTTAATAACTTGATTTGATCCCAAAACAATAAATTTCAAGGGGTCATAATTGGGGTCAAAGTTTTAAAAAATTGACCTCTGCGGCCTCTTTCAAATTACTCAGACAGTTTCTGGTCTAAATATTTGAAATCTTACATAGATGGTATTATGAGATAGGGCAAGCTTTTTTATCAGTTTGGGTCGACAATTTTTAGTTACCTATATATAAATGTATGCATGTCTGTTTGCATGTCTGCCTTAAACTTTCAATAGAGGCGACGGATATTACCAAGATCTGTATAATTGTAAAGTCCGACCTTTCCTACGATAAATATCGAAAATTGGCTAAAAACATCAATATTTCCCACTTCTACTATGAACTTTTCTACAGGGGGGGCACATTTTCGCCGATAGTTTTGAAAGTTATCCTCTCCTTTAGATTGTCTAGCCTTAATTTAAAAAAAAAATGTCGCTTCCGGTTTGGCGGTGGTCGTAACAGCATAAACGTAAAGTTTTACATCTTCTTTTCCTCCTTTGCAGTACTGGTTCGAGCCTGCCTTCCTACTACCACTTTTTTTTTTGCTCAACATACACATCACAACACCCGGGAGACGCCGGGATGACATGCTAGTATTTACTAAATGTAACTGGCATGAGAGTAAAGCATACAGGGTCCTAAGAAAAAGTATAATTCAGCGAATTTCACTTGCTTGGAGTCTTATCACTCTGCATCAAATTTATCCTAATCATAATTTTAATTGAAGTTTAAATTGACAGAATATGCATATAGTGGTCAACATTAAAAATTATGAATTGCGTTTAACGAAACTAAATGTTGGACGTATACACTAATGAATTCCAAAGATTTGTTATTAAAAAGTCAGAAAAATCAGAATCATGTTAATAGAAAATATTCTATGCTCATTATGCATAAGTTTTTTTTTTATATAATTATATATACTTAGGTATGTTTTTTTTTCTCTCTCTCTCTCTCTCTCTCTCTCCCTTTCTCTCTTTATCTCATGTGCTTTTATTTGTGTATTCGTGGAGATTTATTATATGAATGTGTTTATTTATTCTATTATATACAGTATTAAACAAAAGGAAAACAGGCTTAACATCTTGATTCAACCAACAACAAAAAATATTCGACGAGAAATAGAGTCCCGATGACAAATTACCTAAGTGCTTGTCGTCAAGTTTCAAATCGCAGATGTTTCACTAATAACAGTCTGAACACTTTTTAACCTTTAAAAACAAAGAAACCCAAACACGGCATCATAACAGCCATGAAAAGATCGTCCTGTTCTGTGAAAACTGTATTTGGTGTTGACATATATTTTAGTTCCTTATTGTTAAAAGCAACCGTTGCCTCTCGCCGGCGTAACTCTTGTTTTAATGGAACACTGTTTGTTATGACTTAACATCCTGACTCTATTCATATTATTCTACATGGATATTACTTATATTAGTAACCTTCGTCTTATTTTTTTCTGCTAAAGAATTATGTCCTTTCTATTAAAATCTTAAATATAACATAATTGAAGTACATCGATTCTTCTAAGAATAGAACACT
>NC_136484.1:99475899-99490899 GCF_053919585.1 Euprymna scolopes
AATTATTTGTTTTACAACTACTTCCATTGAATGTTTTTCGAGAAGTTTTTTGTACTGAAAAAAGGGGGTAGTCCCCCTACAAGCAGAAGGATCGCACATAGTGACTCTAGACTTTTTCAGAGAATGAACACAGTTTTTAACTCTAATAGATTCTTTTTGTCAAACTGCTTGCTTTTGTTATTGCGCACCTGTTCTTTGATTATCGACTGTATCAACACAAAATTAATGTAAATATAATGTGAACAATTATCTTGACTCCAAACCTCTACCGTATAATAGCCCTATAAAAAAACGTCATAATTCTACCGAGGCTTCAGCCACCTTACTAGTAATAAATGTTAAAATATGCACAGGAAGTTAATGCGTTAACCTACTTTCACTCTTAGAAATGTCGTCACGAAATAAATGTATAATGGTCATCAGTATTTTTGTACTTTCTGATTTTTCCTGCTACTACAACTTCATAACTGACGAATCTAACAATGCGTCTTGTTAATCCATGACGCATTACCATATATGAAAAAATACATTTCGTGATTTTTTAAAAAAAGGAATCGTATGCTTTCACAGTTCACGACCAGAGACTACTGGAATACCCGTTGCTTTGTTGCAACATAACGCCAAATCATATGACACACAAAGAGAAATAACACAACTTTTGCTAGAAAAGAACAGATGGCGGAATTTAATTTATTTCGAAGTATATTTTACTCTAGTGAACTTTACCGTTATATAATTTAATACAAGTTGGATTTAACGCACATCTCGTGTGTTATAATTATACATATACAATTGTCTTATGAGAAATATATATGCATATCAGAGAGGCGGTAGCACTCTCTATATAGGGATGGCCCGTACACGCCTATATACGCCTACAAAACAAAACTATCCAAATCTCAACTGAAATCAACTTATAAGTTTCAAAAAGAACATATTCTGACAGAAAAGCCTCGCACGAATCCAGCGAGTGTCAGAACGTCGGTTAAAATGTCAAAAGAGAGCAAAAATAAGGGTACAAAAATGGCCAATTGTTCTTCTGTCTTCTTTCTTCTTTCTTCTTCTGCTTTCTTCTTTCTTTTGAGACGATGTGTCTCGGTGTACGAACGGTCTCTGACAACAGTTCAAGCATCAATCGACTGCTCTTTACACGGAGAAGTGCAGTGACCCATCGCTTTTTAGCTAACTCCATAATTAAATGAGATTACGTGTAATAACAAGTTTTAAACACTATATACCCAATGTAGACAGACCACTTCGAACATGGAACTTCTCTCAAAAGGGACAGCTCCAAATAATACACCGGATGCTCACAGACGTTCCAGTTTGCCAGTGGCCTATATTTCTTGGACGCTGAATATTTGAGGTGAACGTATAGGTTTTTTCTTTAAACAGTAACCCACCAGCGTTAATGAAACCACGAATGTTTTATCTCAGTTGATCAAAATTGTTATAAGAGTAACCTATCAGCAAGTACGACGTCAAAAAACAATGTTATAAAAACAAATAATTCTTCAGATTTTGGACTGTAAAATATGTACAAAATGTCAATGCTGTGACCAGGATTCGAACCTAGG
The DNA here is from genome assembly GCF_053919585.1 of Euprymna scolopes. NCBI lineage: Eukaryota > Metazoa > Mollusca > Cephalopoda > Sepiida > Sepiolidae > Euprymna > Euprymna scolopes. The sequence continues at coordinate 99,477,477 of NC_136484.1, forward strand.
TTAGCACGGCCACAACGTGGCCTAACCTCTAGACGATCATGGCTAACACTGACGTCTGTCGCTCTTGGCAGAAAGACACATGACTACTGTCAAACTATTGAAAAATAAGGAGGAAACTTGAAATTCTCACGCATGCGCAAAAATACACTATAGCAACCATTGTTAAATGCAGCTGAATCTCTTTGCTCGCTAAGAAAAGTAGATCAGACCAGTTCTTCTAAGAACTCACCAAACGCCAAAGGAAATAAGTTAAATTAACCGCAAAAGAAACTGCAAGAAAGTCATCTTCTAAGAACTCACTGAAAGCTGACCAAAAAGAATCAAAATCCAAGCCCTAGCCACAAAAATAACTAGATATTGTGGCTACTATACACAAACAACTAATAAAAGCAAGTAAGTTTTCTAAAATAAACTACAATAAATTAACCAAGTAACCTCACACTGTCACTGATTAGGACTTCATATAAAGATAACAACTACACTATTGGTGTATATACCGTTCAACACTTTAACTATTGGTGACGGGGCAGTATCTCAAGTCTACGAGAGTTGTCTTGCTATGAGATAGGTGATATTATAGTAAGATACATATAAGGGTTATATGTTTACATTTAATAAAAAATGCCAAAGTCAGCACGTAGTAAAAAAGCTCAGAGAAATATAGACTATGAAAAAAACAAAGTCAATGTATTATCTGAGCAAAAAGAATACTATCAGAAAAATGCTGAAATAATAAAAATTAAGTATCATGCAAATCCTGAGGCAAAGAAGGCTGCCTCACGTGCTGACTCAAAAGCACGGTATAACAGAGATCCCGAGGGGAAAAACTGTCTCACGTGCTCTTTATAACAAAGAACCAGAAAGAAGAAGGCTTCCTCACGTGCTGACTCAAAAGCACGGTATAACAGGGATTCTGGGGAGAAAAAAGCTGCCTCCCGTGCTCTTTATAACAAAGAACCAGAAAAAAGAAGGCTGCCTCACGTGCTCTTTATAACAAAGAACCAAAAAAAAAGAAGGCTGCCTCACGTGCTCTTTATATCAAAGAACCAGAAAAAAGAAGGCCGCCTCACGTGCTGACTCAAAAGCACGGTATAACAGGGATTCCGAGGGAAAAAAGCTGCCTCACGTTCTCTTTATAGCAAAGAACCAGAAAAAAAAGAAGGATGCCTCACGTGCTGACTCAAAAGCACGGTATAACAGGGATCCCAAGGGGAATAAAGCTCCCTCATGCCCAAACTATTATAAAAAGACCTAAAACCCAGCAGGAAGCGACCTGCTACTAATGGAGGCGGCAATGAGCCGCCTCCTAACAAAGACAATACTATCATGAATGTAAGTTTAAAAATAAGACTGTAAGTAAAAATACTAATTAACAAGAATAAAAAAAGCATTGGAAATGCAAAAGGATATAGGGATGGCATGCCAAAAAGTATACAAACAAGATAGCTATGAATGGCTAGGCACATGGAAATAGAATGGCATCCAAAGTATAGCCCTATAGCTTTTTACAACCGTAATGATGGCACGGAACAAAGATTGGAGAAAAGCTATAGGGCTATACTTTGGATGCAATTCTATTCCCATGTGCCTAGCCATTCATAGCTATCTTGGTTGTATACTTTTTGGCATACCATCCCTATATCCTTTTGCATTTCCAATGCTTTTTTATTCTTGTATAATATATATTAGCAGGACCGATATACTAGAGTTGTCTGATGGAAATGTTGAACAAAGCTAGAACCTGTGTGTTGAAAGCACAACATCTTTATCAAAACCAAATAAAACTATGTGTCTAGCTCATTATCGAAGACTGAGCTAATTGTGTGTTGTTTTCTACTTGGATCCTCAAACAATATAACGCAATGTAAAAAAAAAAAACAGGTTAATTAAAATAATCTTAACTCCGGTTATGATAAAACATTAAGATAAAAACCGAAGTAGTACATTAAAAAAATCGTTTAACAATAAACAGAAATACTTAAAAACACCTAAGTAATTGTTTTAAATAATTTGCTTTCGCGCATATCTTTCATCGATTAATGAAAGATATGAAAAATAATGTTTTTAAGAGCACCATTTTTAATCATTTTTATATTGGTTCATGTGATTCTCCAATGAAGTAGACATTCGTACAGACAGAGGTAACTTGGTTTTGTTGTTATAAAGTAATTGTAATGCCGCCGAATAGAAATCTGCACTGCTATGTTAGTATCTCCGTGTATGAAAATAAAGGATATATATTTTCAAGCACGTGTGTTTTCCTTTCCCGGCAATGTGGCTAACAGTCGATTATGTGCATAACCCTTTAATTCATTCAAGAAATGGAGAACGATCATTTCGAAGGATCATTAAAATCGATACTAAAGCTATTAGTTCTATTGTCTTTCAATCAAAGATAATTTTTACTAGATTGCGATATTTTCGTGGTGCGTTTATTAAGTTCTCGGTAAGTTCAGAAAAATGAAGTGCTTCAATTAACCCTAAAATATTATTTTTAATTTCTTCAACGAGGCGGAATTCGTTTTAGACTAAATTAATTATGTTTTGTTTTATGAAGATTCATTAACTTAGGAAACAATGCCCTGCTAATAAAAAGAAATGCTAACATGCATGGTAATCAACACTTAGACAATTTGTTCTTGTACGGGGAAATCCTTCAAACATGTATTTTCTGCCTATAACCTCTGTGCTATAAGTTACGAAATGAGACCCTGCTAAGTATGATAAATTGTAAAAAGCACGTTAATCAATCCTAAAACAATTAGTTCCAGTGTTTTCAGTAAAAATGCAATATTTATCGACATCCATTTTTTTTTTGTTTTTAATACGTGTAAAACAAGTTATTAATGTACTCCTGCCAATACGAGTAATGTAAGAAAACCACTTTAATTATTCCCAAAACAATTAATTCTGGTGTATTTTAATGAAGAGATAACGTTCTAGACAGAACTGTTTTGTTTCGTATTGATTATTAAAAAAAAAAAAAAAAAACTTAAGGTCGATTAATGAAGAAAAATGTTGGAAACACGTTAATCGATCTTAAAATAGCACCAGTGACAAAAAAATAATAAAAAAAATAAAGTGATAATCTATAAGGGAGAGAACCATATTATTAGCAGCAAGACAAATAATAATCATTAGAATAACTATAACAGTAATATTGAGAATAGTAAAAATAAGAATTGTAATAAAAAAACAGAAATTAGAGTACTAAAATATTACTACTACTGCTACTAATGTCAATGCAAATAATTATAGATAGAAACCCAAATTAAAATTAAACGAAAAAGTATGAATTATTTACCCTGTAAAATAGTATAAGTATTAACAAGAATCACAAACCGAAATTCACCGCCACTAATAATGTAAAGAATAATGATAATAAAAACAATACGGCCAAATCCATCCAAGTAAGAAGACCAGATGTAATAATTAACAGGAAAGAAAAATCCTGAGAAATCATAGATTTTGCTGTTTCATCTGACCACAGGGTGAGTATAAAAGAAAAGAGAAATGGAGCTAATACAGAGCTAACCAGAGAGTTTAAAGGTATTTGGATGAAGAAAATCAAATTAATACCTGTAAAAGAAGCACTAGGAACAATTTCGAAAAACTTTGAAAAAAGAATGGGAGCAATTGGAATCAGAAATGGCTGCAAAGATACGATTAACGATAATGAAAACGGCTGAAATATTAAGGAACACACTTGAATGCGAAAAATAATTCACAGGAACCACATGCGTGAGGCAGGCAAACTTCTGCAAAACATGAAGAAACATTACAGGAAATGAGGAACACTGAAGCTACATATAAACAAGTTCTACATCCCTATCACGCGTCCCCTCCGATTGTCCCATTACTGTTCCCCTCGTTCCCAAAAAAGTATGATAGCAATAGCCGTGAAGGGTCAGGGAGGATGGAAAGACAGGAGAGAGCGCTGACCAGACCTCCTCTGGACAAGCTCGAAGAGATTTAGGACCTTGGGAAGGCTTAGTGCAACTCAAATGCCAGTATAGACCAATTAGCGCTGCCAGCGAGAAATCAATGGTGAGAGGTTGTTGCGATAAAGCAAATTGATTGGCAAATGCTATCGAAGGTGGTGGAGAGCGCTGGACGTCTAGGGATACTTGTTGTCCCCCAGCTTCCAGGGATGACTCCAGGTTTTTCAATCAAATATTTAATGACTTATGTGAAAGCTCAATGTGAGCCAATAATAATAATAATAATAATAATAATAATAATATAATAAAAAACAAACTCCTATCCTTACATCATTAACGGTCTGATCCCCATCTGCCATCAATTGTGATGGATGGCTCTCGTCTGGGTGAGGCCCCGTGTTTTGACAAACTTCTGGGTTTTACATTTACTCCTGATCTGAAATGGAACACATACATCAAGTCTGTTGCCATGGTCGCTGGACAGATGGTGGGATCCTTCTACCGCTCCAGAAGATATCTCAACACTGATGCAATTCTCTATCTGTATAAAAGCCAAGAACGTCCAAGGATGGAATACTGTTGCCATATCTGGGCAGGAGCTGCTAAAAACAGCCTATCCTGCCTTGACAGAGTACAAAATAGACTTCGTGGCTTAGTGGGGGGTGCCCTTTTCTCTACCCTGCAACCTCTCTCCCACAGAAGAGACATTGCGAGCCTCTATTCGCGATTAATCACTATTCGTGTCAGATTAACCCTGAGAAATACTGGCTGGAGTATTCGAAAGAAAAAAAAAATAGCCTAATGGTGTGTTTATTAGATCCCGACAACGTGTTTAATATGTAACTGTTTCAAAATAACTGAATCCGACATCACCTTAATACGATAAACAGCAAATGGAATTGCGCAGGACATTTAAAGGGGGGTTCAGTATGTTACGCTTTAACGAACAGAACTGCTGTTACTTTTCACTGTAATAAAAAGAAAACACGGACGGTGCTAGTGTGAAGAAAATGCGTGGTATAAGTAATAGCTCCGCTCTCGTTGAGTATCGAAAGTAGGGGCATTATAAAAATAAATGGCGTGTAACTCACTGTAAAGATGACTTGCTTTAGGAATTTCCCTTGGAAATTATTGTAAGATTTTTCGTAAAGAATGCAAGCCACTGTATATAGTCGCAACACCTACACTAGATATTTTCTAGAAGTGTGACCTTATTGAATCTGTTTCTTTCTAGTGAGGGGAAACTGACCACATTTTATCATATATAAATATATATATATATATATATATATATATATAATGTGGGTGTGTTTGTGCAAACCACAGTATTTTCATGTTATAATATACGATACAAAGTCAGACTTCGATATAGTCTAACCGAGACCAATCTGTAAATCATTTTAATGAAGACTATTTCATTAGTAAGTTTGGACTTTTAAGTCGAAATCTTATGAATATATTTAGCCAAAGATATTAACGTTGCATCGGATATATGCTGATTTTAATCTTTAAAAATATGAAGAATACTAATGCGCACATGTATGAACACACACACATATGTATGCTTTAGCAGCGATTTATACGTATGCATAATCATAGACAATGCAAAATGTAAGGTTTTTTTGCTAAAAGTTCAAAGAGTTTAAGGAAATATCAGTAAAGACGAAAACGTATGGATAGCAGACGTCCTCTAATCATAAGACATTCCCGAGAGAAATACGAATCTTTAAATGTCGAACGCAAACCCCTAAACATATCTTGTGTTGCTCTAAGTGAATTGAGCATCCGACTCTTGATAATAAATTAGGTGCCCGAAGTCAAGAAAGAGAAAAGGCAGCAGCTGAGTTTCATTAATAACATTGGGAAGTTGCATGAGAGAGGCATACACTTGAAAGAGGGAGATAAAGAAACATATATGGGAATCAGGGAACTGGCAAAATATATCTGAGTATCAGAAAAAAGATTAAATCAACTGCTTAGTAGAAAATGTATTAACATAACTGAATTTTTAGTTCACGCCCATCACTTGATTTTAACAATAATAACTAAATTATGCTACACTGGACTGTCAACTGCTGTTATTTAAAGCCGGACACATTCGTTATATAAAATGGTTTCGTCCAAGTGATACAATCTATAAACAAATTGATGTTACCCTGGCACTTACTGCTATTCCGCTTCCGTTTATAGCATCACAAATATCATCCTGCTGACCGTAATACTCCAAGATTTTGACACCAATCCTGCATTACCGTTTTTATAAGCCTAGTGTTTAACATAAATTAGAATAGTTATTATCGTTGAAAAAATAGTATGCAGAAAAATGTAGTCAGGTTGGTTGGTTGGTTGTTGGTTTTTTTACGGCGTATCAACCCTTTTCGGGTTATTTAATGCCGAATCCAAAGATTTTTGAAGAAAACATTTTTAATAGAATATATTTGTTGCTTTCAAGTCGGCTTCTATTTAACCTACAGTTGGAACCCTAACAGGTACTACCACTCTGGGTCGGAGTCGACCTGAGAGAAATGGTAATTAAAGGGTGGCTCCACACTCCCCAAATCCCACAAGCTGGGGCCTCACCACTGGATATAGTTTTAGGTCATATCCAGAACCCCCATTGAGGGAGTTTTACACTCTGCAGACAGGTAGGCGATGTATTCTAATGCCCCACGGACAGGACCAAAAAGGTAGTCAGATTGAGATGGAAATTAACTTAGGCGTCGTAGATTAGAGGCAATTATCTTCTAATTCACATCTTATTAGATATACGTGTACAACTCATACAAGTAAAACACATACGCAGGAATTTGCCTAGAGGTCCTGTTTATGGTAAACTCGTGAGTGTGCTTTTATCTGGAGGCAGTAATACATTGAGTTTTACTGTGCCGGCATACACCTTGTGTGCGCATTTTCAATTACCGAATAAAGTTATAATATTTTATGTAGTATTATTGCATAATACTTTTGAAAAACCAAACGAGCAAATATTAGAATACTGTTTCAATCTTTGCGTGTTAGTTCATAAAACATATAGAAATATATAACAATAGTTAATGAGACGAGAAATTGTGTGAATTCGGGAATAAAGGAAATATTAATCATCGTAGCAATTATAGTAATCAACAAGTGATATCTATTCATTTAGTAGATGGTAGAATTTATCTCTTTAAAATATTGGAGTTAAATTATTCATTTGATTTCAAAGATATAACATTTTAAAAATTTATTTAACTAATACATTTAATCTACCGGCTTTATTTACTGGGACGTAATTTTGTTAACGCTGTGGGAAAAGGGGAAAATAGCAACCATAGTAGAAATTAGTGTCTAAAAATATTCTGAATTAAACACAGCTTAGCCTGCAAAGATAACGAAATACTAATCGTCTTAAGCACTGAATGAAAGGAAAATGGAATCTAATGAAAATCACTATCACACAGTAAATAATAGCACACATGGACTCAAGAAAAATAATTAAAAAAAAACTACCTCGTAAGTATACCCGGAGAACCAAGTGCAAGTGAGATAAAACAATTCTACTTAGAGGGAAGTTAGAATCTAAATGGATGTGGATGTCAGTCAGTAGAATCCCTTATCCCCAGCTAGAACAAATTAAGATTTTTTTTTAAAACAGTGAGAGCTGTAACAAAAAAAAACAAAAAAAACATTTTCTACACTATCATTTAATAAAACGTGACAACTGTAAAATAACTAAGTACATTTTATTCTAGAGACTTCAAAGTAACTCGTGTGGAAAATAGTGTATTATGGCAATTATTTCGTTTCGTAGAAGACGACAAATGCATGAACAGATTATAATTAGATAACACAAAAATAAAAATATCTGAATTGAAAAACTTTCATGTCATTTTCTAAATCTATCGATTTTAATTTCCAGTTGCATGGTAACCTATGTTTAATACAAAATCTACTACTTAATCAGAAAATAAAATCGTATCGCCTTTCAGAAATGGATTATAAATATAGGCTTTAGATTAATATATTCACATTAATAACCCCAGATAATGATAAAAGTTGTTCTGACTTTTACATTTTAAGAATTATTTTCAAAGTACCTTGTTTACCCGATAGTAAATAAGGTAGCAGTATAGAATATTTACCCGAATGTTTACTTGCAAAATTAAACAATGTTATAGAAGGATTATCCGAAGACTGGAGGTTTACTTTCTTTTCAATCGCACGTAGACGTAGCATAAGGCTGCAATGTGAGAAGAATCAAGTCATCACCTCTATAGAAGGGGTACTTTGGCTTATAAGACTTTCCCGAGTTACCATATTGGCATACACGGTTGAGGCGCCTTGGGAACTTTGCAATAAACTAATTTTAACTCAAGAAATAAAGGCAAAGCGGAGGAAGCAAGAACGCATGTGACTACTTAGAAGTAATATCGCAGCGCAAGAGATAAAATGGATGTAGAAATAACTGAGTTTCTGCCAAGCTGATTGTTGAGATTGAATCTTCGACTTGCATCTTATTGTCCAGAGTCACTACTCAACTGAAGCTGCATAGCGTTTTTTTGTCTTTAACCGAAGGCTTCTCTATACATATTAACTAGAGCAGTATATAGTCACGATATAGGGAGAGCATCATCACACAATCGCAACTACACCTAAAGATATGTCATTATCAATCAAATAAAATATGCGTAACCAACTACGTGAAAATGTGTAGGTGATATAGTGCGCAGACAAAGATGGTTTGCCCCTTTATTCTTTTTACAATAAACTGACATTGCAATTATATTGTTTCGAATTTAAAAGAGAAAAATGCAAGCTCGATGACTAACCAAAGAGCCCTAAATTTTAGTTACTCCAATAAATGTTATTATAGTAATCAAAACTGTTATAGAAAAACGTTCGGTAATTGATTTCCCCTAACTTTGTTGTAACACCTCACAGCAAACCAGCTATAAAGTTCGTTATCGTAAAAGGCAAGAGGATGGTTTCTTTAAGTTTTAAGTGCAAATACGTCTATGTTATGGGAAAACAGAGCCGCGTTATATGGAAATGTGTGAGAATAATTTTCGTGCATGAAACAAATTTTTACAAGTGTTTTGCATCTTTTCTTTTGACCTGCTGGGTGATACAGGAATTCCGCCAAATTCCGATAAATTTCCCTTTGTAAAGACTGTTACAGAGCCTTCGGGATAAAATAGATAATATAAAGTGATTGCTGGTGGATTAACAGCAAACAGATAAGGAAAAATTGCCCGGTTATATGAGTCATAAAAACAATCAAGCTTCTGCTAAATCTCCCTTTGTATTCGAAGACGAGCACCGCGTGTAATTGTCTTAGTACGTGTTTATCTTTGTTTACGTATGATTCATACATCCTTAAGTATACATATTGTTCTATTGCTAGAAGATATATACTGATATTCCCTTTGTCGTAATGTACACCGTTTCTCATAATGTCTATCCTGTTCGCAGATTATTATCTCTGTATATGCTAATGTATTTTAATATATTTTGCATAAGTTTGTATATGCATAATTTACTCGTAAATAATTAGTTGATTATTATAAATTTCGGATACAACTGATAAGCATGTAGAGTCGTAATATTAACTATTTTCTTTAAATAGAAAATAGAGGCTAAATATTGTGGTAAAAAATCAGAAAACTTCTGAGTTTTACATTAATTAAATAACAATTAAAGTTACAGGTCCTTTGACTAATTTAATGAGATAATCAAATACACACAAATAGCAAACCATCACATAAAAATGTTTCAATTAGCATTATATTCTATCCATAGAAATTAATCAGTAATTAAGAAAGATGCCTTAAATTTCAATTTTATAGATTTATGTAGTATATGTGCATTATATCATCCTCTCAACGATTACATCGTGCTTAGGAGGTCAGGTTATGTAGTTTGTTAAACATAGTATCCTTTCACCCTCGCAAAATAAACCATCTCCGTATATATTTTCTGATATATATGGATTATACTCGTTTATAAATAATAAGTTACACGAATATCTAATATTTTAATTTAGTTATTAATAGCTAACATAACATTTGTATGAGAGCGCATTTAGGCGCGTGCGTGAAAACTAGTAGTAACCGAGGGATGGCGGCTAGTGAAAGTATTAACAACAATAGCCGCCGCGTGGAAATTAGAAAGTGTGCGTGAGCTTGCGCCACAAGAAAAAAGAGAAAATTATACCACGTGGTCGAAAGAGAGAAGCAATTTGCAACCGGGCATAACTGAGGTGTAAAGATGATGGCCAGGAAGCATTGGATAACGGTCGATGCGAAGGGGCGATAAGAAATATGTTTAACAGTGTATGCGTGTGCAAAATGAACTTTTACAAGATACTGAAGTGCATTATTTCGGAGGAACCACTTGCACTAAAAAATGCCGAATCCGATATTTATTTTTCTCGTTATTAATGTTTGTCTGTACCTGCAACGCTACGTCTGTTTTACATCCTGCACGTAAATATAATTTTAAATTAACAATAAGATGTATTTTCAGTTTTACATTGAAGAATGTACCCCACACAAAATGAAAAATGTCAATTCCGGGGTAATTGCGCCAAAATTGATTTTTGGTAAAAAAAAGATATAAAGGAATTATTTTTAGTTGGAGCAATTACCCCAAAGTAGGGTACTATTATTTTTGGATGTGTAACCTGTTCTCGGCTTGCAAGGCGACTAGTATTAGGTATTCTTAAATGGTCAGCCCTCAACGCACTAACAAATTTAAACGTGGTTTAACCAAGGAATAGTATGTAGCGAGACTTTTTCCATAAACTGAGTTGTTATTAATTATATTTTAAATGCTCATAATGCTTTTTTGCATAACATCAAATAAGGGAAACTTGCGAAGAGACTTGGACAAAAATTAGTTCAAATTAAAATAAATAAAAAAAATCATTCGATAAACTAATCACACTCTGCCGCATTCAATATAAAGCAGTAACATAAAAACGCGTCCGGTTGCCGTGTCCATTTTCTACAGCAGACATCTAACACGTTGGCTAACCTATTAATCTCCATATATATTAATTGTGTTCAACTGAGTTCGAAAAAACAAGATAAATATGAACAAAAAGACACTCAGGATTTTTTTCACGATAATTCTTTAATACGACTCAATCACGTTGACCCACCAGTTTTCACCAGATCGCCAGTAAAGTAACGTTGGGCCTGGTCAGTACCAAATAAGTGACAGTTTGAGAAATCGAGGCGTTCTATGTACTGGGAGATAAACAAATACCAGAAACTTGCGCGATCTATCCTTCTCTGGATAGTGGATGGGATTCTCTTAAGCCGTGGTAGGCACCCCGTCTAGTGATGGTGTCACAATATAGAAAAAAACACCCTTGATAACCCTGATGAAGCATCAAGTATTCAGCTACCGACTAGATTTGAATTACACGACAAACTCGTGTCGTGAGTCCAATCTCGGCTGCGGCCGCGCGGTGGGGAGCGGATAACTCGCTTTATCTCTATTACTCTATTCCGCTATTTCTCCATACTCTTAGTGGTGTATAATATTTTACTTATCCTCCTAAGATTCAATTATGTTTGTAACGGACAATTCAACTGATTTCCTTGATTTATTATTTCATTATTATTAGTAAACACAATAGAGAGAAATAGTAATTACCAGAAAAAGGCGAAGGTGAAGAATAGAAACAGAATAATATATATATATATATATATATATATATATATATATATATATATATATATATATATATCGCTTGATGGTTTAATTGCAAATTTTAATCCATTTAAATAAAACAGTAGATGTATGTATGTGTGAATCTGTGAGAAAATATTGAAACGAAAATCTCTTAAATTACTGGTCACATAATAATATTCTTAACAGGAAATAACCATATACAATGGATTGTCTTTAACGAGTAAAATGTTTTTTGGGATGGATTAATAACTCATAGAAAAATATGTCGATAAATTCAAACGTTAAAGAACGCGCCTAGAGAGTAAACTGTGGTGGTAAACGGTCCACATCATGACATTAACATTTTGTTTTGACATTTGAAATCAGTATTATATATATAATATGTGTGTGTGTTGGGACGATTAATTGGAATAAGAATTCGGAAATTTCGGAGGTATCGGAATCGAAAAAAAAAGTTTTTACTTTTCGATGCCAAAACGTAACCTTAAATTATCTCTTTTGATTTGATTTTGTTTGAAATAAAATCTTCTGCAGCTGTTAGTAATAATAAAATGAATATTTATTGATTTTAAACTACCAGTCAAACTAAAATCTATAGATCACTCCCACAAGTGTATTTTCACGTGTGAGGAAAATATCTGCACACTGTACATGCGTTTTTACGCTAATCGGATAGAAAAAACAATCTTATTGTAAATATTAAAAGATTTATACAGAATCGGAATCGCGAATTTAGTAAGGAATCGGTAAATGCCTCGGAATCAGGAAAACAATTGGCATCCTCCCATCACTTATATATATATATATATATATATATATATATATATAACATACACGATGAACTGTAATACAGCGAAACAATACTGTATGTGGATGGCTATAATGCTACCTATTTGAGTTAAGCTTATTGGGAAGTGATATACGAATAAACATTAGCGTATTAATCCAGTTTAGGTATTCGGGCGATAGCAGCCGCCGATTAGCGTAATAGTTAGAAGTCTTGACTGCCGTACAGGCGATTAGGTTTCGATCCTGGCTTGAGTTAGTTGCATTTCTACCCGCAGTGATTAACTGTGCTACAGCGAAACATCACTGTATGTGGATTATTCTCTCTCTCTCTCTCTCTCTCTCTCTATATATATATATATATATATATATATATATATATATATATATATATATATACATTAAAATGTAACTCTTGGTTAGTTCGCAATTAATAGTCTAAATAACCACTGGACGGATGGCTTCAACGTTTTGGTATATGTTTACTATACCCATGCTTCTTTTTTAATATATTTCTTTTTAATTATAACATTATACTTAATTTTTCTATAATAAATAGGTGGTTTTCTTTGTGCCGATAGGCCATTTTTATTTAGGGACAATTATGTATTACCGCTTCCCGTCACGTGACCAGTGTTTTCAATTTAGCGATTTTCCGGCTTGATCTGGAGATTTCGTTTGCAATCTAGCGGGGAATTCTAGAAAATCTGAAGATATTTTGCACCCACACATCCGCAATTTTAGATTAAAAAATAAACAAAAGCACTCGAAAATACTTTAAAACATAAAATAAATTCCTTCATGTAAGTAAAAAAAAAAGTATTATTTATTGCCTTTGGTAACAATTATTTATTGATCATTTGTTTAGTTGTTCACCTTTTTTTCGGCTACCATTCTTAAATCTCGCCATAAAATCGATTTTTCCAAGTACATTTTAGCATTCCAACACCCGAAGTTTAGTTTAAAATACGATCTAAACAACCCCGCTTAATTTAGGAGTATTTAGTAAAAAATTG
>NC_136484.1:99495899-99510899 GCF_053919585.1 Euprymna scolopes
AATCATGTTTTAAGGAATTTTATTGCATATCTTGTAGTTCTCTGTACATTTAGTATCTTTTTTTATTAGTTTATATAAAAATGTGTGTTTATATATTTGTTTATCAGATATTGCACTAAATACTATGCATGAGAAAGATAGTAATTATATAATTTGACATTAATTAATCTTGATTTACGTTGTTATGTTGGATTGGTGATTTCTGTACATTGTATTTTTATATTCTTATATTTTTTTATTTCTAACTTTCGTCTCGAGTAAAAATAATAATTCAGTCGCCATGTTTATTCCCTACTGTGAAATTGTGTATGTTTATACGCGTACGCTTATTCGGTAAACGAGATCGAATGAATTGGGAGAACAGGAAGAAAATTGCTATGTGAATCTGCGTTTGTTGGTCAAATGGCCAGAAGACTCGGACTGGCAACGCTTTAATTTAGGCCAAGCCTGGAAAAGATTTAATAATGCCTGTCCGAAAAAAACAGGATATGACGTAAACGTAATCTGAATTTGTTTTTTCGTTTCAGTAAACCGACATCGTCTGTATTTTTGTACGTCCATCCATTTTGTTTTATGCTATTTGTTTTCGCAGTTGTTTTTTTTGTCCTTTCTGATTCTCCCTTTTTTATTTCCATCTTCCTTCGCTCTTTCGAGTTTGTTATTTTTACTTTACGTTATTCTTTGTTCTTTTTCTATTTAACTTTTGTTTTATGTCATTATTTGTATTTAATGTGTTGTTGTAGCTACAGGCTTGTGTTATGTTCTTCGGCACTTTCTAATGTTTTCTCTCTTTTCCTATCTTTCTTTTTCTATTTCCCTATATATCTCTCGCAATTCATGTCATTTATCGCTCTACGTGTTTTTTTTCTCTATTTATTTTGTTTGCTTCAATGGATGACATATTGTTTCACTATTTCGTTAGATGTTTATTTTGATTCGTAAACCTTATCCTTCTCGTTTTCCCCTTTTTATTTTTTATTATATTTTCTTTTGTTTTCTTCATTTTTACTTTCTATCTGTGTTTCTCTGATTTCACTATTTTTGCTAATTTGTAAACTCCCCGTTTATATCCTACCTTAATACTTTTGGAAATACTCAATTCTGTTTTTTTTTAACTTCATTCATTCGTAATATATATTAATTATTTCGTTCTGTTTTTCTTTTGTATTCATATGAATTATTCGTTTATCCGTCCATTTCTATGATACTGTAATACTTTCACTGTGAGCCGGTTCTTATGTTTCGTCATTTATCATGTGTATTCTTAACCTTTACACCATGTATTTCTATAACTTTGAATGATTTTCCTTACAACAGTTAAGATCCATTTCTAATTTAATTCGTGCCTTCTTTCTCTTTGTTACTGAAGTTTGTTGCATATTTGTCCATTATATTTGTTAACTTTCAATGCTAATTTTCATAATCTACCGTAGTTCCTTTTTTTTCATGTTCATCCTATTTTTACGTTTAGTTTATTTAATGCTTTCAATTTTCGTCGTATTTTAAAAAAAAAATATCTTTATCGTCGTCACTTTGTAAGCTATATTTCTTTTAAAGCGAAATAAATATACTCTGCATTTATTTTTTCCATCCATATTTTTTTGTTATGTAATGTCATTATTTCTATCCATCAAGTCTCAAAATTTTCTTCTGTTTTTCTGATACATTTGTTTCTTCAGGTAGACTTATTTCTTTCTCTTTCATTAATTACGTATCCATTTGTTATTCACTTGTGTTATTTTGTTTATAATTTACATTCTTTCTCCTGTTAGATTAGTATGTCGCATTTCATCAACCCCAAACAGGTCGAAGTTCAATATTTTATTCACCAATTATAATTTCCTGTTGATTGAATGTCTAACCTCCAGAAAACTCACTAAGCAACTGATTATTAACACGTTTAATATGTGAAAACTTCTGTGTCATTTACATACTCTGAAATTATGAAAGTGCTTTTTCTAAATTGCTGCATGTGGCAATTCAATCTGCAATAGTACAGAACATTGAGTGATATTGTTATCTATCAGTTATATATATATATATATATATATATATATATATATATATATATATATATTAGTATACACAAAAAATACGAAAAATGACCGAATAGAATTTTAATATAAAGTTAAATTAACTTACTATCTTGAGTCAACAACCTCCGAAAAACAAAACGCCGTAGACCATTACGAGAAACGTGCAAAGAAATGCTTCCTATTTTTTATTTTACCGACAATGAATCAGAGGCAATTGAAAATTGCATTGCTATGATAACTGAATTTACACATCCATCAGCTTAAGATTTTATAACATTGTTGCTGATATCAACGGTGTAAAAAGAACATGGGCGTGCGTCTGAATCATTAGATTGGTTATTGAATTCATTTAAGAAGCCAATAAAGTGTATGCCAGCGCATTTAGTTTCACTTATTTCAATAATTTTGGAACACGAAATGTCGACTGTATTGATGCCACTACACTGGTCTTTGTATATTTACAGCGTTTATTTTGTTACAAAAAAATAGCAGGCTTTACTTTTGAAATGCCTCGTAAATTTCTACTCTTTATATAAAGACCTCATGTTATCTCAGGATTCGGAGTTCATTGACACCGACTCGTATATATTTTTTGTTTTTATTTATGAACATTCTGCTCTCTTATTCTGCGTAATTAATGTGCGTACATGATCTTTTTTACTTACCTGTTTATTCATTTGTTTTTGTTAGTTCGAACTGCAATTTTTTACATATGTCTTTATAAATACGGTTCTGTTAAGTATTGCCATACTATGAATACGCATGAAATAATTCGGATAATGTAATGCCATGACCCTTTAAGCTGTGATCATAGCGTTGCATCTAATAACTGTGGCAAGCAGGGTCAAGGATCAAAACATTATTGTTATTGTGCTATTATTAATTGATTTAAGCGACGGATGATCGCTGGATCAGTTATTATAATTGGAAGAATAAACATTTAAATTGGAAGAAATGATTGACGTGTGAATCCCAAAAGGAACGTGAAAATAGAAAATAGATGTAAACATTATTTTGGAGTTTTGAATAAAAAAATAACTAGTTGTGGGCATTAGGTTGTACTGAGACACGTAATTAGGTGACCTGAGAAAACACCCAATGTAGTTATTTTTGGAGAAATTCAGAGAGTTGAAAATTGACCACCAAAGCGGACAGACGTCTACACAGGGGTGGACGGACACCTAGGAACGGGCTGTAAGAATAGAAAATGAAGACGAACTGCAGATCCTGTGAACATCATTTGAGACAACTGTAATATCTTTATATTATAAAAATATAAAGAGTTGTTTAATGGTTTCAAAAATAAGAACATATGTCTGAATTGGATGGTGCTGATCGCTTTATGGCTCGTCACGGAGCAGCAGGAAGTTAAAAGAACTCTTCAAGAAAAAGGTATGAAGCATATATTAGTTTCTTATATATGAACTATAAAAATATCCCGTGTGATAAGTCTGATACAACATGATCGGTTTACACGTCAATATCATATCCCCCTGGCTAAACAACATGCACGCGATTTATACATTTATTTTCTGTCTCTTAAAATAACAAATATCTCACATCACCTAGCTAACAATATATCATCTCCTCAAATATACCCAAATATACAACAATAAGAGTTGCCAAATCTCCAGCCATATTTCTCCTCAGTTGACACTGCTTTAATTCAAATTGAAAGTATATTTAAGTTTAGTGCAACTGGTAACAATGAGGAAATACGCTGAGAGCACATCGACGCCTAAAATGGTCACCCATTTGGTACTTTCCAGATTTATCCTTGCTTGCGAGAAAAGGTATCTCAACTAGATGATGTCGCATGCAAAATATAAATATGTAGCTATAAAATACAGAAGGCGAACATAAAAATATTTCTAATTTTGACAGAAATATACCCTAGTTCAACAAGATGAACTGGAAGAAAGGCGGCACTTACATCGACTGAAACGTTCTTCAAAAAGCGCTCAAGACGAGAAGAATAGTCCGAATGAAAATAATACGAGTTATCAATCCTAGTCTCAAATATTCAGAAACAAAAATATAGCAAGCTGAATATTAGAATAACAAACGTGCTTATGTTTATTTACGTTTTGTTAGTATTTTTTTTTATCATTCGTGTTTTATATTATACTTTTACTTTTTTTTCCTATTCAATGTCTGTTTCTATATGTATGTCGTTTGTTTTAAATCGTTTTATTATTTTCCTCTTAATCCAATTTTTGTTTCATTCGAGGCTGTAAACAACAGTTTTTATTGTAATCATATCTTTCACATTTTAGTTTTCGTACAGAGTGTTCCTGTTATCCCCGTGTTTATCTTCTCTTTCCGTTTCTTTAAAGTAACCGCTTAGTCTTTTCTTTAAATGCTATGTTATTTTTATTTCATCCGCATCTCCTTTGTTCTACGCGTCACAAACCACTACTAATCTTCCGCGTCGACCCCCTTCCTCCTATTTTATAAAACAGATAAAGGACAAAGAAAAGCGATAACAGGCCGAACTCCGAATCTAATCTTTACTCAAGCTGTTTATTTTCCACTGAGACTTCGGCGTTCGTGCGAAACACTGAATATTCAATCTATCCAATCTTTTTTGGTTCAATGTTCACGTCCCAGTAAACCAGATGCAATTGAAAAAAGAGTGACATTTTTCTCTGCCATGAAATGTTGCAATTGATTAACCAATAGCTACCGTAAGCCATCGTCTGTCCTGACCTGGCAAAGCTGCAGAATGCATTTCAAAAACAGGGGTTGTGTCACGTTAATAAGACTGTTAGCCATGCTATCTACCATATAAAAACGTATGATTGACGGTTAATTTCAATCTTAAAATGCCAGTGAAAAGATTCATGTATAAATATCACTCTTAGCCACGCTTGTGTTTTTAGAAAGGCTTTCTTGTACCACTTTCCTTCACCATATATATATATATATATATATATATATATATATATATAGCATGTATAAATATATTTGAAGCAACAAAACTGAAACGCGATTTTTTTTATATAAATAAACGAGTGTTTTTTTGTTTTTTTTTAAAATATATTTCTGAGTAAGACTACTTTGTCAATCTTTTTTCCCCTCTTCGACTCGAACGAGATTGGACATCAGGACCTTGTGGTTAGAAGCCTAAATCTCTTCACCTGCACTGTTTTGCGCGATTACTAGTTGTTTGCGATACTTTTGAATAGATTCAGTTATTTATACAAATAAGCATTTATACCTAAATGAGATTAAGGGATATTACTTACCAATTTAGTGCTTCCAAATGAAGAGCAGCATATATATTGTTCAAAATATAATTATCTATTGCCCCATCATTCGTCGTCTACGACACATCAGAGTGGCTGAATTTTGCGAAATTCGAAATCAGGATTCCACGGTTAGAATTCTAAATATCTAACGCTTGGCATATAGCAGTTCCTCGCTTTGCGCAGGCATGTGCTTACCGACCCGGTCCTCGTAACCAATCCTTCTTCCGAAGGCATGGATGAATTTTGCCGATTTTCATTATTACATTAACGCCATCAACGAGACGCTGTACACATTTGAGACCTGCTGCAAGTGGTAGGTGCGGATCAATTCAAGAGGTGGAAAGTCCCGACCCAAATTTTCCATGATCCCAGAAATCTCACCAGATGCCGCCCTTATCGTATAGCGCTAAAAGTACTTTTTCTGTATCTCTAGACAGGCCAATTTTACAGACATGGTGCTTTACAAAATATAACTTTTTCCACGGCTTCTTGTAACAAATTTTGGTTCGCTTCTGTCACCGCAGTTTTTCTCGGGAAGCGACAGGCGCTGCAAGCATCGCAACGGATGGCGTCCCCTTTCACACACTCTCCGAATCCGTGTTGAGAAATTTCGGGAACTCTTATCACTTGCAGCGGGAGGCCGGTCGCGATATATATATATATATATATATATATATATATATATATATATATATATATATATATATTAGTCTTTTTGATAAAGTTTCACGCATCCGGTACCTTTCGGGAAGACTTTCGCTCGCGCCTTAAGACAGACTGGTTCGTGCTCAACAGCCGTATGCACGGAACCCTTCTCTTCTTCGGTCTTCGAACGTCTGCACCCGGGCTCCCGCTATAGGCTTCCGTGCTGAGCGCGCCACCCTCCGGCATCGTTCCAGCACGAAAGTTAATCGTTCCTCCACGCCAGCGTACTTACGTTTCAGTTCTATGACTTTTCGGGGCTGTTCGAGCAGCAGGTGGATTGCTACACACTTTGGAGGATTCCGACTTCCCTGATAAGCGTTCTACTGTCTATATTGACAGGCATTTTTTTTTTGGAGATCGCATAGGCCTCGCGTTAAGCACCTTACCCTGGCGTTTGATTCATCACACACCGCTAGTACAACGTACAAAAAGTGCCAACTGTACGTCTGTCATATATATATATATATACAATATATATATATATATATATATATATATACAAATTCTAATATGTACACATAAACACGCCTCCTAGCTGTACCATATTTACTTTGTTACATAACAGCTCACATCTGTTTATGTCTGGCATAATATACTTTGATAACCTCTACACACTTGATTGATTAATAAGTCTATATGAAACACTTCGTATTTTGATTATATTTATTTATTGTATATATATATATATATATATATGATTGCAAGGACTTGTCACACAAGTGAAATTCCCTCAGACACTGAAAGTCCATGAGCCAGAACATGAAACTTAAAACGTCCATTAGCATACATACATATATATATATATATATATATATATATATATATATAATACACCTGCACACATGTACACAATATTCTAATTCGCCGTTTTCTATTATATTTCGATTATTTTTGCAATGTAATTTTGTCACTTTTACTCAAAATCAATATTTTATTGACATTTAACACGATAGAAATATATAAATAAAGACAACGTATATTCAGGAATTATCAAATGTAAAATGTTAAACAGTTAATAATTTCGATGAACAGATACGAAAAGCATCTTCATGTCCTTCCTTATTAGTAAGTTGTATTAAGTACCAAACGTAGAGACACCGTTATTTTCAATAAATAATATTTCATATGTGAACTATGTCCGTAACTGTTATGAAATCATATAGAAAAAGCAAAGCTCAGTTAACACTCGATGAAAGATTTACATCTCCATATATTTATTTCTAAAAAATATTTGACCATGGTTCGGTTTTCTCTACACTACATTCATTCGTCAAGAGTAAATGTACTAGAAAAATTAGATGCTTTAAACTTGTATGCATACTATATTAAAAGCGCATATTATGGAGTTATGCATGCATATATATATATATATATATATATATATATATATAAATATATATATATATATATACATATGCAAATTCATATCTATATTATTATTATTATTATTATTATTATTATTATTATTATTAACTATTTTGTGGTCGTTTATCACTGCCAGGATCTACTATAGTATAAGGATGAATAGATTCTCAAAAGAAGGTTACAACAAGAGTTTTTTTTTAATAATTGACGAAATATGGAAGCATTGGTTATGTGATATATTTATATGCATTTTGGTAAATTTATTTGGGTACAAAACTCTCATTATAACTGCGGTTTATAAACTAAGGAATGAATTGATGTCTAATTCAGATTGGTGTTAAATTCATCAACATCCAGATCGCATCAACTTATGCAGCTAGGTTATTTAAGACTTGTTATCACTGTAATATCTCTGGTGGTATCTGCATGTAATAATATAGGTTTATTTCCTATCAACTATTTTTTCTTGTAACTTTAATAACTATAGGAACATGTTTTAATGAAACTTGAGCCTGCTCAATATGTCGCCATATTGAAAAAAAAAAAGAAATACAACGGAACAGCGGTGTGGATAAAAATGGATTGGTTGGAACGTTCTTAGTCAATACAACGGACATGCCGTAATTGGACATCTTACTTTCTCGATAAAAAAATATCTAAAAAAAAATAAATAAATAAACAATATGCAGGACACGTAATTGTTTTCAAGGGTCCAGAACACGATCAACCGTGATACATCTTCCGGACGTTCCATGTTGCGAAAATCTAGAAACACCTTAAAAGCAATAATAAGCGCGATATCGGCAGAACTGATAAAACAAAAACGTTTTTAAAAGCCTATGGCGTTTCAGTGACCCGACGCGTAGATCGCACCAATGAGTTTTCATGATTTACTAGCGTGGAATCCATAAGTTTCACCTCTATTTCACTCCAATTTCTATTATACTTTTTTTTCCTATTTCTATCTGTATACATACACCCACGCATATATATATATATATATATATATATATATACTCGCTATTTCATATAAAGACAGCGCAGGTTTTTGCGCCAGAATGTGCATATCTTCTATTTAATATGACAGGATAGAACGAGAAAATTGTCGCCCTTAAGAAGACAACACTACAATTTATAAAGTCTTTTATTAAAGAAATAAATTCAGCTAACTTGATTATGCTGTAGAACTGACAGCTATTCGAGGTAGCCGCCTTCAGCCTTAATCACCGCATCGATACTGAGCCGGAAATGGGCGCATGCTTTTTCTACAAGCACCATCGGGATTTCGGCGAATACTCTGCAAATGCCGGCGATCACCCTAGTTTTCGTGCTGTGGGAGGTAATGAAGTTGATGTTCTCGACGTTGATTAATCGAAGTGGTCGGATAAGGAGGGGGCCATGAAGAGAAAGGGAGGCAGCCGTAGCACTCCCTCTGAAGCCAAACTTGGATCCCTTTGTACTTGTGGGCCGGCACCGACCCCCAACTGCCACACCCAGGGTCTGCCAGCAGCCACCTGATTGCACATTCTTCAGTACATCCAGGTACCTTTTGCTGTTGATTTTCAAGCCAACCCTGAAGTTGTGAGGTGGACCCCTTTTAAACCGTAAAAAATACCATACCCCTTGCTGGAAATTTCGTTGAGCTGTACTCTCAGGCGTTGAACCGTCCGGCTTTGCATTTTGAGTGTGCTGGAAATGGTTATGTTGCCATAACCAGGATCGCTAGAGAGCATAATTTGTTCCTCGCTTGTTGAACATTGTGTCACTTTCAGACATGATAGAAGGCGCATATCGCTCTTGAAAATTTTCAATAACTAGCCAACTAGATGGTCTGCAATAAAAAAGAAAACAGGTTTAATCAAGCAGAAATGGAATCGTGGCGTCTTTTCTAGAGCGATATTTTTCCGTTCAATCCAGGACAATTTATACGATTCCCTAAATTCTCTCAAAGACGTAATCGTATTGCTATTAGTAGTGGTTGTTTCGATGATATTATTATTATTATTGCTACAAACAGGCCTTTTTAAAATAAATAACACGACCTTCTGTAGAATACTTATCGGGTTTTTAATGAATATTTTGCATTCTCGTTTAAAAAAGTTAATAATGCAAACACATCCTGCAATCGTATCATTGTGTTGCAAGGCGATGCTGAAAATATCACACTATTTTATTATTATTATTATTATTATTATTATTATTATTATTATTATTATTATTGTTGTTGTTGTTGTTGCGAATTGTCCTGACTTGATACAGAAAAAAGTGGAAAATTAAGGCAGAGTCGGTGTCAGGAAGTATAAAACAGCGTCGGAAAAGATTTGGTAGAATTGAAAATATATATGGAGTTAAACTAAAAAAAAGAACCAAACAGGACCTTGAAAGGAAGTAAAGCTTCCTGGAAAAATGGGCAATGCCAGTTCTTGCAATGTTGAAATATAAGGTCGCGCTAGTGAAGTTCCTTGAAACAAGTGATGGTTTTCGGCAGAAAAGCCACTTCCGGAACAATCAGTATCAGCTGTATAAAGAATTATTTGGCAGTAAGCAGGCGAGAATTAACAGTAGTTCAAATGTAAGTGAGGCTAGGAAGGTCCAGATGAAGTGAAGGACTTCTGGTTCAAGCCGTTCCAATGTCTTCATTCATCATTAGCTACTGACCATGCAAGAGCTCGTTGACTCGAGGAATATTAGCTGTTATGAAAAATACGACATTGTTTTGTAAGGAGCCTGCAAAAAGAACAGCTGCCAGCAATTACAGACTGATTGCATGTCGACCACTAATGTAGAAGCTGTTAACCGTACTCTTCGCAAACAAAGTTTATTGACATCTTTCTAGTAATGGTGTTCTCTTTGATTAAAAGAAAGGGTGCCGGCGCACTGGACGGATACCGACGATCAACTAATGATTGATAAGGCAGTAATGCAGGAGGCAATGAGAAAGAAAAAGAAATTGGGGTGCAGCATTGATCGATTACAGGAAGATATACGCCATGATTTCTCACTCATGGATCTGTGAAACAGTATCGATGATGTACATTGCTGAAAATGTTATAGCGAGTTTGGAGACAAGTATAGCTCGATGGAAAATGGTCCTTAGCGAGCAGAAAAGGGCTTGGGAATATTAGCATTAGACATTGAATATTCAAAGAGATTCGTTGTGTACGCTTCTTTTTGTAATTGGGATGATACCAATGAGCATACTCTTTAAAAGGAAAGAGTTGGGGTATAGCTTTGGATCTGGTGGCAGACGCCTCGATTAACTACTGTTTATTGATGATTTGAAGATATTTTATAGAAATGTTTAGGAAATGGCAAAAATGGTAAAGCTCGTCACCACATACTCTGAACTTGAGATGAGTAAATGTGCGGTGTTCGTGATACAAAATGTGAGTAAAGGTTCGATTGGAATACCGTGAAAAATGAAGGTATGAAAGAAATTGGAGCAGGGTAGTCGTATTTAGAAGTGCTCGAGGGTGTAGGCATCATAAACAGGGTGATGAAAGAGAAAGTCGGAAAAGTGTACTTTAGAGAGGTGAAACTACTTGCAATGTCGAAATTGTGCGGAGGAAATCTGATTAAAACGGTGAATGCCTAGGAAGTCAGTGTTTTGAGGTAGAGTACCGAAATTTTACAATAGTCTTACAGGGAGTTGCATGCCCTTGATATAAGGACAAAGAAAGATTCAGCAATATTTACTATATTCCACTCTAGAATGGGAGTAGCTACCTTGTATCAGAAAGGTAAATACGGTTGGACAGGATTGATACATGTAAAAGGTTATGTTTGCGCTGTGGAGACGTCTTTGAAGGAGCATATGTTGAGAGAGGATGCTCAAGGTTGTGGCCAATGAAGTGGACGTATTCGAGACTGATAACTAGTATTTGAAACCTATGGACCGAGAAAGGGCAGATGGATAAACTAGAAAAGAAAATGTCCGGAAATTTCGTCTAGGATGTAGGAGATAAGGCTAATATAATTCATGGCAATAGCTTAGAGCTGGGTAGCTGGCTAAAAGACGTACACTTTTGTTTGTACAGCAGAACAACGGGCATTAGAAATTGCACACCTTGCAGCTGGGTGAAACCGATTGGCTCAGAGAGTGTAGTGCAAAAAACATGACTGCATGGGGTAGTGAATATACTGCAAAAGTTGTGAACAGATTGAGGGTAACATGTACTGTGAAGTGGTTTTAGGAGGTACCTGATTAATTTGGACTAAGCACAAAATGGAAGGTAGAGGTATTCTGAGAAAAAAGTGTTATGAGCACCAAGCAATTTGAACACAGTCGTCCGGATTTGGTCGTCATTTAGAAGATCTCAATGAAGTGTCAGATCGTATACTTTTCGTACACTGGGAAAGGATTATGAAAGAGGATGAGAACGAGAAGTGGAGCAATTATACTCGGTTGGCTTGAGAGATAATATGTATACACTGTGTTAAACACAATTAATACTGGTTGTGGTTGATGCGATAGGTGTCCTATTAAGTCATGTATAAGTACTTGTGAAAATCATCAACGAAACCTCGATGTTTTGTGTGGCATTTATACCTCTGCTATTTTAGGTACCACCAATATCCCTAAGAAACCCCTTGATCTTTGAAACCTCTGGTCTTATGCTGGGATTGAAAATCTTGAAAGAAAGTGCTTATTGATATGATAATTCGACGCTGTGTCGAATGTTTAGATTTATACGAATTTAACCTACATTGTTATTAAATTGAATGGTTTCTTATACAATACTAAAAGCTTTATATTAATAAACGCAAAAACATACACCCACGGTATAATATATGTACGTACGTATATATATATATATATATATATATATATATATATATATATATATATATATATATATATATAATTAAATTAGCCCAAAAATCCTTTTCCCAATTAAACCCGAAACTAACTGCAATTGTAATAACATACAGATTTGCCAACTCAATAATGATTGCATCCATAGAGATGTTATTTATTCATGCATAATTATTGAGCTCCCACGCAATCCTCCCATAACATACACTAATATTTTGTCAAGTTATTTCTCTTCCCACCCTACATCTGATATAGTAACTAATCCAATAAACCATTCAAGCAGCCCCTCTATTTACAATCATACAACTAGAAATAGCAATAATAATAATAATGATAATAATAATGATAATAATAATAATAATAATAGTCTCCAAACTACAATCCTAATACTAACAAAATACATTATCCCCTCCAAAACAGTCCTCCTACATTTCCGCCCTTTATTAAAAAAAACGAACAAAATTCAGACTATAGCCCTAGTGCAAATCAGCGAATTAATATTAATTTTAGACCTCGACAGTTAATAAAGTACATAGATAGATCGGCGCTACTTCAACATTAATCAAGAAAAGAATATCAAACTACACTTACTCTTTTAACACCCAAAAGTCTAATAATAACCAAGGGATTTCTTTAACCACTTTAATTTAAAAAAAATTAATTCAAACAATACCCCATTCTCAATTCAATTGACTATCCTAACAAAAACGGTTAAGTCTTATACTCCAGGCTCTAAGTCATGTCGGCTCTACACAACCGAAACTATAACTATAATTGCTTCCCCTAAATTAGTAATATAATACACTCTAAAACAGAACTGATCCCCTCCTGCAAACATATGCACAAATTTAAATATGGTAAAATTGAAATTACATAGCTAATAATTTAACCTTTCAGATGTGTGTATATATATATATATATATATATATATATATATATATATATATATACACACATTTTATAACATAATCGTTTTTTCTACATACTTTCTTAGATTTTGATTACTCTGTAATTTTCATTGTAATTCTTTATTTCTTTTTTGGTCGGTCTTATATCTGCAATCACCGTTGTTGTGTTTAAATATTCCTATCAATCAAATATATCCATCAACCTACACATTGATTTTCTGCATGTGTTTACATATATTTTACTATGTGCATTTCCTTACATATTCATTTGCCTTATTCCGGAACTTGTAGATACCGACCATCTTCTCACCTTACTTATTTTAACTCTTCATTTATTTACTCATCTATTTACTTATCTGAATGTATATGTGTGTATGTATATGTGGGGGTGTTTGCTGGGTATATATATATATATATATATATATATATATATATATATATGGTAGTGTATATATATGTGTATATGTGTAAGTATGTATTCACATATGTATGTATATACATGTCTATATATTCAGTTATCATTAATTCATTTGCTTCTTTTAATAACTCCTGCTGATAATTCAATTCTTAAGTGATAACTTGCATATTTCAGTTGACTCTTTTTCTGAGTTAAAATTTGGCGCCTTAAACGTCATCTTGTTTGGGTAATTTTGACATTGATCTTTCTATACTAATATTAGCCCAATCTCCATTCAATGTTTTTCTTCTTCTTTACTTCTTCTCCAAATATTACCGCAGCCTTGACAGTCGATTTAAATTTGTTCTACGCACATCTTTTCATTGCCTCCATTTGTGAATAATTTCACGGATTTCTTCCTTTCGGATTACTTGGACGATCTTCCAATGACGCGATATGCTTGGATTTTACTTGTGGAAATCGAAACCTTACCAATTTTTTGAATTTTGATTTTTGCATTCTACCGTTATTGGATATTTTGCCCTTCACATGACAATCCGTCCCCGTGAAATCTCCTTTCTTCTCACCATAATTCCTCTCCATCACTATGTGTTACCAAGTAAGATCTATGACTTATTTGTAGTTTCATCTAATACTTTGGGAAGTGAAATCCGATCCTGCATTTTGCTAAATCCTACCCTCTAATGTGAAGAAAAGTATTTATTCGAAACTCCACGGATTAAAGGCTACCCACTTGCTCTGTGCTTCTTTTTAAACTTAAATATATAATATATATATAATATATATAATATATTATATATATATAATATATTATATATATAACATATATAATATATTAATATAATATATATATATATATATATATATATATATATATATATATATATATATATATATACAATATATATATAATATGGAACTGCTAAATGAAAGCAGATATTTATATTGACGTTTATACATTAATACTAATGCGTATTTTCTCATCCTTGCCGGAATCATATATATACATTTACAATTGATTACATAGATACTGGCATACAAATATAGGCGTGTAAATATATGTACGAAATAAAACAAACATTTCACGATGATTTTTCATCATAATAGAAAATATTGTATTTTATCAATACATATCACATATATAATTTTATTTACCCAAATAAATATTGATCGATACAGGGGTATAACCTATTATAAATTTACTCAGTCATATTTGTATGAGATTAAACAAACATTAATTTTAATTACTGTAAAGTTTGCAGGTTGAAACAGGTAACGTAGAAAGCAGTACAAATGACGACTCAACAAACAAAGGGAGATCAAATAAGTTTATTAGGAAAAGGTATATTTACAGGATATTTACATAATGGTGTAAAATAAGATAGTCTTTGCTGGAGAAACATATCTGTTCTCGGCGGCCTTCGGTGGCTTCTGGTGAACACACACTCAGACTAATTGAGTCCTCCTATTTATGTGTAATTACTATTCACATATGCAAATG
>NC_136484.1:99515899-99558399 GCF_053919585.1 Euprymna scolopes
GGCCTTTGCGCTCTCTACCAAATAACTCAGACAATTTCTTGTCTAAACATTTGTAATTTTACATGGTGGGTATTCAGAGGTGAGCGAGTTTTTTTAATCCGTTTGGGTCGAAAATTTGTGCTACCGATATATAGATAAGACTTGACCGAGGCGACTGATTTTCACAGGATCAGTTTCGTTTTGAAGCTCGACCTTTCAGACGACAAATACCGAAAATTTTACTAAAATATTAATTTATTCACCCTACACTGGCCACTTTTCTCCAGGGAGGGATCGCTTTTTTTTTTTTTTTCGACTATATTTTCGAAATTCATCCACTCTTTTCGATTGGCTGGCCTTAATTTAAACCTACGTAACTTCTGGTGTGGCGATGGTTGTAACAGCAAAGACATCAGTTTTTTTCCTGTTCTTTTCCGCCTTCACGACACGAGTTCAAACCTGTCTCCATAATAATACTTTTTTTCTTTTTCTTTTATGCTTAACGCACACCTCCAAACAGCCGGACAACGCCAGGCTAGTATATGTATAGAAGTGAAAGTGTGTGTTCAGTGTGTGCACATTTCCATAGTAAACTACTTCGTAAATAATCACTCTAGGGACTTGAGATTAGGTATATTAAAAGTTATATTTTTTTTTATTAGAATTTGTCAGTCAAGGGGTCAAAGTTCAACTCTTTGACCTTTGAAAACTCAACCAAACGTGACCGTTAATTTTGGGTGTGAACACTTGGAATTTTAGACGTAGGTTACTTGGACATGGATCAAACATTTTAATTCGATTTGAACCGAAAACAAATGTTAAAGGGCCCAAATTGGGGTCCAAGGTAAGAAAAATTGACTTTTGCTCCCTCTACCAAATTACTCAGTCATTTTTGGTCTAAACATTTGAAATTTAACATGAAGTGTATTATGACAGAGGGCAAACTTTTTAATCATTTCTTTGCTGACATGAGGGCAAAGTTCAAAAGATTTGACCGATACGGTCGCTAGCAATTTATTTATTTAATTTTCGGTCTAAACATTTGAAATTTTCGATAAAGGAATTGGACATGCAGCAAACATTTTTTTGGGGGGGCGAAAATTTGGCTGCCAAGAGATAAAAATTTAAAGAGTCTACCAAACTCCTTCGCCAATTTTGTGTCTACATAATTGAAATTATAGATGTAGGCGTCCGTAATATGAGGAACACTTATATATATATATATATATATATATATATATATATATATATATATATATATATATATATATATATTATGCGTGTGCGTGAAATTTAATGAAAAGTGATGTGTTTGAAAATCTGTGGATTAATGTTAAGTGTGTGCCTTCTTTGTAGTAACACTTCATTATTTCATAAACTTGTAAAATATATTTTATTTCTTTATTTTAACATTCTGGATGTGCCCTATTCTATTTTTAATCTCTCTCTCTCTCTCTCTCTCTCTCTATATATATATATATATATATATATATATATATATAAACTTACTTTTATTTTGCATTTAACTTCCTATATACATCACAGGTGGGTTTTACCTGCAGTTATAAAATATGAATAAAAATAGAATTTAATAGGATACTAATATAAAAAATATATATATATAGAAGTGCCAGTTTCCAAATCAATATATGTGCTTCTGTGTACTTAGTTAGTTCGTCATTATTATAGCATACAACAATTATGTTTGGAACTGCTAAGCATGTGTCAACGATAATCGGAATTTTTCTTATTGATTTAACTTAGCCGGCAGTGTATCTTTAAATAAACTACATTACAATAAACCGCATTGATATTGTTTCCATTGTGTAATCTCATTAGCTTCCCTATTACTTCTGCCGACCGTCCTTGAAGAACCGGTACGTAAATGAATACTGGTGAATAATAAAAAAGAGACAATGGAAAAATGTGCGAAAGCCGGAAAATAAAGTATTATTGACGTGTATTCAGAAGCGAAGACGGAAAGAACGTATCGACTCGCAGGCAAATAAATCGATCAACATATTCTGACTTAATTGATATTCATATTATCCAATATACGATGTAAGCAATGTGTCATAATATAATGTTAAATACATGAAGATATTTCGATGTAGGAACCACTAAGCCAATAATTAATACATTTTTAATATTATATGTAGCAATTGATATTATTCATTACACAACATATATTATTAAAAAAACACACACACTAAATATTAGATGCCATGATGCAACATGCTATATCATGTTTATACGTATACTTTTAGCATGTCCATACAATCAATTATTTATATCATATATACACACAAACACACACACACATACACACACATATATATATATATATGTATAAATTATAGCTAAGTTCCATGTTGTAAATATATTTTTAGTAATTACTTTCAGCATTTCGAAACTTTAACACATTTTTTACAGATTTGTTTCGTTAGTAGAAACAAGCAACTATTTTTATATCAATACTGGCTGTATTTGTGCGTACACTCTTCAGGAAAATTGATTTTTCTAGCAACAAAAATTCATGACACTATAATGTTTCGAAATAAAATTCAAGAGAAGACTAGTATCGCATATTTACTAAAGCATACACACACATATATATTTTGAAAAAACTGCTAGTCTAGCCTCATTTCACATGTTGTACATAACAAACTAATGCCCCCTTTCTGAAAGTAAACAGCGTTCGTTAAATCTACCACCTGCTTGCAAGATATTGAAGCAGTTTCTTTACAAATACAGGAAATAAATGGAGCATTTAAAATGGTGACACTCAGCGTTTATATACATAATTGAAGATGTGATTTACAAAAGTCGATTGCATGGCTTCGGAATAGAACTGCTGGCGATAAAATAGGTTATTGTATCTTGGGTGGTTGACTTTGGATAGGTGATAACCTGTGTGTGGTTGTCTGAGACGACGGAATACCCATCACAACTTTGGATTCTTCAGCAATTCTGGTGCTACCAGATCAGGCTGCCTATTCGCTTTCTGAGAGGAAATGCACCTACATCTATTTGTTTTTTTTTTCTATTCTCTTTTGTAAAACTTAATTATGTTCTACAAAAACAAAATAAAAACAACGGCCTCTTCCCCTTTCCCCCTTCCATTTCCCTCCCTACTTCCCGGTTGACTCTGTCGGCAGGGCATTAGAATACGCCAACTGCCCCCCTGCAGCGGGTAAAAGTCCCTCAACGGGGTTACTTGTTGGCCGTGGGTTGCAACCCCTGATGCCTAGGAAAAGGATATTGGTGGTTGAGCAACCGATTGTAGGGAAAATAAAGGTATCTGTTGCAGCACTCTACTTTGGCCTTGTATTAGGCTAGACGGGGGGTTGGAGAGGCCCAATCCAACCAATCGGCTAGTCATGTCAAGCCTTAACACTTACACTGAAAATGTCAATTATAACATCCTAAAAATAAATAAAAATATAATAAAATAAAAAACAAATTTAATCCAAAGATAATACATTTCAATACTACAAACATAGACAAACTCGGTAAGTGTTAGAAGGCGATGGCAAGGGCCAATCAATTGATGAGACAAAAAACACACAACTGCTACCTAACTAACGTTTCAATCAAACTGGGAAAGAAGAAACTAAAGGAGGAAACAGGGAATGATGAAACAAACTCAATCAATTGAATATATCTCTTTTGTATCCCTGGGATGAAAGGGCGAATGGGTTTCCCCCCTAACATCTCCCAATTTCGGGCTCCGAGGAGGGTGGGGAGCAAAAGAGAGGAAAATCTAAACAAACTTCTATGGATATAATAAACCCAAACAAAAAAACCAGAAACCAAAAAAATACAACAAAATCGAAAAGAACCCACTCTGACGTAACAAGCTCAGACAGTGTGCAAGAATATAACTATGAAATAATTGATAAAGAAAAATATCCAAGTTTCATAGTAATCGAAACCTTAGAAGGAAAAACGATCAGCGATCTATCTCCATTCTTAATTGAAAAAATTCTGTCTCAAAACAGCAACCCAAAAACAGCAAAAAAATGAAAAATGGCAATCTACTTGTCACATTCGACAACTATAAAGACGCAAAAAACATCTTAAAGATGGAATAATTCCATATCTATAAATGCAAAACTTATGCTCATGAAAGACTAAACACATAAAAAGGTGTTATAAAAAGCCATGAATTAACCTTAGCTACAGCAGAAGAAATAGAAAATGCCCGAAGAAAACAGGGAGTAATCGATCACGTTCGAATAAACATAAAAAGGAATGGTCAAACCATACCCACATAAACCTACGTACTAACTTTCAATACACCAAAAATTCCCAAAGAAATAAAAATCGGATATACAATAGAAAAAGTAGAACAATATGTACCAGCCCCTCTGAGATGTTATACGTGTCATAAATATGGACATAGCAGAAAAACATGCAAAGGACAGATTATATGTGGAAAATGTGGCTTAAAAAACCTAACCACACTGAAAGTGAATGCCCAAAC
Source organism: Euprymna scolopes (assembly GCF_053919585.1). Lineage (NCBI taxonomy): Eukaryota > Metazoa > Mollusca > Cephalopoda > Sepiida > Sepiolidae > Euprymna > Euprymna scolopes. The sequence goes on from NC_136484.1 coordinate 99,520,365, forward strand.
GAAACAACATGCCCAAATTGCCAAACAAAAAAACACTCAGCATACTCTAAAATATGCAAAATCTACAAAAAAGAAAAAGAAATAGCCGAAAGAAAATACAAACAAAACGTGTCCTTTCCTGAAGCAAGGAAAATAGCAAGCTCTCAAGAAAAAATAAACACTTCCGCAGACATTACAAAAAATTCAAACCAAACAAACCGAACCAAACCCAAAACCAAGACCTACTTAAACTAATCTCCGAACTCAAAAATCTAATTAAAACTTTAAAAACTAACCAAAATGAAAACAAGAAACAAATACCAGTATCTTCTAAAACTCAGCCAAATGATCTAAAACAAGTCCCAAAGAGCAAAAAAGAACCCGAACTGCAAAAACCACAAATAAACCGTGAAAGATTTAAATCACGAACAAGGACAAAGGCAGAAGGTAAAAACACGATATCTGGAAAGATGGAAACAAAACGGGAAAACACAAATCCTCTTTCCAAAAACCCAACCAAACAAAACACAGAGACAGTATTAATCGAAAATGAAAACAAATTTGAATCGATTGAAATCTAGTCACAGGAAAAAATCTAGCTCCAAAAACAGAACTGACCAGGAAGAGAACATGGAGGCTGAGGAACCAAGCAGTTCAAGTAAACACAAAACAAAAACCACTCAAAACACAACAAATAAATAGAATACTAGATATAAACACCTAAACAAAAACCAAACAGAAAAAAGGAAAAAGAAAAAAAAACGATCTTACTCATAGAAATGAATAAAAACATCATACAGTGGAACTGCAGAGGCATAAAAACAAATCACGAAAAAATCAAACATATAATAGCACAATATGACCCCAGCATAATCGGCCTACAGGAAACTCTTCTAAAAGAAACGGACACAATCAACTTCAAAGGATACCACATCTACAATCAAACAATCATATCACAAGCAGATAATCGACCCATAGGTGGCACTTCAATTATAATAAAAAATCAGATACCACATATAAAATTACAACTACAAACAAACCTTCAAACAATAGCAATTAAAGCTACACTCCACCGACCAACAACTATTTGTTCAATATGCATTCCACCTAAACATAAACTAAATAAAATCGAAATTGAAGATCTGATAACACAACTCCCCATACCTTTTATATTAATGTGGGACTTCAACACGCATAACAAAATGTGGGGAAGTGAGAATATTCACCAAAATGGGAAAATCATTGAATCATTACTGAGATCACCCGAAGTAACAATATTTAACGACAAAACACACACATACCTTCACCCAGGCACGACATCAGCTATTGACCTAACACTATGCTCCCCCACAATATTTATGGACTTCCAATGGGAGGTACATAACGCCCAGTGCGGCAGCGATCACTTCCCAATTTTTCTAAAAACCCAAGAGCCCACATCAGAAGAAACAAAACCAAAATGGCAAATTTATAAAGCTAACTGCACTGAATTTAGCAAACTTTGCACACACCTAATTAATCAAGAAATAGTTAACAAACCAGATCCTATGTTAGCTTTCACAAATACACTAAACGAAATAGCAATCAAGACAATCCCAAAATCTTCCAACAAACCACTCCCAAAATCATGCCAGGGTTCACAATAGAATGTAAACAAGCAATAGCCAGCAGGGAAAAAATACTAAAACGGTTCAAACAACATCCTACAAAACCCAAACTTCAAAAATACCTACAAGCACGAGCAAAAGCGCGCTACATTATGAAAAAAAGCAAAAAAGAAACCTGGCAAATCTATATTTCCAAATTGAACAACAAAACGCCATAACAAAACATGGGAAATAATAAGAAAAATAACCGGAAAAAAACTTGGAACACCAATAAATAATATAAGTACACCAAATGATAGACAAAAAAGAAATGGCAAACATAATCGCAAATGAATTCAGCCAAAACTTGTCATCCAACCACTACTCCCCCAAATTCCAAAAATACAAAACCAATGCAGAAAAAGAAAAACTCAATTTCACATCCAATAACAAAGAATACTATAACACCTCTTTCACTATAACAGAACTAAAAAATGCAATTCATAAAAGTAAAGATACAGCTACCGGTCCAGACGACATCCACTATCAATTTCTAAAACACGTGCCAGATACATCTCTCAACATTCTCTTACAGATAATTAACAAAATATGGTGGACTAACAATTTTCCAAAACACTGGCTCGACTCCAATATCATCCCAATTCCTAAAGCAGGAAAAGATCACTCAAACCCTACCAAGTATCGTCCTATCATGTTGTATATGCAAAACAACAGAAATGATGGTCAATACGAGACTAATGTGGCATTTAAAAAATATAATCTTATCTCCACACACCAAAGCGGATTTAGACAAAACCAAGGTACTAATAACCAACTTATTCGGCTAGAAACATATATTCGTAACGGTCTAATAAGAAACCATCACGTGGTCTCAATCTTTTTTGATATCGAAAAGGCGTATGACAGCACGTGGAGATATGGAATCTGGAAAGATATTCATAATATGGGAATCAGAGGAAACCTAGCAAAATGTATCCAAGAATTCCTATCCCACAGAACATTAAAAGTATGCTTAGGAAATACATCAGATGAATACACACAAGAAACAGGGGTACCACAGGGTAGCGTACTATCTGTCACCCTTTTTCTAATTAAAATCAACGGTATAATCGAAAATGTTAACATGGGATTCGAAAAAACACTATTTGTTGATGACTTTTCAATAACTCGCTCATCACCAAATATACCAACTATAGAAAGCCAAATGCAACATTGCCTTAACAAAATAGATCTTTAGGTTAACCAAAATGGATTTAAAATGTCCAAAAGCAAAACCACATGCATCCACTTTTGTAGGAAATGAAAGTATCACGTTGGTCCACAGCTCAAAGAAGATGGATAACTAATACCAGTAGTACAACACACCAAATTTCTAGGGATCATTTTAGACCAGAAACTAAACTTCAAGGAGCACATTAACAAATAAAAACAAAAATGCTTAAAAGCAATAAATATCTTTAAAACAGTATCAAAACTCGACTGGGGAGCAGATCAAGCTACAATGCTCAAAATATACTGCTCACATATCAGATCCAAACTGGATTATGGTTGTGCCATATACAGCTCTACTTACAAATCCTACAAGAAACAAACTACTAACAATACATAATCAAAGTTTAAGACGTAGCCTGGGAGCCTACCGAACTTCTCCAATGGAAAGCCTTCACGTAGAAGCCCAAGAACTACCCCTGCACTTAAGATGGAAAAACTAGCATTACAATACGCAACAAAGCTACAAACCAACCCCAAAAACCCAACGCACAAAACTACCTTCAACTTACAATGTACAAACTCTTATTCAAGGAAACCAAAAAGTATACCCTCCTTTGGAAACAGAATTAAAGAAATAATACATCAAATCAATGAAAACCCAGACAATATAATTACTCAGAAAACAAACGACAGACCACCATGGACATTAAACAAACCAGAAACCGACATAACACTTACTGCTTAAAAGAAAAAAACATTGCAAATAATATAAAAAACAGAAGCAACTTTGGAGAACTAAGAGAAAAATACGCAGAATATATAAAAATATACACCAATGGGTCTAAAACTATAAACGGAACAAGTGCAGCATACACAGATGGACAAAATCAATATCAAATACGACTGCCCAACGAGGCTTCAATATATACAGCCGAACTCCAGGCCATCAAAATAACTCTCAAACATATCAAAGACATCAACGAACAAAACTCCATAATATATGCAGACTCCCTATCCTGTATCATGGCCCTTGAAGTAAAATCTAACCAACCGTTTATCACAGAAATTATATAAGAACACAATGAAATATTCGATAAAAAACAACAAAAAATATAATAGCCTGGATACCAAGTCATGTCGGCATTCCAGGAAAAGAAAAGGCAGACAAACTGGCTAAAGAAGCCACAAACCACCGAATGGAAAAATTAAAATACCACACACAGACCTAAAAAGAAAAATCAACGAATATATAGACAACAAGTCGTAAGAGGAAGGGAACAAATGCACTGCAAACAAATTGCATAAACATCAACCAATAATTAAAAACGAAAAACAAAAAAAAATTAAGGGAAGAAGAGAATAAATTGTACTAAACAGATTAAGAATCGGACATACAAAATTAACTCATTCCTACCTAATCAAAGCTGAGGAAACACCAAATTGCACACTCTGCAACCAACAACTAACAATTAAACATCTACTGACAGAATGTAGAAAACACAAACACAATCAGAAGATATATTTTAAAACAACAAACATTAGAAAAGTGTTCCAAGAAGTGGAACCCCAACAAATCAAAAACTATTTGAAAAAAAAAAACAAATGTATTCAAACTCCTATAAAGTAAACAAGTAAAATTCAGTCTAGAAAAACAAATCTCTTACAACTAAAACAATTTTTCGGAAAACCTAAAAAATCTTGCTTAAAAAGATAAACTTTTTCCAGAAACTTAAAATTTTTTTACAAGAAACTGAAAACCTATTATATCAACAAAACTTATTTGGCATTAACTTACTCTTAGTGGTGTAAATGCCGTTAAACAAATAGAATCACTCACCCACTCACTGTTCAGCAATTAATAAATATAATCATTGGAATAATTTATGTAGTTTATATACATCTACATTTGACCTCTTGCACACACACATTCTCTCTCTCCCTCTCTCTCTCTCTCTCTCTCTATATATATATATATATATATATATATATATATATATATATATATATATATAATTATATATATGGTTCTCTGATCAATGCAGATATATTATATCGGGTATTTATTTGCTTCCCCACTGAGAAATTAGACACAAGGCCGTTTTTTTATTGGAAAGTGAAGGAGACTAGCTCCCCGGTGAGTAGGGGAGCTGCATAGTGACAATTGGTATGAAGGTTTTCCCTTACATTAACCAATAACTTATATGTGGGGGCAAAGCCACATATGTTCTTTGCTTGCAGTATCTGTCGGAACAGATACTAGACTTGATCCTGGCCCGAAATATTCGACCCAATATATAGTAATTATTTTAAAAGAAAATTAAATAAAGAAAGAAATTGCTCGTTGGCCACCATAGAGAATCGAAACCGAAACATTTAGTTGGTGATATACTTTTTTTTACGTAAATGCCTTGCGATTAAGATATGTTTCACGAAGGCTAAACATTAAGATATGAAATATGAGAAAAAAGATATTACGGTACTGTTGGATGCGCCCCTCCGTGGGATTAATGTACTATCTCATTACGTCACTTCCTTTGGTGACGCAGCGTCCGATATGGAGACCGGTGCAGGTCGGCTGCAAACACCCAACCGTTGAGAAATGGTATTGCACAACTCGCTTGGCCTGTAATATATGTGAATGAATGTTTCGTTCCGTAAAATCCTGCGTTCCTTTCGTTTATTACCATTTAATCCCATAACAACTGGCGACGTCGGCCTTGACTTTCACATGGGTTAACTACACACAAAAAAATCTAATTGACTTCAAAAGAACTTCGGATTTACAAGCTGAGAAGGCAGCTGGAAATTACGTTCTAAAAAAAGATAAGAAACGCATGGCTAAGTTATCATTTAAATTGCAAGTTAATCTTTTTGTCTCTATATTTAAATTGAAAAGAACTGTACGCAACGCATTGTTTGGTAAGGTTGCAAAAGCTTATGTTGCTTAATGAAAGAAGGAAACAGAAAACAAAAATAGAAAAATCTTTAACTTATTTTCACCGTGAGAACAATTTTATTGCAAACTGTCTACTATTTCTTCGTATGAAAATTTGAATATTTTTTCAGATGAAGTGAGAAATACTTTGCCCTCTTTTCGTTTTACTTGGACTAAAAAGAATATTTTTTTATGGAGCGGATTTTTCTGAAATATTCTATTTTTAACTGTCGGTCCTAAAGTGAAAATCTTATTTTTCTGCCATGCAGAGACAATCTCCCGCACATATAAAAAACCCAAAAAATAACAAAACTGTCATTTTAGTTAACTACTAGGCAATTCCACAATTATGTTTTTGTAACTGTATTGTATCACAATACATTTTTTTCTGTTCTTAGGTTAGCAAGTAATTTTTTTGTCCACCCTCATATTCGGTTATCTCTAAGGTTTTTACCAAAAAGCAAGGGTTACAGGCTCCAACCTCATACACACACACTTAAAGAAAGAACATTTTAAAAATTATGTTATCTCTTCCCCATTAAAACGGAAACAATTTTTTTCGTGCGCTTCGAAAAGCCATTACATGATGGAGGAAGTTAAAACAGTATTAATACAGCTAATCAAGGCTCAGATGGATCAACAGCAAAAGCCAAGGAAAATTTAAAAGAACACGAGAAACAGTTCTAGTTATAATTTCAAGGGAGGCTACAAACGTTGGAGGAGAAGATGCTACTTCATCAACAGAGACAAGAGCTATTGTTAAAAATAATCGATATAACGAAACACAAGGACGACAGTTTTGCTTTTTTCCAAAAGACAATATGGAACGCTATAGAAACGGTCAACTAGCAGTCGGTGTTGGATGGAATGTTTGACGATTTCTATCGGAGTTATGATGACCTATTCACCAGGTATTGTCAAGAGTGGAGCAACGCTAAGGGTGTTCGCCTACTTTGAGGGAAATTAGGGACCACAGCACATAAAGTTTTGGATTAGCGACGATGACGATTATCTAACCTTCGCGTCCGTGGCAAATAAACACTGCGATGATTTCCGTCTATCTGATTAATAAATGTTTAATTTTTGCGCAGGTTCTAGTCTCATCCAAAAACGGTGAGATTAGACGACGTGTTCTCACTAGACTTGAGAGCGAACAGGGCCTCACCCGCCAGAATTTGGCCGAGGATTGTTAACTGGTAATGTGTAAGGACCAACTCGAGACACGTCGAGGAGTAGGGCACATCATTCATTAGAAGGACAACCGGAAAATACCCCGAAAAATCAAAGCTGGAAATACAACTCAGGCTAAACCTAATAAGTACCACGCAGTCACAAGACCAGGATCCTCTACAAGCCTGTGCTATCGCTGCGGCGGGAAATATTGGTCGGGTCAATCTTTTTACAAACATAAGTACTGCAACGAATGCGGGAGGAAGGGCTACAAAGCGACCCAGTGCAGGAAGACCACGGTCAAGAACAGCGTCCGACGGACTAGATTCGAATGAGAATCGGATAACAACCGGCGCAAATATGTCATTTAACATTGCAAAGAAAACTGTGCCTCTACAATTGAATTCTGGAGGAGACCTGCCTTCCATAAACCTTAAGACATGGAAACGGTTAAAGAAACCAGCCATGCAGAAGACGAACAAATCAGCTCAAACTCTGACAGGCGATAAAGTGGAATTTGAGGGAGAGCTCACACTCCTGGTGACCGTAAATGGTGGTAATAAAAAAAAGTGAAAGTGTATGTACAGAGGACATCCAAAAACCGGTTCAGTACTTATTGGATTGAGGGAATCGAATCGTGGGACCACCCTATGAATAAATTCTGTCACAGGTAGAAGATGCGTCTATGGGAGCGCAACAAATTACGGGCGAGTTAAACGAGAAATTTCCAGAAGTATTCTCATCAGGACAAGGAAAATGTACAAAGGCTATAGAAAGATTCGAACTAAAAGAAAACATTCTGTCCGTTTTCAAGAAGAAACGAAACGCCCCAATTGTAGCAACAGAGGAATAAAAAAATGCTTCAATAGAATCTGCTAAAGGAAGCAAAAAACTGAAGCTGCAAAGCCGGAATCGTAAAACTCCCCGCCAAAAGAATTTCCCAAGCTAAAGCAACCTAAGAAGCCTCAGATGAAGCACGTCAACAATTTCTACACGTGTATAGGATCACACCCAACCCGAACACACCAACAGCAGTCTCACCTGCATTAACGATGTTTGCACGGAAAGTGCGATCCGTTTTTGGCTCTTGCCCAAAGAGTACAGGACAATTAGTGATCACTTATGTGCCCTATACACGTTTCATACCAGGTGAAAGAGAATTTTGAAAAAGTTATGAAAAATATCATACTGGGAAGGGGGTACAATTACTAATAGTCGGTGGCATAGTATATATCATTCAAGGACCAACGTATATCCACAAACGTCACTAGAACAATCTAAGATGTCGATTAGTTGAAACCAGCGACAATTTCCTATTGGAAGATGAGCTGATAGATACTGTCTTTGAAACTTTTGATCTTGAACCTCCTCAACCAACACCCGAACTACGGCGGTCGTTCCATAAGAGTAACGTAACCGAGTATTAATGTTAACCTCTAAAAGGAAGAGGCACTGACAGATTTTACGAACAAAAAGCTTAGGGAGGAGGTGTTGAAAGCGCCCCTCCATAGGGTTAATGGACTATCTCATGCCGTCACTTCCTCTGGTGACGTCACTTCCGGTATGGAGACCGGTGCCCGGCAGTCTGAGATTGGCACGCGACCAAGCAGGTCGGGTGAAAACACCCAGCCGTGTAGAAATGGTGTTGCTCAAATCACATTGCCTGTAATATATGTGAATACATGTTTTATTCCTAAAAATCATGTGTTTCTTTCGTTTATTACCATTTAACCTCGTACGAGGTACGGATGCATATATGGAATGCCACCGTTCGACCATCACCTGAAAAATTGCCTTTTTTGTTATTTTCACACTTTTGCACGGATTTTTCTCGGCTAAAACCCAATTATAAAGTTACGCATGGGTTCAAATACCCTATATATTTGGTTTCAATGCTGTTGACCAAAAACTGACTAGGAAGTTGTGGACTTAAAATTATTTAAACAAATTTATATATATATATATATATATATATATATATATATATATATATATATATATATATATATATATATATACAAAGCTGTTTTTGTTTACTATAGACTTTTTACACAAACATTGCGCAAGTATTATTTTTTAAAAATACCTGCTTGAATATAATTACACGTAATACTTAACTAAAATATGTTCATCCATATAGGAAAACTGTAAAAAAAATAATAGAGAATAAGATGAAATAAATGTTTAAAGCGTATCCATATTAGCTTGTTTTTCTTCTTGTTTTTTTTTGCAGATAGAAGCAATTCCATGACCCACATACAAGAAAGTTGAATGTTATTTTAAAATCTATTGTCTGCTCTAGTTTGAGAAAGATTCACATGTATGCACGCAATGACTTAGCCTACAATAAACCGTAGTTTACGTTGCAATGTACGGAAATTAATACTGGTAATCGAACATTATTATTATAATGGCTTTCAATTAAAGTTTAAAATACAATGTAGCGTGGTTTAATTGCTCCCTGAAGATAAACATTTATTTCGATCGCGCTTCTGTCTCATCAGAAAAGATACAATTTATTTTATATGCCTTATATTTCGACGTGCGCCGTGATAATTGAGTAAAGGTTCTGTTCTACATAGCAACATTTATTTCGAATATTTTCTTGTCATATCCACAGATCTACCGCCTATTTATCATAGAAAGCTTATGTCAAATATGTTAGAACGATAACGTCATGCATGGAGGCAATAATGTGATTCTCTAGGCAACACAGAAAATACTGCGAAATATATATATATATATGTATATATATATATATATATATATATATATGTATATTTAATATATAACACTATATATACATATTTCGAAGGCGTACCAGTGGTTTCATTGCATCGGATCAAACATAAGAAGTTAGAGTCAAATTCATCAGTCATTTGAACACGTGAAACAATGCAAAGTAAATATACAGGAAAAAAAAAAACGTTAACTCGTTTTCAAATTTTAAAACAGAACTTAGTAATCGACACCAATAGATTCTGCAAGGATGACAGCGATCGCAGGATGAGTAATGTAAGACACGCGCACACACACGCGCGTGTGTGTGTGTGTGTGTGTGTGAGAGAGAGAACTCTATCTATATATTTTTTTTCATTTTAATATACTTTCATAGAAACGTTTCTGTTATGTCACAAAATACTATTTTCTTTACGTCGCAAGTGTCACTCTAACACATTAATTCCACAGCTTATATAAAATACTGACCCAACGTGTCACAGGAAGTCTAGTATAAAATATAAGCCTATCCATTAAGATTAATAAAAATAATACTATTTGAACGACATTTATAAATGATGAAAATTAAAGAAGCAAACCCCTAAAAAAAAAATCCCTATGTTGGGAGAAGGAATGAATCGATTTTAATGTATAATGGTATTGAAAATAAGGTTAGGAGAGGGGTTCAAATTACGTAGCCTGGTAAGAGAAATAGAATGGTCGCGAGAGCCGGGAGGGTGTATAAAAGCTCCATAAAAGATGGTTTCCCTCATTATAGGGGCACACTATACAGTTAAGGTAAGGGGGTTGGGTAGCGAGGAAGTCTGCGATATGATTTTGAAGATGATTGGTGGGGAATTTAGACTAAGAGTTGAATGCGGTATTTAGGTGTCGTTGTGTAAATTAAGGGGTGTATAGGTTAATTATGCTGTTAAAAAATCGCACGGGAGAATTTTCTTTTGTGGGGGGCATTGTCTGAATATCTCATTATTAATGTTCATACAGGCTATGGGTGGGTGATTTATATCCTGAAAAATCCCATATTTTTCGGTGGTGCAAAGAGGGGCAGGTATTGGAGGTTGGGTCATAGAAAGCGTGTGAAATTGTCTGTCTATATGTACATTTCCCTATCTAACTACTCTGCCAATTATCAGTCTAAAGATCCGAAACTTGACATAAGGTGTAGTGAGATTGTTGAAAATTATTTAACATTCGTTTTCCGCCTGGTAAGGGGTGAAAGTTCTACGATTTGACTTTGTAAAACGCTACTAAACACCTCAGCCAATTTTGGGTATAATCACTTGAAGTTTTTGATGTAGGTTCCTTAGACATGAGTCAAACATTTAAAATTTATTTTGAGTCCAAAACAATACGTGTAAATTTGTTAAAATTAGGTAAAATTAAAAATGATTTTCCCTCTTAGGTATCTACAAAATTACTCAGCCAATTTTTAGTCTAATCATCTGAAATTTTGCATGAAGTGTATAAAAACATAAGGCAAGATTTTACTCGGTTTTTGGCCGAGAATTCGGCTGCCAAAGGGTTAAAGTTTAAAAGATGGGTCCTTTGAGTTCTCTAGCAAATTATTCAGCCGATTTTAGGTCTAAATATTTAAAATATTCCATAAAGAGTATTCAGACATGCAGCAAGCTATTTCAGTTTTGGGGCGGAAATATGGCTGCAAAGAAGTCAAAGTTGAAAGAGTTTATCTTTGCAAACTCTGCCAACTCCCGTTTGCCAGGTTTGGTCTTAACATTTAAAATTGTAGGTTTTCGTTACGGGCCATGAGTCAAACTGTTTAATATATATATATATATATATATATATATATATATATATATATATATATATATATATATATATATATATATATATATGCAAATTCTACGTATTTACAAAACTATGAAAGCAGGTTTCATGTGCTTTTAAAAAAATATATATATTTCTATTATATATATATATATATATATATATATATATATATATATATATATATATATATAATATTATTTCAGCAAAGATGTCTGTCTAATTTTACATTTTTATACAAACGAGAAATTTCTTTTACCATAGATTTTTATTTATATTTATCTCTTGTAGACGAATGAGAAGGCAAATTGATAAACGTGTTAAGTCCCCTCTTCAACTATATCAACACCCTTTGAGTTGTTTTTTTCTCCTATAGTTGCCTAAGGCTCCAAATACGAATCTTTAACTTTGCAAGAAATGTTTCAAACGTCTTGTTGAAATGTCATGTCAACGTTTTATCTCGCTGATGTTGATCAGGCATTCAACTTCCTATATCCGTTTTTGCTGTAGAAGCGGATATTTTTACCGTTAAAATTGAACAAATGCGGATTTATCGCACGAATTTATATTAAAAATAAAAAAAAAACTCTTTTAAAGCAGCCATTTCTAAACATTGCGTCATTCCCTGGGATCTAGTCTTTCTTTTCTTTTGCAAAACAGTTATTTCTGGATTTAAAGATCGTATGTGAATGAAGTTTTTCCATGAGGTATGCAATAATACTTACGGAATGAGGAGCGAGAATTTCAGAAATAGTCGACCTATATTGCATGAAGAAATGTTGCGAGTCCAAATCTATTATTGTGGTGCTGGATTGTGCTGAACTGAACTGGACTTCAATCTAATGTACACCGCCGCATAAACTTTGCAACGAATACGCGTTTAGAAGCGCCAGCTGTTAATAATTAAGCTTACTCTACATCAGTGCCTAAAATTAAAAAAAAATGCATGCATGGTCCCTCGTGCGTTCACCGTGCTCGAGCCATAAATAATGATTAAGTTATGCATTATAGACCTACAATTTAACTCTCCCCCCCCAAGGAAATGTCAAATAATGGTGAAAATGAATTAACACTTGAGTGTTGGGTCTTAAACTATGTAAATCTGATTTCTGCTCCATGCAAATAACAAAAGGACTAAGATTTACATTTAGCCCCACCCCAGTTAACCCTAAAGGTCCCCAAAGCCTTAATATATTTGAATTCCGCAACATGCAAAACTGCTAACTAGACATAGACAGAAAATTTTGGTCAAGTATAGTAAAATTGTCTCAAAAATTGAATGTTTTTATTCGCCGTAAAAAGCCCCTGGGGCACACCGAAGAGTTATCGGGAAGTAAAGGCAAACAAATTATAGATAAATCAGTTAGTTACAACTTTTCAGAAAGTTTTATAAAAATCCTAGGAATCATTTTTTTTTATAAGGACAAAAGTATAAATTTTAGCCATTTTAATCAGAAACGCATAGATTTTCCCGGAAAATCTGTTTTGTTACTTTTTCACTTATCTCATGTTTAAAGTTCGTGCAAAATTTCACAAAATTCCAATGTGTAGTTATTTCGAAAAATGTGGACAGACGAACGGACAAAAGGATAAGTATGAATTTACAGGTCCGTCCTCCTTTTGTCGAGATACCAAAAATCATTTAAATGGGAAAAAGTTTTTTTACAGACCTGCCTATGTATAAAACACAATAATGCCCGGCTGCTTCCCAACTGATTATTACAAAGTCCTTTTCAAATCGAAAGGATTTTTTTTTATTTAAACGTACAACATAATAATAAAAAAAAAACTACACAAGTTTTGATCATTATAGTGTTGTCTAGTAGTCCACCTCCCGTTCATTCAACCATATCCTCGAGTGATATCTGTATAGGGAGTTATCTACTTGCAAACATGCTTATTATAATTAGTTGGTTGATTGCCTTGATATTTGCTTTCACCGTAGAAGACTTAATAGTTTTTTTTTTAATGTAATGTTTTATATGAATAATAAAATTATTTATTACTTAATTTAAACTTGCATATATTTCTGCTTTACGATTTCATCTTTTGTCTTGTGTTTACTGAAATCTCCAATATATATATATATATATATATATATATAATTATAGTAGATTATGTAATTCATAGGTGACTTAGTACAGCCAAATTCGCTCTTAATTTATGCTTATATAGTGATAAAATATTAAATGTTTTAAAGTGTTCTATAATTACTTTGCTTAGATAAGATTGGCCATAGTTAGATGTTACTGTTGTCTATAATTTACTGCGACAGCGATATGAATACAAGGAAACTGGGCGTAATAACAGATACGATGTATCATGCTAATTACGATCTAAAACTGTCGAGTTAAGCGGATCAAAAACCGCACTTGTGACGTGGCGTCATACCTCTTAATTGTCTTTCTATTTTATAGAAATAAATAAAGAACGGTTGCCATGGATCAATCATGCAGCGAACTTACACAATAAAACAGTTCCCCCAGGTGATTATTCACGTCGACAACACAATAAAGGGACACTACTATTCTCTCAACAACCATTGCTCGTTGTAACGCTGGTTTCGTGCAATGCTACGAGGTTCACTGCCCAAGGAGAATAACAGTTTTGCCTCACCATTGATTAAATATAACTGAAAATACTGCATATAATATACACGCAAGCGGCCAGGGGTTTGCCCGCTCGAAAGATACGCTTAAATATGATATTTTAATTTATGCCGATTTTATATTTATTGAGTCAATATTCTATTGATTTTTATATTGTGGACAATATATTGTTATCGTCGTAGGTCACGACCCTGTCTAAAAATACCCTTAACTATTTTATTTACATTTATGTATATTTCATACGTATTATTAGGGATTAAATAATCTGTTTAATAATATAGTGTACCCAACGTCTATTAACTATTTCAAAGCTTAAATAAATATTGCATGACTGTCATCAGCTAATTTCGAAACATAACATATATATAATTAGCTATATTTTTTGGGAGAAAGGATTCCAACAGAGTGCTCTAAAATGAGGAAATATTCCGAAAATAAAAGCGTATACTTTATATCTTTATTAACAGAAAGTTTAGATAAGTATTCGGCACCGCCAGTTTCAACACTAGTAATAAGGGACCATTTCATGTATCTATATCAAGTTTTCTTCAGCCTATACTCATCAGATGAATATTTAGATGTGTTATAGTTATTTAGATGCAGTTAACTTTTTCGTTTATATGGGAATAAATTAATGATGTTTTTTTTTTTCTGAATTAGTCCAAGTATAAGTCAAATCGGTTCATGGTTTCAATCAATTTGTTTCTTGGTTTATTGTATTTCGTAAAAAGTGGGTTGCTAGTTATTCATATAGCATATTGTAACGTTGGTTACAATTTGCTTATAGTAACATAACAATAATCGAAAAATCAAACGGGCAAATCATGGCTCAAGTGCACACTACGTTGTTATTGTTTCGCAAGTCTATGGGGTTAGGCTATTATATTGGCGTTACTTAATGCACAGTGAAAAAATCATTAAATAACGAATTGGTCCATTAAATAAACAGGCCGTTTACAAGTTGCAAAGTCTAAAAAATTTGTCTTTGTTTTGTTCAGATTATAACCTTAATATACAACGTTCGTATCAAAGAACCAGTGTAAATCAAATTAATCACTACAGTTGAGATAAGGCGGTTTACGAGTGCATGTTTTTAAAGTCTGTGTGATCGGTTGATTTCAAATCGCAGTAACACTAAACAACACCCAATACAGTGTTCTATCATTATGTTAAACACTTCCATTAAGTCGGGATTTCTTCTCAAATACTTTTGAATCTTCTTTTTATCCTATCTCTATCAGATATCGCTGTCAGGAGACTCTACGATCCTCAGCTAATATCTTGTAAATGCTAATCGCTATATATTAAAGGATCTTCAATCGACCATTAAAGCATAATGGAATCCATAGGCATGTGTTATTTCCAAGTTCTATCTTACTGAAGTAAGTGATCAGTAAAAAGATACCTTTATCACTCTTTACGAGATTTAGATCTCAGGGATCTCCCGATATGTGCATTTCTGATGTGGAATGTGTCTAATAATATCTATGTGTATTCATTGCCATCTGATGCCCATTGATATTTTATATGCTGAAAGTGATTGGGTCGTGGAGCCATATAAGTTTGACGGTAACTCTCTAAATTATCCTTATATGAGTTCCACATGATACTTGGTCAATGAAGGAGGTTTGTTGATTTTGAGGCTTTTCTGCTACATTTTTCTTTTCAAAATGGAAACGATGTATAGCAGGAAAGCGCTCTATGTCGATATGCAATTTACACATAGGTTTTTAATTGTATTTGTATTGACTAGATTAAGGCTTAGTTAGAATTTTTATTTGCATCTCTTAAGTAGAATTACCGTTAGTTGACGACGATTTTCTTGGAAAAATGAATTTTGTTAAAGTTTGCAATTATTTTTAAAAGCTAAATATGGGAGTGTATATCTGAATTAATTTAGATACTGTTCGCCGACAGTCTTTTATACTCATGTTAAAATAATATTTGTTACTATTTTACGCTAAACATTCCTAACAAACATTTTCGTTTGTTTGCCAAGCTGAGCTTTTATACAGAATTCTTACAGAAGAGATTGTGAATTGAATACCTGTATTTAACAATGTAACTTCTTGTTTTGGATATTTTCAATTATTTTTCGTTGTTATGTAAGATGAAAGTGTATTGTTCTGTCAAATATTACTTTTTAAATATACCGCTGTTTATTTTGTAATATCGGAAATTGCGTATCCATATTTTCTGCAATTTCTTTTTGCAATTTCCATTTTTATTCTTGTTTGTTAGTGAGAAAGCACCGGCATTTTATTTATTTATATGCTTTAATCTGCTGTCGTTGTTTTCAATTTCCTGTGATAATCACTTGCCTCTAATGCACTAATAGGACTTAAATATTAATAATACACCTTTTTATTCATACAAATATATAAATGTGTATATAAATGTGTGTGTATATATATATATATATATATATATATGCCTGTATATGCGCGAACGCATGCACACACACACTAATATATATATATATATATATATATATATATATATATATATATATATAAAAGTTTAAAATATATATGGTGATTTAGCTACACTGAATATTCCAGGTGTCATCCAGTCTAGGAATCTTCGAAATATTCAGTGTAGCTTAATCGCCATATATATTTTATAACTTACTAACTAGCTCTACCTAAGTATTGAGCATTATTGAAGTAAATACTTAAATTTACGCATAAATGTATACTTTCGTATATTAATTTTATGTGAGTAAATGAAGTAGTTATATATATATATATATATATATATATATATATATATATATATTAGTCAGTTTAAAACCTAAAAGAAAGAGGACCAATATCTGATTCTTTCTGCGGGACACAAATTAAAAAATGGTGAGTAGATATTAAGCAAGTTTAATTTCCATTTATAATAAACGGTACCGATGTTTGTGCTTTTTAAATATATATTCGATTAAAGATTACCCTATTATAACGACATTCCCCAAATTATCGATCATTCCGCTGGTTTATATTCCCACTTACAATTGTGTATATATATATATATATATATATATATATATATATATATATATATATATATATATATATATATATATATATAAATGAACGTGTCTGTGTGTTTGTATATTTCCCTACGCAATAACTCTGTCAATTATAAGTCTACACACTCGAAATTTGAGATAGACGATACTGAGATTTCAACTTTAAAAGAGATGGTATAATAAAACAGTGAGGTCTGCGTTCGCACCTGTACGATATGGCCCAAACTTTAAAAAACACTTTTCATACCTATTTTTGTAAGTATACTTTGATAATTATGTTTCACTTTGTAGAAATATGGTATAATAGAATTATTGGGTGTTCGTTCGCGCCTGCCCTGCATAGAATGTAAAGATGTGTCACAAAGTTTAACAAGGTGTTTTAAAAGGGGTGAGGGTCCACCTTCACTTTATTCTTTACGTTAACTTTTATTTATTTTTTGAGTTGAATCATATTGTGTCGAATAAATTCACCTAATAAATTCACGTTCTAATTAAACTGAAAGCCACAAAAAAATTGGCACTTTAGACAATTCTCGATAGAAATTTTGCAT
The DNA here is from genome assembly GCF_053919585.1 of Euprymna scolopes. NCBI lineage: Eukaryota > Metazoa > Mollusca > Cephalopoda > Sepiida > Sepiolidae > Euprymna > Euprymna scolopes. Next base: position 99,537,974 of record NC_136484.1, read on the forward strand.
AACTGTCTCTTTCCTTCTCCACTTACATGTGTCACTTTTTCGAAAATAGATAAATAGATAAACAATAAAAAATAAGATCGTTACTTGTTATCGTGTCAAAAGAAGGAAAAACAAATCCTGCTCACGTTATTGCGTGTCTTTTTAAAAACATTTACATAACATTTTTTATTATTGTTTATGTATCTTTTTAATCTTTTTGCCAGTGTACTAGAAGAAATTCAGTTGATTACAACAATTTTTGCGTGTTCTTTCCATTATAACAGTACAACCCTGAATCCGACGGCGCAATAGTGCACCGTTCAATACTGTAAAACTGAAACGAAGCTGCACTGCTTGAAAAGGGCGCCATTTTTTTCTTATTCATATTTATATCGATTTTTTTCTTTAAAAAACTAAAGTAATTGCGTATTTACTTTTTAAATATCCCATTTTGTTGTTTCGGATTATTTTACTAAAATATCTCAAGCTTCATTATTTTTCGAAACTATTTTGTTTCTTTGTTTCTGGATATTTCGTCGATATTACTTAGTGTGTGTAGCAGAGAAGCCAAGAAACGACTACCCGAAAAAATAAATATACAAGAAATAAATGTTACCATAGTCAATAAATATTCAGTTAATGTCTCTGTTTGTTTTGAAATAGTTTTTAATGCTCTTTACTTGAAATAATTTCAGCGAACCGTAATGAAAACGAAATTTGATGACATAACTACTTAAATGAATTTTTATATAAACAAAACATACCATAATAGAATATTCACAACACAAAATAACGGATAACATAAAAATATGTTGATAAATATTCCTTACGTTGAGGGACTCTTTTAAATTGTTAACACAGAATGCTCAGGCGCCCCTCCTTCAAATTGAAAACGGGCTCTCCATTTCAAAGTCGCTGCTATTTTGATTTTTTTAACCGGTCCGTGAATTAAAAAAGAACATCAAAATATACACTACTTAAAAATACAAACCAATGCACTTTTCTACCACAAAAATTACTTTTATTGAATATGGTAACATTTATTTCTTGTATATTTATATTATTATATATATATAAAATGTTCTATTTGTAAGGAAACATTATTTTGTTGGCCACTCTTGGCTACGAACGGAAACAAAGTTTATATGAAAAATATATTTTCGCGAAAATTATCTTTGCTTTCATCATATTTTTCTTAGGTTTTGATACTCAAAAAATTTACCCTATCTCTTTACAACCCCCGTCCTTTTCATAACCTATCATACTCTCATCAATCAAAGTCCATTTTCTGTAGGCTGTTTTTGAACCCACTCAACGACGGGTAATTATGCCAATAGTTATATAAATCATGTTTTTCCATGTTTTATTCAATTTTGTTCTCTTACTCTAAAATACATCCTGGATATACATACATGTAATGATGGATTGATAGATTAAGATCAAACTAAATCAAGTCATATAATTACAGTTGAATACTAATAAGTTCCACACATTTATAAACAGTATGGAATAGCAACTAAAAATAGCCTAATATTGCATATTACGTGTATTTATGTATGATTTTTTTTTAATTTCATAAAGTATTTTATATAAAACACTTTAATTGGAACTGAAAACCTAATCCGAATACAAACAAAGAGTATAACGCGCAAACACGATAAAGCTCAACGCCATCACTTTTTCTGATTAGATGAAAAAATAGTAAATATAGTGCATATTACCTGGTTAAACAACACAATTTATCGATAGTTGTTATTCGCATTGCGACTGTTTCTGTGGTGATAGGTAACAAATGTTTGCCCCCTTAATTTCGAAACCCGAATGATACCTTTCTTACGCTTTAATCATCGGTATCATATTTTCTTAGTTTAATGCCCAAAACTATGTTTCCAGTTGACCATATTATGTATAGAGTTTATATTTAGTTTGCATAATTATATTGCAACACTGCTAACTATGCAGAATTATATATATATATATATATATATATATATCCATACATATATTAGGTCGTTCTGCACTAGATAATAGAACAGCTGCTTGTCAATCAGAAAGAACACAATCAAATGTTCAAGAGAGTGTAAACTGATGCACGTACTTGAAGATAAATAACCCTGTCACAAATGCGGAAATGTTTCACGTCAAAAAGTAATTGAGGATTAGGATAATTTATAACATTTTGTAACACATGCACGAGACTGCATACTTTACTTGAAGTGACATAGTAAATATAATGGTAAATCTTACTAGGGTGACATACATACACACACACACACATATATATATATATGCATATACATAATATAAAATAAAATAAAAACAAAAATTACAGTTAAATATATCAAAATGATCCAAGATGGTAAAACTAAAGTATATTATAAATAGTAAAGAATTAATATTTATAAAGTAATCTCAACCAGATGTAAAAGCTCAAAAGCTCGATAAAACCTAATCGGAGATAGAGCTTATAATAAGAGCAAACAGTTAATAAAACATGTTAACAACACTTTGAAAAAGAGTTATAATATATTTAATCTGAAAAGGAAACACTTACTAAGTGGATAGATATGTTTTAACTATTTTTGAAAGTGTTGTTAACAAGTGTTTCCTTTTCAGATCAAATATATTTTAACTCTTTTTCAAAGTGTTGTTAACATGTTTTATTTACTGTTTGTTATATATATATATATATATATATATATATATATATATATATATATATTATATATACTAGGGGGTATAACTTATCAATACCCAGAGGCCATATGAAGTTAACAGTTAATGGATGACAGGTCTCTGCTTTGACAACAACGCAATGATTGGTAATGGGTGAAATTGGCCAGAAATTCATTATTTAAGTTGCTGGCTTAATAAGTATATTGTTGCATGGAACTTAAAACTACTGCAATAATTTCTAATTAATTACATGAAATTAAACGTTGCTCGTGTATAAAGAAAAATGAAAAAAATAGTGTCTATTTTAGTTATTTCGTTTTAAAAGCTTTAGTGACTGGCAAAATAGATATTAACTCAATCAAGTACCTTGCATATAAATAACAATAGAGAAGAGAAAGACAAAACAATTTTTTTTGAGAAAATCGGAATTGTTAGATGAACAGGGCGTCGCTTTCTTCACCAATAATAAGAAATATAATAATAATAATAATAATAATAATAATAATCTTAATTTTTTCTATGTGAGTGTCACCATACATGGACACTCCACCAAATAATGTGGGCCAGGGAGGATGGAAAGATCGAGAAGAGAAAGCACTAGCCAGGCCTCCGCTGGATGAGTGGAAAAGAACTGGGTCCATAGGGCGACACACTGCCACCAAAATTAAAGTGAAGACCAACCAGAAATCAATAGTAAGCGAATATTAAGATGACGTAAATTATTTTGCAAATGCTATCGAGAGAGGTGGACGGTCCTGGTAATCTGAGTAGATTTGGTGTCACTCAGACTCCAGGGAAAACCACAAGTTCTCAAAGAGCAATCTTTGATAATGGCTTGTGTGAAATATCCTAGTAAGTACATTCTCCTTCTACAACTACAAATAATAATAATAATAATAATAATAATAATAATAATAATAATAATATAGATGTTGCTTGTTAAGAGGGCATCACATTGGTAAAAACGGAGTATTTATGCGTAAAAATTAGGTAAATACCGCTTTGCGAAATTTTTGCCGACTGCAAGAATTTATGCAAATAAATATGAATGAATAAATGAATGCTATCTATAAAATCGAGGTGTTTTATCTCCAAATGGGGATTTACTGAGTGTTATACTATCATAATCAAACGCTTCACATTCATATTCAAATGTCACTGGTTGGTCTTAACAGGAAGAAAAGATGTCTGTGAATAAGTGTATTTAACAATATTTGCAGCTTTCCATATTACAGCTGATATAAAATATTTTCACTTCGCATATAGGTAAAATATTTTCAGCATATATAATCGAATGAGCTCAATTCAAAAATTACATGAAGTATATGGAGGAAGGAATAGAGTACAGATGTAAATATTTCCAAACATAGAATAGAAGCACTACTTAGTTTTCAAAATATGCAACACATAGGGACATCTTCTGACAAACCCGAATTTATATTGCGCAAAATTATGAAGTATTTCACCAATACTGCCCGAAAAAACAGATACATATAGGCAAGACTTATACTAGTTGTTTAGTAAAATTTAAATAGACGCATTTATGAGAAAGAGCCAGAAAATGCATTGAGTTATACTTGCATCTTTATTCAAATATAACCAGAAAATTCATTCAACTGCACCAGTAAAACTATTCAATATTACAAATATCATATTGAACAGTGCGTAGACAATAAAACAAAAATAAATAAAACATTTTAAATGTTATTTTCTGAAATTTCAGTCGAAATGTGATTGAAGAATAATGAATGTAATATAACTTGCACATAAATTGAACGTAAGGGATTTGCATTAGAATATTCCAGTTTCACTCACCCACATATTATATATAACTCAACGCTGTGTCCTCCATTTTCCCTCTATACAAACACATGATACCATTAGCATTTTGAAATAGCATTTTAAATATAAATTTAATTAAATATTTAAAACGTCAAACATTAACAATCATTAATAATGTAAATTTCACACACTTGTATTGGAATAATTTCATACAAAGCATAACACTGTTATGCTTTATAGCAGGGTATGAAAAAAGGTATGCGTGTATAACACTAAAAAGTACATATGTTTTCTTCTCTCTCTATCTCTCTCCCTCTCTCTCTCTCTCTCTCTCTCTCTATATATATATATATATATATATATATATAATCTCAGTGGTCAGCCTATCTAGGGTTGTTTTTGTGAGCATTGAAGGTTCAGAGGGTGTCTATCTGATGCGCAACAAATACTGCACCTAAACGGCTAAACGGCGCAAGCAGTTTTGGAACCACTGTGGAAAGACTTGTGGTGATGGCGGGATATTACACCAACACCGAGGGATAATACACTGATTCCTCAACTAGTTATCGTCAATATTGACGGACTGCATGATGACGATGCATAACATAATTACATAAAGGTATATACATTCGACATACCTGTTCTGCTATTGTTTCTCTGGAAGATCTTCAAATATTTTGGGTAGACGGATTCTGTGTAAACAAAGGCACTCCGAAAGAGACCAGTACGCTATGTATATATACTAGCGGGGGTAGCCGGCGTTGCCCGACTGTTTGTTTCCAGGACGGGGGGGGAGTTTTAAAAATGTTATGGTAGGTAAGTAGGAAGGATCAAACCCGGAGTCATGAGTAAAAGTAGGAAAATAATGTGTGAAAAAAAAATCTGCAACGTTAACAGTTCGGCCACCAAGAAAAGTCCATTCCAGTTGTTTAGGAAAAAAAAAACGACTACCGTAGGTCGGTGCGAACGTGAAAATATAATGTGAATTGTCCAGCACGCTAACCACTACGCCACAGAGCACTGCAGCTTAGTTTAGTGATTTTAAATAACTTCACATGAAAGAACTACGAAGCCAAACCGGTGTTCTCTTCTTAACTGTTCCTTGTGAACGATCCCCAAAAGGTGTTAATTGGTGCCAGGGTGAGGAGGAATTTATTAGAGAGAAAATATTTTACCACTTCCATTGATCTTAACCGATTTTGGCCGTGACTTCTCAGCAGAAAAAGTATAGAAATCTAAGATTACGAGGAATTTGAGAAATAATAAGCCTATAACACACCTCAGATATTGTTCTGCCGTTTGTGCATATTATATTTGCATGAAATATCTTGATTTTTAATCCTATTAATGTCAAAATCAGCGGGAAAAAGAGTTCATTTTATTTATATAGAGAAGAAGATATATATATATATATATATATATATATATATATATATATATCCTATTTAATTATCCAGTTAGATAGATGGATTGGTATATAGATCGATAGATAGCTAGATTTACAGATATATACACTGATAATTATATAAACTGATAGTTAAACATATAACAGATAATTTACTCCTCTGCTCGGGCAACTATAGAACAAAACCAGTCAATGTAAGCAGCTGAAACTAAAAAAAAAAACAAACAATATCCGTTCTATGTCAAAAATTAGACAAAAAATAGAGGATATATTCCAACAGATTAAAAACAAATTATCCTTCTATTGCTAAGAACATCGTTCATAGAATATGAGGACTATATGAAAAAGACAAGAAGTGGCAATTAAGAGTTTGACGAACGGAGACACAGGGCCTACTTCTGTTTTTCTTAATCCAGGTTATGTTTTATTAATTCAAATTTTAAACTTAACATTATATTTTAAATAAACGTGTTGATGGAATTTTTGATTTATGTTATACACCAAGGACGATGAAAGAAAAAAATCTGAAGACAAAGCCGACTCATTTATTAGCAAAATAAAAACAGTAAAATGTACTGAGAAGACACACCTAGATATAGAAACATGGAGATAGGTATGGTTAAATAGAATGGACGAGGAGAATGTGAGAACAAAAGAATGGTCGAGAAAGTATGGGTGGGGGAGGAATGGGCGAAAGAAATAGATGAAAACACGAGGAATGGGATGATGAAAGCGGATAATATATAAGCTATAGAATTATATGAAAATTAATTGGTACGAGTTTAAACAGCCACTTGATGATAATAAAACTTGACGCATATGCGGACGGAATATTTATCACAAAAATACAATGTTTATAATTGTGTAATTAAATAATATTTAATAAAATGTTGCAATAAAAATAGAACACAGTATACTTAAAGAAAGTCTATGTATTTATACATATCCATGTAATTATCTCTTATGAAAATTATGCAATAAAAAACAACTAATTGCACGAAGTTTTAATTATATTATGTAGACAAGACTAAAACTAAAAGTATGAAGAAGCGCATATCCTAATAAGCGTAGAACGTGGCCGAATTAATTTTTGTAAATTATAGCGGAAGAACAAAGTAGATATTAAACTATTAAATGAAAACCAAAACATCACTTGACCGTTGGTTGTTACTACTCTGCTCTGTGAAACAGTAGACTTGGGACTAAAAATTTATAAGCATTGCATTAATGACTGATTACCAAATGTATACGATTATATGATGTGTAATATCTAGTTTAATAAAGTTTTTAGGTGAAGTATTTGACAGATTAAGATATAAGACAAGTATAACATTCTTAAATAACATTTAAATACATTCATTGTACCCGGAAACACGGTCTTTTAAGCAAATAGAAATGAATATAACTATTGTTAAGACGAGCAGAAGCTCGTGCAATCTGTATAGCGCGCATGCACCAAATATTCCAACGCGTTATAAAAACACATCCATGGCAGTAAATAATTTGCAATCAATTATAGTGTAAGGTGACGGTGGCTTTTTGATTATTGATACGGACTAACAACATGAATGTGTCAAGTTCGAATCCAGTTCCTTCAACATATACCTTCTTCGTTTAACAAATACCTTCTTCGTTAGCAACCCCGACGGTGCTCTTCTCGTAAATAGTCTTTATCTTTTTATGAATAATTTTAAATTGAAAATTTTAAGAAAAATGATACTGAAGAACTTCATAAACAATCAGAGTAGTAAGAAACCATTGTCAGTGTATAATTGCTGCAGCTAAAAATCCATACAACGAGATGACTAACATCACTTTGCGTTAATAAAATAAGAAAATTGATATTGCTTACAAATCTATTATATAACACTATCGGTGAACAGAGAATTTTAACAAATATATTACAGAATCATGGGCAAAGAGCACTTCTCTTAACCATGCATCTGATATAAAGTCGCTACAACAGAAACAAATAAATCTAAACTTATTCCCAATTGGTTCGTCCTGAACTGACCCTGATTCATGAAAACCTTTTTTTTCTATACAAAGAAAAACACCGCAGTAAATGTTCTGCTGGTCAGATTCATTCAACGTTTTTGGCTATCGTTAAAGATATAAACACTGCCAAAACATGCACGCTAGATTTTATTGTTCTTGTTTTATAAAGAAAACACTCTACTGATCTGACTCCGTTTCATTCTGAACTATAATAAATGCCTTACAAAATCGTATTCCCTGAAAGCGAGAAACTGGCTCCATATGTTTTCAGCAATGGCGATTTCACTGACTTGTGAAATTATCACGCCCTGAAAGAATTATATATATATATATATATATATATATATATATATATATATATATATATATGTACGTAGGTAAATTTGTCTCGAGGCGCATATGTATATATGAGCCTATGTACGCTTAGCGATTTTTACTTTATCATAGAGATTGGATTCCAGGTTTTTCTTTTTCCTTTTCTCTCTCAATTTTATCCCCTACTGCTTACCGCTTATAATTTCTTTATTACTTAAACGTTTTTTCATATTCAACTCGTTATTGTCTTTCTATTTCTTAATTTCTTTTTTTATTAAATCCGCCCCCTCCCAACCTTTCAACTGTCTCTGACACGCGCCAATTAGGTGGTCAGTAAATTATTCTCAGCATGAAAGAATTAGCTTATCAAGAGACACACTTAAGAAAACTCGTTGTTCATTTAAATGACCACCCCCTCCAATTAAAAAAAATCTACTATTCTGATGAAATACGCCTTAATTAAAATTACTGCAGATTTAAAATGTCTCTGTACGTAGCTTTTTGTATATAAGTTATGGTTTGACAGATTTTCCAAAAAGGTGGAAAACGACTTAATTTTTTTATCCTGCTTTATATAGAAAACACGCAACTTAGAACATTTATAAGCCCCCCCCCTTGTTTTTTTTTTTGAAGAGATCGTTTTCTTTTTTTGTTTTTTTAGGGTTAGATAGTTCAGAGTCGCCTAGTAAATCTGTTTGTAGGGATACAATGTAACTGTTTACGTACTAAATAATATATATATATATATATATATATATATATATATATATATATATATATATACAAAGCGAAAAACAGTGGAGAGAGAGAACAAAAGAAAAGTTAGGGCTTTGAGTTTTCATCTCAAGCGGAATCGAATCACAAAAATCGGAACATTTTGGGGTATAAAAATCAGAAAATAGGTGCTTATTTTACTATTACAAAATAGACTTCTTTAGCTATCTTGTTTATGTATTTTCTGGGAAACAAAGTTTCCCACGGCTGGCAATAATAATGAAATAATTAATATGTATTAATTTTCGACTACCAGTAAAGTTCAAAATAAATCCCTCACCCAAAGATGTGTTTTTAATGTTTGAAAAATATGTACACATTTAAGGTGTTATTATGGTAATAATGAAAGTAACAATTTTATAGTAACATATTTATAATCAGTCTGTATCGTAATTGTATCTGAATCAGGAATGTAGTATGGAATCGGGAATTGTATTCGAATGTAAGACATACTGAAATCGTCCCACAATATACGTATGTGTGAATGTATATATATATATATATATATATATATATATACGTGTATGTATATATGTGTAAATATGGGTATATGTATGTGAATATATATATATATATATATATATATATATATATATATATATATATATATAAAGCTGAACGCCTCTGTGTGTGTGTGCCTGGTAACGAATAGGCTCCTATATGGTTGACTGTTATAGAAAACTGATCCCATATAATGAAAGAAGTTATCGAGACACAGAAATGGGTATGTTTGATCTGGCATAATAATGATGCATTACAATTGTGGAGTCTGCCAACGCGCCTAGTCCACAAAGTATGGAAATAAATTTAAAAATTAAAAAAAAAAAACGTTTACAAGTATTTTTGATATAGATGTGCATAATAATACTTTGATAAGTATGTTTTAAGACGGATGGTATAATAAAATTGTGGGCTCTGCGTTCGCGTCTGGCCTCCATAGAATGGAAGTAGGCACAAACTGTAATAAAAAAAACAAACTTTTCATATCTATCTGCGTAAGTATACTTTGATAATTATGCTTAAGTTTGAAGAAATATAGTATAATAAAATGATGGGGTGTTCGTTCGCGCCTGACCTCCATCGAATAGAAATAAGTCACAAGGTTTAGCAAGTTTTTTTTTTTAATATAGATCCATAGAATATTGTGATAAGTGTTTCAGTGTTAACAGGTATGGTATAATAAACAACTTCGAAGCTATCTCTTTACAACACTTCCTTTTCATAATCTATCATACTTTCATAAATCAGAGTCCATTTTCTGTATGCTGTTTTGGAACAAATAAAACGACGGCTACTTTCTAGTGTATATATATATATATATATATATATATATGTGTGTGTGTGTGTACGTATATGCATGTATGTTTGTATATGCATGTATGTATGTATGTATGTATATATGTGTTGGTTGGTGGTTGTTTTTGTTTTACGGCATGTCAACCCTTCTCGGGTTATTTAATGCCGAATCCAAAGATTTTGAAGAATTTTTTTTTAGTAGAATGTATTTGTTGTTTTCAAGGCGGTCTCTATTTAACCCATAGTAAGAACCCTAACAGGTACTACCAGTCCTGGTCAGAGTGGACCTCGCAGCAATGGCAATTAAAGTATGGCTCCGCACTCCCCAAAGCCCGCAAGCTGGGGCCTCACTACTGGATATAGTTTAAGGTCATATCCAGCACCCACATTGAGGGGCTTTTAGGCTCTGCAAGGGGGCAGTCGGTGTATTCTAATGCCCCACCGACAGGGCCAATATATATATATATATATATATATATATGTATATGTATATATGTGTGTGTATGTGTATGTATATATATGTATGTATATATATATATATGTATATATGTGTATGTATATGTACATATATATGTGTATGTTTGTATATATATGTATGTGTATGTATGTATATATATGTATACGTATATATATGTACATGTATATATATGTACATGTGTGTATATATATGTATGTTTATGTATGTGTGTATGTGTATGCATGTATATATATGCATGTTTATGTATGTATGTGTATATATGTGTATATATATTATAAGTATATATATGCATATGAGTGTATATATATCTGTATGTACATATGTATATATATATGTATACGTATGTGTATGTATGTATGTATGCATATGTGTTTATGTATATGTGTATATATGTATATCTTTTTTATTTTTGTATTTTTCTAGACATATTTTTAATCTATTTTTCATTTATTTAATGTATTTTAATTTTGTTTCCATTTAGTGCCCTTTAATAACTCTAGCTTACATCTTCTAAAATAATAACACGTACATTTCAGTTGACTTTTTCGCCCTATATTTTTCGCGCCTTTTATAGGTTCTTGTCTGTGTAAGAAATTACACTGACAAAATGTCGGTAAAAGGCGCGCAATATATAGGGCAAAAATATGTTCAGATAAATGTACAGGTTATTACTTAAGAAAATGTAATGCCATTTGCTTTTCAATTTATATTAAATTCTATCACCATTTAAATTTTTTACCATCTTCACTGATTTTTCTTAATTACACTTCGTCTCGGCAGCATTGTCAAACGCATATCTTATTTTACTTTTATTAATACTTTTGGAATTTTCCCATTTTGCCTTGTACATATTTTTTAATTATTCCACGAATTTTTGCCTTTGGGATTTTATTGGTCCATCTTCCAATTTCGTGATTTCCCTGGATTTTACTCGTGCGAATGGACATTTAATTAAGTTTCTTGGAATTATATTCTGCTTCACTTTTTGTAAATGGAGAGTAGATTATACAATGGATGTGTTATCGGCAGCTCCAGTAACTCTCGCTTCTACTTTTTTTGTCGTTCAGTCCTCATTCAATTAGTGAATGAAGGGTGAAGAAAAAGCTGCTTAAAGGTCGGTAGAACTTGGAGACCAGTAGTCTGGGATGTCGAAATTTTTCTGTCTCTGTCTGTCCATTGTGGCCATGTCACTAGTAAGGGTGCTGGAGGTAAACGTTTTGTCTGGGCTGACGTTATCCGCCTGAAACTCAGGGACCCGAACCTTTGATTAACCACGAAGGAGGCTGTCCTATCAGCAGGCGCAAAGTACTGGGACTGCTGTATCGCCATTTTGTGAGTGGAACTGGACCATGCAGTAGTCTCTGGTGGGGCCTCTCGATGCCATACTAGTGGGCAATTGTTACGGCTTTACCTTTTCGTGTGCTACAAAAAAAATCTTGTCTTTTTCTCTCTTACTTTTGCTCTCTGTACTGCTCTAACTAAGTATGCCGACTTATTCCACAAATCCCAAAATCTCAACATGAAATATCTCCAGAATAAAAACTCTTTTCAACCTTCCAGATGTTGAAACCCAATTACAGGAGACGAAAGCGAACACATTATTTCTAAGTGAAACTGGAATAGGGCCGACCACTTCCCTAGATGAGTTCATAATTAACGGATACTCTAACTTAACAGATAAATCTGACCCCCAAGATCGCCATGGGCATGGAATATGGCTCTACATTAAGGATTGCTTTCCGTGTGGCAGGGTTTTCTCTAGAGCATATCCTAATTTACCCTATATGTGCTTCAGGGTTAAACTTCTAACACCACTGCATTTATATTTGCCAACTATCTGCGCCACCACAGCGGAGTTACTATCTTTAAGAGCATATCTCAGAAAATAGACCACATGCTGTCTGCACATCTCTCGGCTAACATCACCATCTGTGGTGACTTCAACGTCCATGAGGTGGAATGGCTGACTCATTCAAATAAGACAGACGATTAGGGTAGGTTTTGTCATGATTTTGCCATTGCTTATGACCTCACTCAGATTGTTCGCGAACCCACCTGTGTGCCCGATACACCCGGTCAATATGCAAGCCTCCTAGAACTTTTATCTCTGAACTTCCCCTGATATATGTTCATGTTCCATTCATTCTCCTCCGTCGAATCAGTTAAGATAAAAACGAAATGTAAGAAGTCCCCAGACGTACCCCTCCACCGTACTGTATACCGATACTCTATAGCTGACTGGGATAGCTTCCGAACATCCATATCTAATTTACCTCTGCACTCCATGTTTGAAAAGGAAGTGCCCTCTATAGTATCAGATCTGACCGAATGTTTATTGTAGGTATAGACCAATTCATACCATATAAAAAAATTCCAAGAAAAACTTTACAGCCAGCCATGGTTCTCCGCAGAATGTGCTGCTGCTATCGCGCACAGAAATCACTTTTTCCGTAGCTACCAACGTAATAGATGTACTGGGACTAAAGCTGCTTTCAGGACTGCATGCAACCACTGTAAATGAGTAATAAAAAATGCAAGAGAGTTATATGCCCAGTCTGTTAAATCCAAGGTAGCTGATCAGCGGCTTGGTTTCCACGAGTTTTGGCAAATAACAAATAGAATCCTGAACAGAAGGTTGCGTTCTATCCCAACCATTATCAATAGGCCAGAGGTCATCTCGTCAACATCAGACAAGGCCAAACTATTTGCAAATAATTTTGCAGCTCATTCTACCCTATGCGACGAAGACCATCAACTCCCCATATTTCCTCCTATAACACAGAACAAGCTATGTAATATACAAATATCCGTGCATGAGGTCGCCAAGCTAATCAATAACCTTGATTCCACTGAAGCAACTGGCCCTGATGGCATCCCAATTATGGTGTAAAAAAAGCTTCAACCAGAACTTGCTCCCATACTTGCGAAACTATTTAAGCGCTGCCTTAAGGAGAAGTGTTTTTCGACTCCCTGGAAGACCTCATCAGTTTGCCCTGTATTTAAGAATTAATGTGATAATCATCTCCCTCTCAGTACAGACCAATAAGTCTCCTCTGTGTTATGAGTAAGTTGCTGAAATCCATATTAAATATAGAAATAGTCAACCGCCCCAGCAGGAATAACCGTCTTAGTGCAACACAATATGGTTTCCGCTCTGCAAGATCTACCGCAGATGGGCTGACGGTTATATCCCACAGGATCAGTGAATCTCTTGACAAAAGCTTTCTTTCCAGGGTTATTGCTCTTGACATATCAAAGGCCTTCGATAAGGTATGGCATAAGGGTCTACTTCACAAGATTTCCAGCTACGGTATAACTGGAAATGTTTTCTCAATCATTAAATCATTTCTCTCCGATAGGCTCATATATATATATATATATATATATATATATATATATATATATATATATATATATAATCTTATGTATACACATGCATACAAAAATACACAAATATATGCACACAATCATATACTAATAAACAACAACGCACACACACATATATATACTCACACATAAATATGTATAATAGTAGATAGTACCCAAAATAAAAATAATAAAATACATATGTATATACCGACAGAGAACCAACCGACATACCTACTTAGGAGAATGGAGTGGAAAGCTTTTTTTCTTCCTGAGAAATTCAAATGACAACAAGAATAAGGATTACCATGGTTTCAAAAATCGAGATTCGGCACCACATATCGACCAATTGGATGCTTTTGAAGCAGTCATTATGGATCTTATTAGAGGCCTGTCTTTCCATAGGAAAAAGAATTATTTTCAAAAACAGTTGGATTTTACCATTAAGAAAATCAACACCTCGGATTACCTCTACGTTAAAGCAGATAAGACACAAAATTTCTACAAACTAACTACACATGAATATAACAAGCTTATTAGAGAAAATATTACAAATAATTACAAAAAATCAAATATATATATTTGCAAAAAAAATTACAAGGATAGTAAAGAAATAACTGACAGACTTAAAATTAGTAATAGAGTGGGAATTTTACAAAAAAAAACAGTCATATATTTTGCTTAAAGACCATAAGATAAATTTTGAAAATAAACCTACAACTAGGTTAATTAATCCTACGAAACCCGAAATAGGTAAATTAAGTAAAACTATACTAGAAAGAGTTAAATATCAAATTAAATCAACATATAAACTAAATCTATGGATTAACACAGCGGATACCATTAAATGGTTTTCCAATATACATAATAAAAAGAATTGTACTTTCTTACAATTCGATATTGTGAATTACTATCCCTCCATATCTAAGGAACTATTCGAAGAGGTGATGGAGTTTGCTAAACTCCTGTCTGATATAAAAGACACTGAAATTGAAATTATACGGACATGTAGAAATACTACATTAATTAGTGGAAATAATCAGTGGTTGAAAAAAGATCAAAATGACCTGTTTGACATTTCCATGGGGTCTTTGGATTCGGACAATGACAGACTTAGTAGGTCTATTCATACTATACAACTTAACCAAAGACATCAATGTCATGGATATAGGCTTGTATCGTGATGATGGACTGATGATCATCAAAGAATCCAACGGCCCTAAATGTGAAAGAACCAAAAAGATTATCTTAAATGAATTCCGTAGAATTAAATTAAAAGTGGATATTATATCAGATGTTAAAACTGTAAATTTTTTGGATGTGAACTTTGATTTAAGGAAAGGCATCTACCAACCATATAAGAAGGAAAACTCAAACCCAATTTATGTAAACCCCTATCAAATCACCCAAAATCTATCATTAGGCATATCCCCAAATCCATTAGTAAAAGAATCAGTGACAGTTCTTCCAATCTTGAAACATTTAATAAACATAAATATTTCTATAACAGGGCCCTTAAAGATAGTGGATACAAAAACACACAAATTGAGTTCATAGAACCAACACACCCGAACACAAATACAAATAGAAACCGTAAGAGAAAAATCCTGTGGTACGATCCCCCTTTTAATCTGAAACTTAAAACAAATCTAGGAATGAAATTCTTAACCTTAATTAAAAAGCACTTCCCTATTAATAACATACTACATAAAATGTTCAATAAAAATACAATAAAACTTAGTTATAGCTGTAATGAAAACCTTGAAAAAATAATTTAAAAAAATAATAACAAAATATTAAACAAAAATAGCACACCCATTGCTACCGAAAGTTGTAACTGTAGAATTAAATCAAAATGCCCTCTTAAAGGAAATTGTCAAATTACTTCTGTAGTGTACCAAGCAACTATTTCTACTAAGGAAAATCCGAATGAAAAAAGATATTACATAGGAATGACAAATAACAATTTTAAAGAAAGATTTACCGGTCACAAGTGCTCCTTTGAAAATAATGAATACAAACATAGAACTTCCTTGTCTAAATATTACAATGAACTAGTAGAGCAAGGTTACTCCCCAATAGTAAATTAGAAAATTTTAAAGAAAGCGAAAACCTGTTCATCTTTAAACTCGCCTTGCTACCTATGTCTTTATGAGAAATTATTTATACTTACTTTTAGAGAAAGAGATAAATTATTAAATAAGAAGCACGAAAATTAAATTAATTGCAAACATTATAAAAACCATCCTTTAAGTAATTTAGTTTAGATATAAAATTTAAATAAATTTAAAATTGTCACTGATTTATATAATTTATTAAAATACTATTAATATACTTTCTCCTCTCCTGATTTCATTCTTTACTTCCCCTATCTTATATACCTGTGTGCCTATGTGTATATGTATGTGTCTATGTATTTATTTTATGACCGTGTGTCCTTAGATTTATATATTTCTATATTCTTTGGTATACCCTCCCATGTTTATTCAATATATTTGTATATTTCTATGTGTGTATGCATCTATCTGTACTCTTGGCAAATTATTTGTATTCTTATTTATTTCTATATATATAATTTATGTAAATTATACATACTTATGTGTGAGTATATATATGTGTATGCGTTGTTGTTTATTAGTATATGATTGTGTGCATATATTTGTGTATTTTTTGTATGCATGTGTATACATAAGATTATATATATATATATATATATATATATATATATATATATATATATATATATGCTTATTTGTATGTCGGTTGGTTCTCTGTCGGTATATACATATGTATTTTATTATTTTTATTTTGGGTACTGTCTACCTGTGCGTCGCTACTTTTGAGTATTTCGTTGATTTAATTACTTCTTTTGCCTGAATATACTTATATATTTATAGGTAAGTGTACTTGTATCTGTGTTATTAGTAATCTGGTCTTGAATGTATTAATTTGTGGTTTAATATGACTTTATATCTATACTTAATTAGCTTAAACTTTCAACTTAATAGTATAGTTACACCTTTACTTATGTATATATATATATATATATATGTGTGTATGTGTGTATATATGGATATATATATATGTGTGTGTATATATATATATACATATATGTATTGTATTCTTTTTATATACATAAATATTAGTAGTTTTTTATTTATAATTATTGGACCTATTTAATTTATTTAATCGCCTCTTATGGCTAAATATGTTATATTAAAAAGATAATAAATATTAAGTGTGTTCTGTTTTTATTATTATTATTATTATTATTATTATCATTACTATTATGTTTATATTATTAATAATTATTTTAATATTGTTTTATCAATTTTTTTTTCTTTTATTTATATATTTATCTGATAAAAACGCGAAAACTTTAAACTTATATCATTTAGCATAAAGGGCCTAATTAATTGTAGACGTATGTTTGAATTGCGTTGATATTACTCGTGGACGTATGTGAGAGGATAAATATGCTGGCTGGATACATTCACTGCCTTTTTTGACATGTTCATTTCTGACGCTTGGATTGTATCTTCTGTCTGTATTTGTAATAATATGTTTCATTACTGAATTGTATAATTGTTCATAAATTGGTTGACACGCAGATCTTTTTCTTTCTCTTTTTCTTTTTCTATATACTGTCAAATTCTTATTTTCTCTCTTTCTCTCTTTCTCTATTTAACTAGATCTCATTATTCTTTCCTTTTACTTCTAGTTCTTATTCTCTTTATAATAACAATTTATATCTTTTTTCTTTTCTTCTCCATATCATATATATATATATGTATATGTATATGTTTATATGTATATATATATATATGTATATATATGAATATATTATATATATTCTCTCTTCTTTTTCTCTCTATTTTTTCTCTCTATTTTTTTCTCTTTATTTTCTTTCTCTATTTCTTTCGCTATTCCTTTTTTTTCTCTTCTCAATCACTTTCTCCCCATTGTAATCTTTTAACTTTATTTAAATTGCCCCTCCCTTTTTACATTTTTTAATTAAAGTTCTATGTTTTAAGTTTTTTAACTCCAACTTTTAAAGAGTTCCTACCTTAAATAAAAATCCATTATTCATTGAACTTTTGAATAGTCAAGTCGCTGCCTGATGATATCTGTTGTTTGATTGAAACAAGTGGCTATTTGTAGCAGCGGGATGTGAGCATGTTTATATAACAATAAACATATATATATATATATATATATATATATATATATATATATATATATATTTATTTCTTCCGAATAGATTTATCCTACAATCAGCTTGTATGAAAACCTGTGATTTTAAGATTTACAAAATATTACTGGTCGTAATATTCTATGAATTATCCCATCTACATAGGAATAGTTCAATATACCGGATAGTCAATTAAAGCAAAGTATACTGATTCCATGACATTCAAAAAACTGTATTAAAATCAAGGATTCCAAGTAAGTAAAAGAATACTATAGAACTTTTATATGCTTATCATATGGGCTTCCGATGCCTTCCATCTCTTCAGAGAAAATATTAGCAAATAGATATAACGTTATTCACCCTATTTGCTAAAGTCAGTTAGCCATAGAAAATCGTAATCAAAAATTGATTTTCTAATATTTTCTCCTCTGGAGAGATGGTAAGCATCGAAACCGTATAGGAAAAGGAGATAAACTTTCTAAACTCTTCTTTGTCTTACTTGGAATAATAAAAAAAAACTTGATTTAAATGAAGATTGTTTCATTTCATTGAATCACTATAATTTGCTATATATGTGTATATATATATATATATATATATATATATATATATATATATATATATGTATATATATGTGTGTGTGTGTGTATATGAATATATATGTGTGTATATATATATATATACAGTTCTGGTCAAAATCATAAGACTCCTTAAGAAAGTAAGCGTTTACGCATATTATAGAATTTTTCATCAAACAAATGGTTGAAACCATTGCTAAAAATAGAAAATATGGTGGAAAAATGAAATCTACTTCATTTGAAACCTTAACCCTGTTCTAATATTTAAAAAAAAACAAAAACATTTTAACTTGGTCAAAACATACGACCGCTGATAATTTATCTAACAAAAGCCAATTACAATTACTAAAGATCTGAGTATTTAGTATAGCCTATATTATTACGAATTACTTAAAAAATTCTCTTCGGCGTGCTTGCCACTAAGTTTTTTTTTATCAGTTGCGAAGGAATTTTATCCCTGTACTGAAAACTGAATCAGAAAGTTCCTTTATCGAAACATACCGGGTTCCATTATTGAAAACATCTTTGCCATCCATCCCCAAAGATTTTTAATGGGGTTGCGGTCCGGGGAACATGCTGGATGATCTAACAATTCTATATTTGAAGAAAAGTATACTCCTGCTGGTCAAGTGTGTATCGTAGAGTTGTTTTGCTGGGAAATCCAATTTCTTTCACACAGACGTGGGCCTTCAGTCCTGATAGAGCATTTTTAAGCATTGAAATGTACTTCAATTATATTTGCCGGCCTTTCATTGCTTGCAACTTTTGGGTCCCAGCTGACGAAAAAGCACCCCAGACAATTAAAGACCCTCCTCCACTATGCCGAGTTGAAAAGGTCTCTTTGGACAAATTTTTATCAGGCCAATAGTGTTGAAATCCATCTGGACCATCAAGATAACACTTTTTCTCATCGGATAAAATTACATTTTCCCACTTCTCTTCATCCCAAGTCTGGTATTTGGCGGCATATTAAAGTCGGTTAGTTTTGTACGGTTCAGGAAGACGTGGTTTTTGCAGTCACTTTAAATGATTGAAACCCTTCAATGTCAGATGCCTTCTGATGGTTTTATGACTACATTCTGCTGCTGTTTGTCTTTTCAATCGACTTGAGCTCGTGCTCGAGTTTTTTTTTAAACTTCTTCTGATACAGCGATCCAGTGATGGAGTTATTTTTCTTCTTGGTCGACCTGGCCCCTTTTGTGCCCGTATTGATCTGGATTTCTTTAAAAAAATTGGTGCCCGGTTTGCTATGATTAACTTCGTTTGCAATGGCTCTATGGAAGCGCCCACCCCTATTAAGCTTAAATATACTTCCTCTCTCAAACTCTGACAATGGGTTCCCTCTTGCCATTTATAATTTAGTAAGATGTTTTTTTTTATCCACTAACAAGTAGCTTTTAGTAACATAGATCGCTTTACGTATTCATTTTTTCAAAACTAGCCAACATATTAAAGTGGTCTTATAATTTTGACCAGGTAAAATCGTTTGATTTTTAAAGAATAATTATTAGAGCAGGGTTAAGGTTAAGATTAAGCAGATTTTATATTTTCCATCATATCTTCCCTTTTAGCAATGGTTTCAAACAT
>NC_136484.1:99563399-99570899 GCF_053919585.1 Euprymna scolopes
GGCTGGAGGGGTGAGAAGTCGATGGTTTCGGACAAAAATATTAAGTGACGTACAGAGAGGTAAAAAACAATTAATAGTCAGAGTTTACTTTGACCTAAGCACATTGTATTTTAATTGTTAAAATAATTAAATATTTCAGGTAATGTTGCGTTTTTTTTCTTTTCTAGCATACTGCAAAAAATAAAAATAAAAGATAAAATAATCAACGTATCTCAATACGACTTTAAAATATAATGCAATCTGTTCGAAATATTGTACGGGAATAAATGTTAATTCAGAAAAGAAAGCATGCCGCTTTCCGTATTTTCTAGGGCACAATATTCTAATTTATATATATTTTTGTGTTAATGTCTAAAATAGTGTTGTTATTGATTTACCGAATACATTAGTTTTCACAGATGTTTAATAACACGAATGGAGAAAAAAAAACGTCCAAGTAAAAATGTGTAACACTCTTCTATGAAGCCATCGGATTTATAAACAAATAATATTTACATAAGTAGTCTGCCACGCTTCTTTAACGTCAAGTACCAAACTCAAATAGTATAGTAAATTGATTTATAGACAGCTTTTTTCATATTGGTGTAGATATCTATGTGATTAATAGGGCTATGAAAAGAGAATATTCATTTCATTGTTTTGACTCACGAGTGTATATCAGTTAATATCATATGTTTTTAGATAGTGATGTGATTTTTGATTGACTGTGTCTTACTATGTCAGATATGTATATATACTCGTGAGTTAAAACATGCTATTCTCTTGTTATAGCCCTAGTGATTAAACATGTTTCCTACAAATCCCGTTTTCGCATAGACATCATTGCCCGGTCGTAAAGTACGCTTAAATATATTATTTTGAGAATACAGATTTCGCATTTATTATATTCTATTTACTTAATATATAGCAATGATATAAAGTAAAAAAAAATGCTCTTATACATCCACCGAGAATCGAAATCCAAACGGTTAGCTTACGATTTATTTTTGCCTATGCCGTTAATGACCGAACTATAAGATGTTTGCTGCAGGGTTAAAAATTAAAACATCTACCAAAAACTATTACGGTATCCATGCATTTTCGTAATGCCGACTTTAAAGTTTCACCTGGCAATTTTTTTTTTTTTAAACATTTATACAGATTTTTCCCTGGCTAAAATCCAAGTAAAAATTTCGTATGGGTTCAAATACCTTATATATGAAGCATCATGCCTGTAGACCAAAATCTGTACGAGTTTGGTAGGTATTTTGTAAAACAAAGGTATATGCGTATCTATAAATATTTATGAACAGTTTTACAGAAATATTACGTGTTTACGCAAATATTGCGCAAGTATAGTCGGTGTAAAATATCAGCATTACTATAATTATATTTAATAGTTAACTAAAGATAAACATCCCAGGAGAAAACTGAAAACACTAACATGGCTTAAATTCAAAGAAAACTATGAAAATAAAGTAAATCATTCGGCAGTGAATGAAATTCCACGACTCGTATATAACAACGATGTGCTTGCTTTTCAAATAAATACAAAACTGGGGGTTTAAAATGAATATCAATACATAAAACCACCAACATTTATAGAAGTGTATGTACATATACAATTTTCCGTTCGCCTATTCCCTTTAATGTTTTTCTAAATTATTTTTTGCTAATAATTATTTTATTGAATCTATTATTTTTACTTTTCTCTAAAATTGTTATTCGAACGCACCATGTTTTGTGCCTTCTGCTTGTAATTTCTGCACTCAGAAATCTTTCTCTCAGTTCCTGTTGTTAATCTTTCACGAGAGAAAATTTTGGTATCCGATATAATTCTTGAATATCTAGGGGGATTGTACAAGTAATTAAAAGAAAGCCTCTGTTATTTTTAGATAAATATGTATGTAATTAATTTACAATATTCGAGCAACATAAAATTAATCGTAATTAATAGAAAATTATAAAAAAAATAACTGGTGAAAAATAAATTCACAAAATAAATAACAACACCGGGAAATAATGAAAACACACACACACGCGTGTGTGATATATAATGGCAAAGGCCTATATTTAAAATTTTAAAACGTTGACCATCTTGGCGATAAACCATTCAAGTAAGTTAACAGAATAACCGTTAGTTGCATTCGCAGTCTCAATTTTCAGATTTTTAGATCATGCTTGGATGATTTTATCTTCTTTTAAATTTTTATAAATGCTATTTTTCATTAGTTAAGTACGAAATTGAATTATTGAAATAATTACATGAATGGTTTTGCACTACGAAATATGTGCTGTCAAGAATTGTGCATGTCAGCTTACTCATGGGAATAAACGGCAAGATGGACAGCATATTGGCATGTCTATTATAAATGTTGTCATTTGTTATAAGCTCTCTATTTACATCGGACTCTATAAATTAAAGGATTTATATAAATAGAAAATAAAATATAATTAAATAAATATAATCTACACGAATATATATATATATATATATATATATATATATATATATATATATATTCAGCGTGGAATAAATATAAATATGTCTTCTTTTGCATTATTACATACCAGAACTAGCTATTCTATCCATTATGCTCCTAACATATAATATATAATATTTTGATTGCAGTACTTTCATCTGGACCAATCTACCGTAGGTTTGCTATAGCAGATGTAGCCCAGAAATGTATTACCTGGACTATTAACCACTATCTCTTGTAATTATAGAACACCATTTTGGACACATTTACTCGTTATGATAAAATCCTACATTACATCCCAGGAGTAACGTCATCTTTAGAGAAAGTAATCTCTATTTTTCCTCTAAATATCAAGTTCTCCTTCGACATATAGTCATCACGGGGGGAATTATTCACTTTGGACAGATCTGGAGTTTCACCTTCGTACCTGAATCATAAACTTCTAGACATAACATAATCTTCCTTATTTCCGATTCAAAAAGGATAGTGTTCCCCTAGACTAATTTCTCTAGATCTGATTCACTGATGTCTGGGTATTTCTATGTTAAGCAGAAAAGGTGTTCGCATGATAAACGAACCCTATTTTAACATTAAATTATGACATCGCTGTGATACTTTCTTTGCCCTATAATTAAATTTCTGCGTTCATTTTCCTACACTGAACAGCATAAGTTTACATTTTCTCTTTATTTCCCTCTCTCTCCCTTCCGATATCTCTTTGTATATATCCTTCGTCACACTCTCTCTCGCTCTCTCTCCCCTCGTTCGCTCTCTTTTTCCATCTCTTTCTCTCTCTCTCGCTTGCTTGCTTTTGACATTTCATTCCGCAAGCATTAACTTTGTATGGATAGAAATATATTTGTACATTACGTCCAAATCCACACTTTCTTTAGACGATTTTCTAGGTGTTCAACTCTGTGTGTTACGAACACCTAATTCCAATTTTGCAGAGACTAGGACTTTTAGAGATATAAAGACCTGTATTATGCACTGTCATTCATTGCCTGCCTGATTTGTACGAACGCGCAATCAACAAATCTATTTCTTTCTTATACAGATACTACCACCTCTAATTATTTATGCTGTCCATCTGCTGGTGGGATTCTGACAACGATTTTCAGGGGTAAAGTTAGGGGCATTAATTTTCAAACCTACAAAACAAATAGGTTTGCCTACACCAAAAAAACACTTTTTACATGTGGGAGTTGGATGTGTATGTTTCGAACGCCGTTCTTAACATACGGAGATTGCTGGTGGCTATTCCGAAAACCGTTTTTAACATCTGAAGTTTGGGATGTCTATTCACATCGCCGTTTTTTACATGACACTACGCAAAAAAAGGAAAGGAAGTAAAAAAAAGCATAATTCATTTGTTTTACATGTAAAGAAAAAGGCAACATAAAAGTCGAATTTAATTTGAATTTCATTGGTGGAAGATTTGGAAAGAAAAGGGGAAACTTGAAAACCAAACAGATACAGCTAGGACTGCTACGACTGATTTCGACCACTCTAAAGAGTGTAAATTCCGTGTGAATATCTAACATCTAAATTTTCTGGTTGTAATTTCCATTATCATTCTGATGGGCATTTTTTGTAATTTTATTCATTCGTCCTGATTTACGTATCCTCTTAATTGCTTTTTTATTCTTAATTCGTATGCATGAATATTATCGCCGCAAATCAGCACGAATGCCAATGAAAGCCAGATTTTTTATATTTGCAATGGCCACCAGTGGTTCAGAAACGGCAGTGACCACCAGCAATAGACGTAGTTTACATTTTTGCGAGGGGGAAGGGGGCTTCCACCGGGCAAAGCCAGTTAACGGGTCCCGATAGATATTACATTTTTTGTCTGTTTAGTGAATAACATTTTATATTCATATACATAAATGTTGCGATTTCTTTAGAATTACACCAGAAGACAGTGTAGCATCTATACTGATGCTATGCATAGTATATATGCTGCCCATTTACAGTAAGGAAGTAATCTTTCTAGATTGAAATAAGTATTTTTATTCAAATTGAGAGTGCTTCTGTTCTAGGAGCAATATTTTCTTCACAGTAAAAAAAATATTGACTATGTGTAACTGTTCACTCGAAAAGAGGAAAGTAAATAGAAAGAATCATCAGAACTGCTTAGCAAAACGTCGAAGTTGCTAAGGTGACATAACTCCATAGACCAGTCATAATTTACTGTCAACACCTTACGTTCCAATGAATGTGGTCAGCAGTTCAGTCGTAGGAAAATTTGAGAAAAAAATTCATTCAAGTTATCGAAATGAGTGTTAAATATATTTCCAAAATGAGGCGACTTCACACTATATAAGCTTGAGAAAAATCTCATGCGAGATTTTTTAATTTGGATTTCAAATGATTTATTTTGAATTAAGTTTTCATTATAATAGATTAAATTTATACATAATTTAAACAGCGTTATTTCCCTTTCGTTTTTCGTTCTATCAAATCGTGTAAATGACAATCATTAAAAAATGTTTTCTTTTCAGAGCGGTCAAAAAAGATGGAAAGGGTGTAATTCACACAATTCCCTTATTGCAATTCTAGGTTGGCCGAAAATCTGCTGAACCAGCCCGCAATATCAACTAAATGTTTGGCCAAGGAGCCACTCCGTGCCGCACAACATAATAGTGGTTTAAGCAATTTCCTTGAAGCAAAGAGCGTCTCGAAGATGATAAGCGTAGTCGTCGTCCATCAGATGTTGACAACAATCAATTCCGGTCTTTAATTGAAATCAATACACGCAAAAGTGTTTGAGAATTTGCTTCTGAATAAAACCTATCGTGCACGACTGGCAACCAGTTGGGAGAGATTGAAATCACACAAAAAAAGAAAATGATAAATGCGTGCTTTACAAATTGAACGACAACCAAAAGAAAAACTGTTATGAAGTGCCATCTTCTCTTATTTTATGCAAGAAGAACGACCCGTTAGTCGCGCGGATTGTGACTTGCGAGGAAAAGGGGGTATTTTCCAACAATTGGTTAGATGTCGAAGAAGCCCCTCAACAGTTTTTGAAGCCCGAGTTGCACCAAAAGAAATTCATGTACACTGTTATGTTTTCTGAGACTGGACCCTTACAGTATTTGGAAGTAAAGCGAAGCCATTACTTCAAAATACTATCAACAAATGAATGAAATTCATCCGAAACTTCAACAACAATACTAAGCATTAGTCTACAGGAAAAAATGACTGACCGCACGATGCTACACCGCACCTGCAGAAGTTTCACGAATTTGGCTACAAAACTCTGCCCTATCTGCCATACTGTCCAGATGTTTCATCTACTCTTTTACTAGTTTTTCAAGCATCTCGACTACTATCTGCTTAAGAAATGCTTAACAAACCTTAGACATATCAAAAAACAAAATTCAGTTACTTGATTGCTTCCAGTACGCAAGATGTTTTGCGTTGGCAAAGGTGTGTAGATACTGATGATTCTCATTACGATCAATAATTTCTTTGCTTGAGCTGATATATGTTCACATGAATTATAATATTAAACCTCCAAGAACTTTCTAGTCAACCTGATTAAATTTTAAGAAAAATGTGCACGTGTGTCTCTTGTGTTATCGTCAGTAAAAGTTCACGAATAGATTATACTTTTTATTGTCCTGTTGATAATATATATATATATATATATATATATATGGGAAGTGCCTAAAAATCACTAAAGAATTTTGAATTTAAATAGGTTCATTATTTTTTATGATATCTTTCTGTAATAAAAATAACATCTGACTAAGACAGTGTTAAATCAAAAATAAAACATTTCAAATTCATGGAATTTAAATTCATGAAAAATATTGTCATTTAAATGTTCCTATTTTCAGCGTCGATTATTATCTCACGCTATGCCAATGTTGAATCGCCACCACATTCCGCAGACTTGGCCACCCTCGACTTCTTCTCGTGGAGAAAGAGTCTGTTAACAATATTTAAGCCTTGCGAGAATTGGAAGAAACGTCAGGAACGAAATAAGGGAGTAAAATTGCAATCCAGTAATTTTGCGAACTGTCATGAATAATGTTTTTGAAGGAGCCCATATAAGGGAACGTTAAAATCGGCAACATTTAAAGGGCATTATTTTTCGTAATTAAAGCGTATTTTAATTGAACATATTCAAATTACAGAAATATATGAAAAATTAAAGAAATAAATATAAAGTTAAAAAACCTGAAGTATTTTTTAGATAACTTTATATATATATATATATATATATATATATATATATATATATATATATATATATTTGTAAGACTCTGACTCACTATAAAAACTTACTATTCCTATAGATATACTTGCTATGGTTTGTTTTTACAGCCGTTTGAACTTATTGTGGTGTGTACAAAATCTTGGGTTCTGCTTTTTTCCTCAAAAACACTAGAACATAGGCTTATGTAATAATAAATAGAAATCAATGAGAAATATAGTATTTTATTCATTAGTCGAGTATGTTTAACCATATTAATCCACTAGCTATCGATTTTTAATTTCCAACAATGTGTGTTTAATCGCGGGCTATGAAATGATATTTATTTTCTCATACCTATAAAATGTGTATCCTCTATCATACAGGCAGGTGGTTTAATACAAATATTTCAAAAACTATATATATATATATATATACATATAAAAGTAGTTATTTCTAAACAAAATATACGCATCAGTCAAATAAAGTTGAAGTTTCATGTGTATAATTCCGGAAATATATTGCCTTCAATTTTTGTCCATTGTAGGCAATCTCATTTCATTTCACATTTGTCGCCTAATCGGAGGGGTAAGCGTTAGTGTTCTTACAGAAAGGCAAGCGCATAATATGAAACAAGAGAATATATTTTTCGTAAAAATGGAATTCAGCCAGACGCGCTATAACGAAATTTACACATCAATGCACGTCGGAAAGTGGTTGGATTACTGCCGATCGCCAGTCGTTCATATCGAGTAATGACAGCATAGTCGTTCTAGTTTATGTTTGTATTCGATTAGAATCCCCCCAACGGGTAAGCTTGTTTTCTATCCT
>NC_136484.1:99575899-99600899 GCF_053919585.1 Euprymna scolopes
TATTTCTAGAATTTAACATCTGCTTATCAGAAAAAGAAACACATTCAAAGAACTGCGCACCATACGTGGTCAAATGTATACATACTTTTAACTAATATCATTTCCAAATCCAGTTTATTATCCAAATATTCATAAATATATTTCTACAATACTGATTAAAGGGACAACATATCGCTATATTTCCAGAACAGTTTCCTTAGAATAATATAGGAGAAATGTAGGCGGGGATAAATGTTTTTAAATTCCTCCAAGTCTCAGAAAATTAGGATCATTTTTTGCAAGTGTCCGCTTGATCGAAGCAGTAATGCGCGTGCGTGGATCCCTTTAAATACAAGAATATTAAAATTATTCAAATTTAGACGTCATTGTGAGTCTAAGTATCATCTTTCTGACATATTCTTTGTTCGACAGGCGTTATATTTGTGCGCTGTTTCGTTCAGAAATGTGATTATTATTCGTTAGAAATGAAACAAATAAATAAATTAAAAAGTATTAATAGCACGGCTACCGAGAGATAAGCCAATAAATATGACAGTGTGACATCATTATCAGAGCAACATGCAGTTATAGAAAGTTTCCTGAGTTCCACCACGTAGCAATAAAAAATATTTTTCGTCGCCTTAGATTGTGCATGTTTTTTATTCTAAAGAGGAAAACATCTCCATTTGAATAATTATATAATTGCAATCATAATTATTGCACAGTGGGATTATTTTCATCTAACAAAATTTTACAGTAAGTGCGTTTTTTTTTTGATTTTAGATCTATCGGAGAGAGTGGAATTTCATTTTATTAAACAATTTTTATATGAGAATACTTTTCAGTCCCTTCTTTTAATAATAAATATAACTATTAATTGAGTATTTCCAAATATTTGAAGATTAGAAGCATTTATCACAATAGGTTTTTTTTCTTTTAACGACTGATGAATTCAATATTTTAGCACCGGGCGTAATTCATTTCTTTGAAATATATTTAAAAGCTAAAATAGAATGTGTATTTATTTGTTTTATAATATTTTATCTAGGGGTTTTGGGGGCTTTCTAACTATTCTACACTTTCACCTTACAATTAAATAAAAAAAAACACCATAAAATTTAATTAAAAATCTTACCTAAAGTATAGCAAGGTGGGTACATTGCTCAAGCACCATCACCAACAGTATTATTTATATTATCATTACTGTTATTTATTATTATGCCCATCCCTTTCCAGAGAGACATTGATAAACGAAATCAGAATTATTCTTATTGACAACAACCATAAAAAAGTACTTCAACGGGAACGTGGACCCTGCGTAACCGAGTTCTCATTTAATGGTTGCTTCCCTAAAAAGCGCATACTTCATTACAAAAACTTTTTTGAAGGGACTATTTGAGGCAAAAAAAAAAAAAAGATCAAAAGCATTATTTGAAAATGTCTGAAAAACATAACAAAAAGAAAAATATTAGTGTGGAAAATATATGATAATAAAAATAAATTAAAATATAATGAAAATAAAAACAAGCACAAAATAAAATATGGGTCAAATTTAATTAAGGACATTTTTAAAAATCAAATAATAAAATAGACACTCGATTACAAAAAGAGTGTATGAGATATATGTGAACAAAGTGAATGAAAACCTCCGGGAGCAGCTATTAAATTAACACCCGTTTACCCAGGCAACCGTTCCCCGTAAAGCGCCAAAACCTCCAGTATATGACATCGAGTGGTGCCATAACAACTAGTCGTGAAGGGTCAGAGAGTATGAAAGCTCGAGGTGGGAGAGTACTAACCAGATCTTCATTGGAAGTGGGCTGTTCAAATCTGGTACCCTTTGGAGGAATTTTGTCACCCAAACCGTAGAAAAAAGCAATGGGCAATGCCAACGAGAAATCAATGGCAAACGGATGCTACGATAACGTACAATAATCTGTACGAGTGGTCAAGAGGTGGGGAGCACTTGAAATTTTGAGAGACTTGTGGTCACTTGGTCTCCAGCGAATATTACAGGTTACTGCTAATGAGCGATCACTGATGATGGCACCTCGTACTGAGTGAAGACATAATAATAATAATAATAATAATAATAATAATAATAATAATAATAATGTATCCTCCCAAATTAAACACCACCCTAGTTTAATATCGTAGATTGTTACTATATTTTCTTTTTTTTTCGGATTTTTTAGGATTCCTAACCATGTTACTGATTAAAATACGCTACACATTTTCATTAAAGATATGGGGGAAAATGGACCTAGAACAGAAAACCCAAACTTAACATGTATATCCTGTAATAATAGTAATAGTTATTTAGATATTTCAACATATTACCTTGTGGGGAAAATCTAGCTTCTACATACAAGGAACTCTGGATAGGAACAAAAATTAAAAATGTTCTCAGCCACGAAGGACAGAAAAGATGAATGGTTGCATCAGAACAGATATTACATTGTGATCCCGAAGGGCAAGAATAGATTGTGTTTTAGGTATTTTTAATTGTTGTTCCCTAGGTTCATAATTCACCTTTGTCAGTATTAGCTTGAATATTGCTTTAAAAGTAAGTAGGTTTACATAGATAATAGTTATATGTTATATTGAATAAAGTTCTGTTTCATTATTAATCGATTTGGGTTCCTTCCTTTTCTTATTTAATGTTTAATGCTCGTTTTTAAAATGCGCTCATATAGTATCGACAGCTTGACTAATTTTATCTACATTGCTTCCGGGAGTTTTTCAGTTAACATCCGTTCTATATCACGACGGATGTGGCCATACTGATTAACAAAAAAACAAAACAAGAAAAAAATAAAAAAAATAAAAAAAAACAAAAGATAACGTCCTCTTTTTTGGGGGAAAAAACGAACACAAAAAAGTCGACTGGAAAGCGTGTGTTTCTTTTAAACTAAACATAATTTACGTAACTGAAGGCTGACTTAATTACCTAACTACATCATTTTGGACTCGAAAATTATAAATTATACTTCAAATTTAAAGAAGGTAAGCGTGAATTTTCAAAATCATAAAAAAATCTATCAGGAATTAGTCTTTGTGAAAACATTGTTTGCCCAACGCACGTAAGAAAGAGCCATCCACTTTCACTTGTTTTCACTCATGACATTTTTTCAAAATCTCCGATTCTACATTATATACTTCCTCTTTAATGCTCACTTCCTGAATGGGTGAACTTCCTGTAGATGTTTAACCGACCTCTGTTTTGATTACACATAAGTAAATTTAATGTTTATATAAACAGTATTAGCTTTAAAACTGTTTCATAGCAAATGGTTGTTTACCCACACTATTGACAACACCCCACCGGCATCTATATATATGTGCGTGTGTGTGGGTGTGTGTATGTGTGTGTGTGTGTGTGTGAATATTTACGGGGTATGGAACATTATATAGGCAAGGCTTTTTTTCACAAACTATCGAAGTGGAAAGTGGCCGGTTGCTTTGTTTGAGTTCATGATAAGTTCTGACAGTTGCGCCTTCGACGGGCGCTACTTGTTCCTCCTCCATTATGCCACTTCAGCGTGTGCGGTCTGAAGAACTACAGCTAAAACTACATATTATCCACTTATATAAAAAAAAAATTAACAAGGATTTCATATTTTTCCCAAGAAGATATATTAAATATACATTTTACAGTAAAAAAAGATAAACTGTAACAAAATACTAGTAGGGAGACCCGGCGTTATATTGGATGAGAATTTACGATATTCAGCCTACCATATTTTATCGGTGAAATCGCCGATATTTTAATCAAATAGCGTAATTGTCTGCGCTAGTTGAGGATCCACCCTGGTGCACTGGAACGAAGGTTGAGTTGACTCCAATTTCTACTGTACATTCTTTAAAGCTTATCATCGAGTGACGTCTTGTCCTTGATAATTGGTGATGCTTGTGTAAAAAAAAAACTCCCTGACGTGACATATTTCGCAATACTTCCTAGTTTACATTGCATTGAAGAGAACCTATTGGTATTTTTATACCACTATTTTTTTATAATGGCTCTAATTATATTTCACGTCAAGCATCATAGTTCAGCTGTGCTTTAAACAGAAACATTTATTTCGAACACGACCCTGACCTCTCAAATAACGTACAGTTTATTTTATATGCAACGCCTTTCTGCTTGTGTAGTGGTGAAACTGCTCAAATGCCCTTATGATGTTAGGTTGTGTAATTCGTAAATTTCGTTAAAATCGCCTTGTTGCTTTATAGTTCTTTTCATTACGAATACTTATCGAGGATAATCATAATGCATATTTCGGGACGGTGTTTTTATTTTAATTAACCTCGACGTATTTTAAATGAATAAGTATACAATTTTTTTCTTATAAATAAGCCTCTTGTTTACATTAGTTAAAAGTATATTGATGAGAAAAGACTCCTTCGTTTTCCAAGTTCAAATTCTGTCGGTTCTCTAGCGAGACTTTTAGCAAGGATGTTGGTAAAACTTATGAAAAATACTTGAAACAAAACGCACTGGGGAAACAATTGAGAAAAACAGAATCGAGCTAGTAAATTATCATGAAATGCTGAGTGATTCAATTATATGCGTTCAAAATGACAGATTTATCTCAGACTAGGAACCATGACTTTTGGGGGGGGGGTGATTCCATATTTTCGTACTATAAGGTTGACAATAATTTTTTTCAAGTGGTAACGTCTAAATACAGACTAATATAACTCGGTTCAACGAAAAAGTTATTGATTTACAAAAACACAATCCAAATCAACACTTTGCCAACGCAAAACAAGTGCTTATTGTATAACGTAAAAATCTTGCGTTCCGGGGCGATGAAGTTGCTGAAGGCGTTTAAATATGTCTGATGTTGTAAAGCATTTCTCACCAAAAAAGTTGTCGAGATGCTTGAAAC
The DNA here is from genome assembly GCF_053919585.1 of Euprymna scolopes. NCBI lineage: Eukaryota > Metazoa > Mollusca > Cephalopoda > Sepiida > Sepiolidae > Euprymna > Euprymna scolopes. Next base: position 99,580,771 of record NC_136484.1, read on the forward strand.
GTGGTAGTTAGTGGATGAGAAATCTAGACAGTGTAGCGGATGAAGCAAAATATCTTATCCAATTCGTTCAACTTCTGCAGGGTCGGTTTTGCAACGTGCTGTGTGGCATTGTCGTGGAGGTGAATAGGACATTTTCTGTTAATATATGCTGGACATTGTTGTCGGAGTTTCTGGTGCATTTCATCAATTTGCTGACAGTATTTTCCCGCCGAAATGGTTTCGTCTGCATTTAAAAAATGAAATAAAATAAAAGCGGTAATAGATTAGAGCAGTCCCCGACCAACAAACGGTCCACCTGAATTCTATTGGTGAAACTCTACCTTTCTAAATTGCCGTGAAGCTTCGTCATCTTCTAACTACTGAGCCGAGTTTCGTCGATTATCGTTAAGAACCTTATTTTCATGGCAAGTCACGAGTTGGTCGACAAAGGGTCTGTTCTTGTTTAGTAAAATATAACGATGCATACCGATGTTTTCTTTGGTTGCCGTTCAATTCGTGAGGTACCGATTTTTCAAGTTTGATTTGTCTTTGCAATTTCTCTCAAGTTGTCGAAAATCGTTGTATATTTAAGGTCTAATAAAGCACCATGTTCGCAAAATGTTGTACGTGGATTGGTTTCGACTAACACTCTAGATTGACCGTTGTAAACATCCGATGGCCGATTACTACCCTCATTATAATCAGGAATCTCGTCGCTGCTACAGAAATTCTTAGACCACCGGGTATTGTGCGTTCAGTAATTGCTCCTGGGCTAAAGGCTTCGGTGATATCGCGAGCTGGTTGATCAGCTTTTCGGTCTAGCTTGATATGAAATAAGAAAATTGTCCGAATTTGATTATTTTCTATATTATATTCAATGTCTTGGAAAAAATCAATTGTTTTAATACGATCGTAATTTAAATGATTCGAGCGAAAACCTCTCTTTAAAATGATATGTAAAGTAATGGTATTAAAACGAAAATGTATTTGAAAATATATAATTTAAAATAAATATTAAAAGTCAGAGAGAACCTACTTTTCAATCTCATATATTCGTACACACATCATTTATTTGAGACTGACTTTTGCAACATTTTTATTAGAAACAATATTTTAAGTCTATCCGTATAACTGAGTTGAAAGGAAATTCATATGTGTTATTATTTTACACTCAAACAATATCTTTTCAGACAATGGGAATTCCGGCATCCCGCAGCAGGTAGCTATTAAAGTACTTGCACTAAACCACTTCGTTACCATAAGAGGTGATATCTGTGATTATTGACTCCGGCGATCAAACTAAACCATATTTCCTTCAGTGAAAATATATTTTTAATTGCCGGAACCTACCTCTCAGATTTCCCCGGCTTGTATTAAAAAAATATTGGAAGCAGTCATTGTAAAACTCGTTTTAAAAGGTGCGACACGTTTTATTTATAAAGTAGAACTATAAAACTGTTGCCCTTAAGAAAACAACACATTTGCTTTATTTTAAAACTTGTATACATAATGACATCAAGTAACTTGATTATGTAGCAGAGCTGCCATCAATTCAAGGTACTCGCTTTCAGCTTCAAACACCCCCTCGATACTGGCCAAGAACTGAAAGTAGAGTTTTCAAAAAACACTGGCGGGAGCTCGGCGAATACTCGGCGTATGGCCTCGATCAGGCTGGCTTTGTTTACGTGGGAGATCATTGTTATAATTTCAGATACCCACTCTAAAATATGCCGACATAGCATAAACTCCTACTTCATGGAAAACTGTTATATAGCTGTCACGTTTTAGCGCATGTGATTAAATTTCATAGAAAATGCGAGCATAATGTAATATGGATCAGATTAAACGTAGAAAAAATATTTAAAATGAAAATGAAAAAAAATATATTCTAGTAACAAATATCATAAATTTATAACTAAAAATATTGCAGCATTAAGAATTGATTATATAATCTTAAATCAAATTTTGCAAAAAAACATTCCTGATACAAAAATATTTAGATCTGAACTACAGCAATATTCATGCTCGCATTTTTTTTATGAAAACCATGATTTTTCCAGGCTTTGCTTTATAATATTTTTTTTTAGTGTTAAAATTATCTTATATTACCGTCAGAAATTGCAATCTTACCCTGATGATTGTGTAAACATGAAACAATAGTGTATATAAGTCTAAATTAATAATTATTATAAATGCATATATATATTTATATATATATATATATATATATATATATATATATATATATATATATAATGAAATAATGACTTGGGGGTATATATTTATTACCGGCAAGAGTTGTTACCTTACACTGATGATTGCCTATGATCAAACAGTAGTGTACGTAGTCCTAAATTAAATAAATTATATATATATATATATATATATATATATATATATATATATATATATAAAACTAAAAACTATATTACCGGCGGGAATTCTTACACACACTGATGATTGCGTAAGCCTGAAACACTAGTGTGTGTAGGTGTATGAATTAGTAATGTACGCTTTATTAAATCAAAAAAATGTTGATATATACATTAATTAGCGAAAGAAATGTATGCCCTACACTGATAAATGTGTAAGCATGAAACACTAGTTTAAATTTTACTCACCAGTCCAGCCGGGTTTGAAACACAAGAAGCTCCTCTGGCTGAATGCTATTTGGAAGACCTATCGGTGTTTGAAACACAAGAAGCACCTCTGGCTGAATGTCCATCGGACGACCATTCGGGGCATGAACACAAGACGCCTCTGTTCTAATATTCACATCATGACCAGTCTGGGCTTCAACCACAGGAACCCCTGCCTGTTCATCGGAAGACTAATCGGGATTTGAAACACAAGAAACTCGTCTGGCTTAATCTTGAAGAATTTATAATGGTAACAAAATACCACTCAAAAGAAACCGTCGCTACGTTCTTATAGATTATGAAAACTTTTGAACACAAGTAATAGTATTATCACTTTTGTTTAAGTGAACGAAAATTACGTTTTTTTTTTTTTGTTGTTTTTTTTTTTTCAAAATGTAGTTGAGAAAATTACCTCGCGACTGTAAAAATTGTTTTGAAATTTGGTCGCACAATGAGTGTTTGGTGAAGCTTTAAAATAGTGCTAAATGATTAACTCTCAACTATATGTTCAACCTCGGTAGTGTTTAAATAAAAGCCTCTATCTTTCGAATAGCATACCCTCTATTCTACACGATATTTTAATCATACATTTTGTCTACGTGTATTCAATCCACAGTGGCAGATATCTCCTATTCCTACCTGCATTATAGAATAAACACTATACTCCTCTTATGTAACGGATAAATTTAGTTACTCCCAGAAGCCTCAATATTATATTTTAATTCTAATGCAACTATCGCTAGTTGTAACAACACTATTTTTTTATTTCGTAGCATCTTCTCTTTTCTGATTAAAAGCATTAGGCTACGATATGCGACGGTATAAAAAGCTCTCGTTAATCCCACACAGAAAATGATGGCTACCCTTTATTAAATAAACGTATCTCTCTCTCTCTCTCTCTCTCTCTCTCTCTCATATATATATATATATATATATATATATATATATATATATATATATATATAATGTCTGGGATGAGCACAGTATGACGCTAAGACATGTGTGCTTTTAACACACGTCCACACCAGACCTTGACCACGTGCACGTCGCGACCATTGCTACGCAGATGGAGCTCTGATGAACGGCGAGTATCCTGCGCCGAATAACTGGACCTCTACTGTCTTGTGGGCCAAGGTTCTTTTAACCAAAGGCTAATGTTGAGGTAACCCTGATAGAAATCCCAGGAGGAGCTTAGGCCCTGTCAGCTGCGGCATACATGACCCACGGGAATGTGGAGTATTCTCTGGTGCGGAGCCACCTAACTCCCAGCTATGGATCAAATGGCATGGTGAGTTGACAGGACTCCTGTAAGCCAAGGTGAATGCGACATCTCTGGTAGAAAGAAAATCCTGATATAAAACATGCGGTGATTGCTGCTTGCATATGTTGCCTTGCTGTTCTTTTTCGTTTAATGTGGCAGTTGTTTAGAGAGAGAGATTGTCTCCGTGCAAAGTCTTTCATCGCTATGAAAAGCTTCAATCACAGGCGGTACTCGATATGCAATGGAATACATATTTTGTAATCTGTGTGTATCTCGATGACAAAAAGGTTGGCTTTAGCTTAAAATGGCAAACGGACATTCAATGGCTGATGCAAGGATGGCCGTCAATTGCGATAAGGGCTCTGTAGCGTCCAGAGTTTGACCTGGTGGATGTCTAGAGAATCACAGCTTTGATCCGGCCATCAGTAAATGTGCAAGACCATAGAAAGTTCATAGAAGTGACCGTCTTGCCGGTGCTGCTGGTTGAACTCTGTTTTGCGTCATTCGAGCCAAATATATATTACGTAAAGGCAATACTGGAGAATGAGTTGCTGCCATCATATATGTATATATTAGCGGGGCTACCCGGCGTTGCTCGGGACCGTATAACCAATTATAAAATTGAATTTGATTTTGTTATATATTTGTTATTCTTATAAGAGAGGATTTTTGTATGTTTATGCATCGTGTGCTATTTCGAACAAAGATAGTTTACCTATCTAAGACGGGTATTGCACGTATGAAATAATTGTATCTTACCTAGGGTAGGTAATTTACGGGTGATATAAACACATTAATCTCATCTAATCCCATACGACGCCAGGTATTTTGCTAATATATATTCTCACCTATATTATTCATTCCCGGGATACTGGGTGTTTGGCTAGTATATATCTCAACCAATCTCATTAAATCCTGGGCGAAGCAAGGTATTCTGTTAGTATGTATTTCAATCAATCTAATTCCATCCAAGGCAACGCCAAGTATTCTGCTAGTATATATTTGCATTCATCTCATTACATCCCAGACGACTGTGTATTCTGCTTGCATACATTTTCATGTATCTCATTAACCGAAGTCACCCTGGATTCAATCTGCAAGTATATATGTGGACGTATCTCTTTGAATCCCATAATTCTTTAATTGTTACAAATTTCGACAATTTAACCCACATTATCGCTCACCTGTCTAAAATAATAACTTTGAGACATTATCTTGGTTGATTTTTCATTACAAACAACAAATAAAAATAACTCACATTTCATTATTTTTTTATAATCTTTGGATATGTTTCTAATATCAACAACCATGTCACATGGTTTAACTTACATTATCGTCCCCCCTCTTACTAAAATAACAAAAACACTTTGATACATAGGCTATGGTATGTTACTAATTTCGATTATCATTTTTCCTGAGTAATTCCACATTATCGCCCCCTTCTATCACTAGAATAATAACTTTTACACATGGTATGGCTGGTTATTTCATTACAAACCAACCCACAAAGTAACTCACATTATATCAGAATTCATAATTCTTGGATATGTTACTAATTTCGACAATTATTTTTAATGAAGTAACCCAAATAATCGCAAGCTCTTATTAAAATGACTTTCATAAATTGTCTGGTCTGTCTACTTCATTACGAATACACCAATCAAATAACTCACGTGTCAAAATATTTCATAATTTGTTGATATGTTGCTAATTTCAAACGTCATTTTTTCTGAGATCAAGCTCATAATCCCTCTCCTCTTACTATAATAATACCCCTGGAACATTTCTTGGCGGTTTATTTCATTGCAAACACAACAATGAAATGCCTCACATTTAATCATTTTTTTATAATTCTTGGATATGTTATAACATCCGACAATCATATTTAATGAGTGCGCACATATAATCGCCCAATTCTTACTAAAATCATTAATTTGCTACATCGACTGGGCTGTTTATTTCATTATAAACAAAGCAAACAAATAACTCAAAAATAATTTTTCATAATTATTGGATATGTTACTAATTTCGACAATAATTTTTCATGAGTTAATCCATATTATCGCCACCTCCTATCACTAAAATAACTTTCACACATTGTATGGCTGTTTTTTCGTTACAAACATACCTATCAAGTTACTCACATTCGACCTTTTTTCTTAATTCTTCGATATGTTACTAATTGCGACAATTATTTTTAATGCAGTAACCCAAATAATCGCCTCCACTTAAAGCGAAATGATCCCCTTCCTCTTACAAAAAAAAACAGCAACTTTCATACATTTTCTAGCCTGTTTATTTCATTCCGAAAACACCAATCAAATAACTCACATTTAATCATTTTTATAATTCCTAGATATGTTACTTATTTCGACCATCATTGTTTATGATTTAAACCACATAATTGACCCCCTCTTACTAAAATACTAACTGTTAGATAATATCAAGGGATGTTAATTTCATTATAAACTCACAAATCAAATAACCTACATTTAATAACGTTTCGTAATTCTTGTATATGTTACTAATTACGACAATCGTTTTTCATGATAAACCGACATAATCCCCTCTCCTCTTGCTAAAATAATAACTTTGAGACATCGTCTTGATAATTTCATGATCAACACACCAATGAAAAAGCTCACATATATAGATATGTGTGTATATATGTATACATTTATACACGTATATATCTATATATGTGTATATAGATGTATAAATATGTATATATAAGCATGGATATATATGTATATATATATGCATGTGTATGTATACATATGTTTGTATATGTTATGTATATATGTTATGTATGTGTATATATACATGCATGTGTATATAGTGTATGTATTTAATGTATGTGTGTATAGATATGCATATATATATGTACATATATATATACATATATATACATATATATGTACATATATATGCATATATATGTACATACATATATATATACATATATATATATATCTACATATATATGTACATATATATGCATATATATATGTACATATATATGCATATGTACATATATATGCATATATATATGTACATATATATGCATATGTACATATATTTGCATATATATATGTACATATATATATATATATATATAACGTATATGTACATTATAAATTATATTTCGAATAGTAAATATAAAACCAAAGTTTAGAAAGTGTATATTTAAGGAAAAATATGAATTAACAAACGCCGAACTGTTGGATACACTTTTTAAAAACTCATTTTCTGAGATAAATTTAAATGATTTTTCTTAGCGTGTTGCAATAATGCAAACGAGTTTTTACTGACCAATCAGAACTTTATATGAAAATAGTTTTATACACTTCTTCCAGTTTGAATCACTCCGTTAAAGTCAACTCGTTCATTTATAAAGAAAATGCTTAAAACTAAAGAGTTTTCACTAGACATTCGTCAAAAAATCATAAGCACAAAGAAGGAAAAGGTTATCGAATAATCTCAAGAGAACATAATCTACCACTTAGTACAGTTCGACAAATTTTTAGAATTTTTTTAAACCTTGGTAAAACTGTTGAAAATCTTCTAAGATATTGTCGGCCAAGAAAATTAAACGAAAAAAAAAACAAGGTAGGTAAGCAGAAAGGTACAAAAGCACATTTTTCTTATTCGTGGTCAAATTCAAACCGACCTCAGAAGCTGGGATTAATGTGAGCAAGGATACAATGAATAGTTCTAAATCGTACAGGTTTTGTATCAAGACACTCAAGAAAAGTTCAATTTTTGAAGATTAAACATGTCAAATCACGTTTGAATTATATTAAAACACGTGGGGAAAAACCCGAGGAAGTTTATAACAAAGTAATTTGGTCAGACGAAACGAAAATCGAAATCTTTGAAAGAAACACAGCAACACATGTATGGCGTAAAAATGGCACCACCTCTAACAAAAATAATAAGATTCCTACAGTAAAGTTTGGAGGTGGTTCGATTATAGAATGGGAGTGTTTTTCATCCAAAGGTATTGGTGAACTATAAATCAGCAATAGAAGAATGAATGGACGTATGTAAAGGGAGATTTTGGAGAAAACCCTTCAGAAATCTGCTGATTCTTTGGAGCATAATAGCAATTCATGTTTCAGCAGAACACTGATTCCAAGCATACCCCCAAATTAATCAAGGAATGGCTTAGAAATAACGGAATTGATGTTCTTATTTGGCGCAGTCAATCACCAGACCTCAACCCAATTGAACATTTGTGGAAAATATTAAAGATCAATGTTCACAAGAGGAATCCACAAAATATACAACAACTAGAAAAAGTCTGCAAAGAAGAATGGCGTAAAATACCTGCATATCTTTGCAAAAAAAACCTGTGTGCAACTATAGAAAGCGTGTGGAAGCTGCTGAATGTAGTAAAGTCTAGTCAACCAAATATTAAATCAATGTATCCAATACTTTTGCGTTAGTGGATTTATATTTCTTCTTTAATATAAACTTTCTAAACTTAATTTTGTAACTATTCCCCCAAATATGGGTTAGAATAGTAATAGAAATATACTGACCAAATTCTAGTTAAATCTTGAACCCTAATTAAAATTATAAAGACAAATGTAATGTATCCAATACTTTTGCCTGCCACTGTATATGTATGTATACACAAATCATAGACAACTGAGGCACCCTGCAAATGCTATTAGGACTATTGGGAATTCAGGAAATTAAGTTGATGCAGAGGTTGCTGGTTATTTCATATCTTACTTACTATATAGTTCTCTTACGGATAATACATGAAATATGAAAAAACAATTTTTTTTATAGAGTTTTAAAGTTATAAACCTTCGAAACAATATGTGTGTTTTTTTTGTGACATCGTATATTTTAATGTTTTATAATTACCTCCATGGCAGGTTCTCGTCTGAGCTCCAATCCCTGATACCTCCTCGCGGATCTTTCACGAAAACCCCCCGTCTAGCTGAAACCACTGTCAAAAATGTTCCCCACTCTTTATTTGTGCCAAAAGCAAAACATAGGTTCCAGGAACAAAGCTTCTTTCTTAGAAGTGCACGCCTGTGGAACTCTGTTCGGTCTGCCTGTTTCCCAACTTACTACAACTTGGATGTCTAGAATTCCAACACAAAAAATATCGGATGAACCTCCCCTTAAGTAGACCTTTTATCAAATCCCAACATTAACGTACTGTACACGCAATAACCCTTACATCGAGTGGCATCCGGGCCTTGATAAGTGGTGACCACCCTGTTAAAAAAAGAATGTTTTATTCGGTTACACAATATTCCAATCTATATAAATGAAACAATAGACGTGTGTGTGTGTGTGTGTAATATCTAACAGGTAAACTTTTATATTAATACTCACACAACACTGAACATCTCAGAAAATAATATTCATGCACCGAGAATGGTTTGTGGTGAGTAATATTTTTGTTTACTCTTGAGTTTCACGGGAGAGCGGGGCGATCAGTTCTTTTAACACTTGAGGGGAGACATTACTTATGATGGAGTGGAACATTACTTATGATGGAGTGGAACATTACTTAGAGTGGGATGGGTTATACAAAGTGCATTAATAATGATGTTTTCACATGACGTTCAAGTTGGTAGAATGACGACACGAAGACGGCAGTTACAAAAATATGAGATGTTCTTTTATTCCATTTGACTGGTCGTAATGATGACATCCAGGAATTCAAAGTCGTTCCTACATGTTTAATGTTCTTTAGCCTTCGCTTCTTAAGTGGGACCCTCCTCATGCCAGCTCTGTCTGTCTCGACTCGGGACACTCTCTCTCTCTCTCTCTATGCCCCCCTCTGCCAACTTCTTCGACTGAACTGGCTCCTATATTGAGAATTCATTTCTGCCATGACGTCATACGTGGGTCTGTAAGCGTGATCGACCCACGTGGCCTAAACGTACGTGGTTCGCACATGTTTCCAAACCATTTCTGCAAACAAAAAAATCTTACTAACCTATGTTTCGACCTATTTTTATTGCATTGTTCATTAGTCCCTAGCTGACCTAATTTTAATTCAGTTTTCATAAAAAAAGAATTGAACAATTAAAATTTCTTTTTGCAAACAAACATATCTAAACTATTTTATGTGAAACTGAACAATGCAAAATTCCATTTCTGAACCTTCTTTACAAAGTTCGAATCCCGGTCTATCTAATCTCATTTTTATTATCTAATGATTTTCTTACTTACAAGGAAAGGGGTGCATATATATATATATATATATATATATATATATATATATATATATATATATATATATATATATATATATATATATATATATGCAAATGCAGTTATGAAGAGTACATAGGCCCCGAGCATTTAGATGCTTTCCCAGACTTCAGTCCGTTCGCTGCCGAATAAAAATACCGACCTCTGATTCTACGACAGTTTCAACTTTCATTTAGCAGTTAAAAATGATAAACGCCACACGTTTTAGTCTTCATATTTTGTCTTGATTCGACATTCGAATATTACATCTGACGTAAACAGGTACGTGTGGTGTGGTTTCACGCTCTGCTGCTTTTATGAAGTCTAATAACCATCATACTTCATGTGAAAGTAAATGTGTTTACTGAATAACAACAGCCCAGTCTTGGTTGTTTTGAAAGTTGAAAGATTTAAAATGAGAATTCTTCAAAAGATAGCATTGCTATGAAGGTGGAGAAATAACATACTATCTTCTGGTTGATAGATTAAATATATGAATGCTTTTACGCAACCGTCCATTGCACGTGCTCTGTTTTTATTACTCTCTTCTTTCTGCATCCCTTTCTCCCTCCTCCCCCGCACCCTCTCTCTATCTCTCTCTGTCTCATATATATATATATATATATATATATATATATATATATATATATATATATATATATATATATATATATAAGAGACGGATATTGGCTGAAGAGAGCTTGATAAAGATATCTAAAACGGTCTTATTATCGGGCTTGAAACCGACGGTACCAATGATTTGTCTCATCAAACAACTTTCTGTACACAAAATATAAATACGCTCTTACATTTCGGATTTTCATTTTAATTGCACACTTTGCGTAATTTCTTTTTCCAAAAAAACTAGTCACACACACACACACACACACACCCACATATATATATATATATATATAAGAAAGATAGTGAATTGGAGTTTTTAAAAGGATATTTGATTCTGTATGAACGTCTTATATTAAAGATTTTTCACATCTCAACTATCTCGATAAAAGAAAATATTATTTTCTTACTATCGTTGAACGGGGAAACAAATGCATCATATTATGTGTACTTAAATATTAGCTGAGGTTTGAATTAATCACTCTAGTCAATAATAATATAGGAAATTACTTTCTATCTAATACATACTAGCAGGCTGCCCGGCATTACACGGTTGTAAAATTCGCTGAGATAGTATATTTTTCTTAATGCAAATCTCGTATTTATTATAAAACTAGCGAGGAGTACCCGGCGTTGCCCTGGTGTTTGGAGGTGTGTGTGGAAACTCCGGATGCGGGGTGGGGGTAAAATAAGTAAGTATAAGGATCGAACCCTAACCGTTGAGGCAACGTTGTAAATTAAAGTGTGAAAAAAAAGTGCGACGTTAACCATTGCCCCACCGGGGGATACTAACAGAAACGTGTGAATTTATTTAATTACTTGGAATTTGCAGGTGCCCGTTTTAATGAGTTAATGAGGTCAAGTTTGACTGTGGGATTTTTATTTTCTCAATATGTTATAGGAAATAGACTAACCCACATGCGGCGAGCGACAAATGTTGAATATTTATCTTCCTGAAATCGAGCAATGTAAATAGACAGGCGAGTTTCGTTGTTAACTGTGAGATATTACGATTTATATGTGATATAAAAAAGTTTTTAAAAGTTGTGAAGCGAACAACCGCTTCTCTGAAAAAAGCCTTTTGTAGACATACAGAAAAAGCGAACACATATATACATACATTTTCGCTTTTATATTTATAGATTATATTAGACATAATATATAGTAATGATTTTAAGTTAGAATAAAAAAAATGGCACTACAACCGTGAGTCAAAACCAGAACATTTACGATCTCTTTTTCCTTGAAGATTAAAGTCTGATCTATGGAGACATGTTTGCTGTAAGGCTAAAAATTCAAACATAGACTAATAGCTCTTAAGTTACGCATGCATATACGTTATGCCGTCGTTCGACTTTCACCTGGGCAGTTCCATTTTTTCACCCTTTTGCAACGATTTTCGTCGATTAAAACATAAATATAAAGTTCAGGACAGGTTCGAATACCCTATACAGGAAATTTCATGTCTGTAGACCAAGAAAATGGCAATGTGGGATGCAAAATGTACATGCATACATATGCTTTATTCTTTTATTACAGTTTTATCTGTTTGGTTACATATGTTTCGGACGTTGAACCATGTTTACGATCCAACAGCTCGTCAGACCTTACATAAAGTGTTGTTAGTATTAAGAAGAAGTGTTTTAGAAGCTGCTAAAGCACTTCTTCCTAATACTATCAGCAATTTCTGTAAGGTCTGGCGAGGCCGTTGGATCGTAAACATTGTTCAACATCCGAAACAAATGTAACCAAACAGATAAAGCGGTAATAAAAAAATAAAACACATATTTGCTCTGCAATATTATTTAACACTCTCTTCAGGTTTTTAGTAATTACCAGTTTTACCATATATATATATATATATATATATATATATAGTGTTGTAGTATTTTAAAAAAGTTTTCACATTCTAAAAATAGCAAGTGCAGTAAAACGCAACTTAAATTATTACGGTTCGAGCAACGCCGGGAAGTCCTGCTAGTGTATATATATATATATATATATATATATATATATATATATATATATATATATATATATATATATATCATAACTTTTCTGTTTTGTTTTTTAATCAAAAACGTCCGGATATTGTTACGTATAGTTTTGTTCATAGGCAACCATCCAACATTTGTATATTAATCACAAGAAGTCCTAAACTCCTCCAAAATCAATTTTTAGTCAAAAAATTATACATAGCGAGTCAATAAAACGTTAGAAACATCATTTGTATCAGCGGACCGAAAATAACGCGTTCACCGAAAGAGAAACAACATTGCTGTATTACACACACACACACACACATATATATATATATATATATATATATATATATATATATATATATATATATAAGCTAACGTCTGGGTGTGTGTGTGTCTGGTCAAGAATAGGCTCCTATATAGTTGAATGATAGAAAACTGATCACATATAATGATAGAAGATCTATTAAAACACATGAATGGGTATGTTTGATCTGGCATAATGATGATTCATTAAAAATGTGGGGTCTGCGTACGTGCTGGTTGACAAAGTATGGAAATAAACAAAAAGTTTACAAGTGTTTTTGATATAAATATACATAAGCATACTTTGATAAGTATGTTTTAACTTTTATAGGGATGATATATCAAAACTGTGGGGTCTGCGTACGCGCCTGGGCCTCCATTGAATTGAAATAAGCACAGACTTTCATAAAGACTTTTGTATATCTATCGGCGTAAGTATACTTTGATAATTATGTTTCAGTTTGTAGAAATATAGTATAATTAAATAACAGGGTGTTCGTTCGCAATTGATCTCCATAGAATGGGAATATGTCACAAAGTTTAACAAGGCTTCTTTGATATAGATCCAGAGAATATTGTAATAAGTGTTTCAATGTGAACTGGTATGATATAATAAATTATGGGATTTATCTATTTCATTTTTAGTTTCCTCATATTTTGCTTTGGGTTTGATGCCCCCAACATCGAAGCTATCTATTTACAACCCTTCCTTTTCATAAACTATCATGCTTTCATAAATCAGAGTCCATTTTCTGTAGGCTGTTTATGAATCCAGTCAACGACGTGTACTTTTGCTAGTATCATATATATATATATATATGTGTGTGTGTGTGTGTGGGTGTGTTAGTGAAAGAGATATATAGAAAGAGACATACAGAAAGTGATGACGAGTGAGACACTATTGTTTGATACAACGGGGTTGACATTTTGTGCAAAATTGTAAATATGCGTTTTTGAAGACTATGAAAACCAAAGTTTGTGTTCATCATAAAATCCTAGTGTTTATATTTTCTAGAAAAAATAGTCTTGTGCAAGCAGCAACACAAAAAACTGTAATTCATAGTCTATGGTTTAAACTGGGTCATAAAAGCTACAAGGTGGCTATGAGTATACTTTTTCGTATTGAAAGCCTCGATATTCAACCGTGATACATTTGGTACATCACACATTTATGAGTGATTCCGGAAATATTTGAGTTCAACCTGGAGAGAATCATGGAAATATATTATAACATGTATTCTGGTTTATTATAAATCCATGGTAAAAGAAAGAGGACTAGTGAATTTTATCCCTTTAGTTGTTAAGCCTGTTTAAATGTCACACTTATTTGACACTTTTCTGCAGAATAGTTATAAAGAGTTGATGCTGATTGTTAGACATTGATATTAAAACTGTTTTCTCACACGTGTTGTTTTGTATCGTTGGATTGCCCTTCTTCTTGTAAGGTTATAAAGTACTATAATTTTATGCACGTGTTGACCGACTCCCGTGGTTGGTTCAAGCAACTGACACCTGGTCTTCTTCGAAACTGTGGTTCGTGATGTCTAGTCTGCCGGGAGCTCTCCACATTAATTCTGAACGCCTCGGTGTAGAATTCTCTGGAAGCGAAACGTGATAGCTGCATACATCAGAAAGAAAATACAGACAACTGGATTCTATCTAGTAAAAATTAATTTCACAAAATTTACAGTTATTTTACAGATATGAACACGTTCAATTTTTAGCACATTTTTTAATTCACAAATCTCTTTAGGCTAATGGAGAGTGGGGGTTAGGCCTCGGGGCTGGTTCCTCTGGGGATTGGTGCAAATCTCTCTCAAATCTAGCTAATTCCGAGCGACATTCGCTTTTTATAGTAAGGTCTGGTTGTGGGGTAGACGATCAACCCAACCAATCAAAGCACGGTACGTATCTGGGGATTTCCAGATCTAAAGTGCGTGTATGCAGTTCAGCCATAGTCTAGAGTTTTGTAAGTCTGAGACCAGATTCTGGCTTTGACAATAAAACAAAATATATCTGACTTTGACAATAAAACAAAGTATATATCTATATACTCCAATATAAGTATTTTCGATATCCGCAGTTGTCCGGGATCAAATTAAACAATCGTACCATATTTACCCAGTATTTCTCAGTCCACAGGAGGTTCTCAACCTCCCCATTGCGGATCAAATCGCTCCCTAAAGTCGATCACGTTTACGTGGTAACTTGTACAAATTTCAGGACCCAACACGCTGCACCATGATACTTCACAAGAAACATACAAGAAATAACCTGATTCGCTTTTACCCCTCTTGTAACAGCGACATTTATTCCCGAGTAATTTCCTGAATGGTACGTGATATTTCTTATCTCTGACTTCTGTCCTCTCGTACGTCAGTAATCTGCTTTTCATAGTCTTTATCGTTTACCTGGCCGGTACGCTACTTCGCACACATATCGGTATTTGCATATGGCTGCCATAGGCGGATCCTCACTTTGATACAGAATAGTAATATTATGTACCAGTATATTAGCCGATAAAATGCTGATTTCATTCGGACTCCGAAGAAGAATTCTTGTATCAATTGGCCTTTCACACTTAACATACTTGTTTTGACAGCATGTAGGTGGATATATCTGCTGTGTTTAACACATCAAATTTGATCTTTTGAAGTAGGTTATTAATAGGAATTCAAAACAATTTACTTACCGAAAATTGTTTGATAATTGGTTCAACTAAATACTAGTTCAGAACATGTTCACAGCAATTAATTTAGCACACATTGGCCATTTTGCCTGTTTATATATTTCGAACTTTAATATAAGCATTGTATAGACGTCACACCACCTCATTCCTGAACTGTCCTTTTTCCCTTTGGGAAGAGGCACTTCAATTTTGAAATTGTTGATTTTGTGGAGCGCAGTCCTCATCTTTACTGTTTTGTTGTTTCACCACGTTGCGGCAAACACCTACCAAAATAGTTGGCCAAATATGCGGTAAGACAAGAACTATAAAAGGCAGTAATTCTTGAGAATGTCTTATAATTAGGGCTTGACCAAAAGCATATTCTTTACAATGTTTTTTTTTTTTTTACATGGAGGTCACCACTTATCAGGCCACTTGAGGAGAAGGGTTATTGCATGTACAGTAATTAATGGGATAGTAATTAATGGGATAGGAGAAGGGTTATTGCATGTACAGTAATTAATGGGATACAGTAAGTAATGGGATAGTATTCAGGTGGGAAACAGGCACACGGAAGAGAATTCCACAGGAACGCACTTACAAGATAAAGCTTTGTCCATGGAATCTACGCCCCGATCTAGGCACAGACAAAGAGTGGGGAAAACTACTGACAGTGGTCTCAGCCATTTGTTTTGACGTTCGTGTTTCGATTCATATCTTATATACTTTTATATAGAGTGATGTGGTTCTCTGTTGATTAACTCTGTGCCGGATATATACTCGAGTCAAAACAACAATAATAATAATATTCCGTTGGCATAGCCGTACTTAGAAACTTCAACATTCTTAATCTCTTACAGTTAATCGCTCGAAAAAAATCCAGAATATGAAGATAGGAATAACAGTCCGCAAAAAGAAAATAATAAAATAATATACAAATGATGTCTATGTTGTAACACTGGCTCACATAATTTTCTTTACAAATTAGGTAAAAAAATACAAAAAATCTTATTAAACTAATGCTATATTGATCTTGGAATATTATAAATATTCCTGCACGAATATTCATAGCGAAACGAATAGAATAAGCAATAATTAATTTTTTTTCACATTACTGTGGTTTGAATTAGTATAAAGATTGTAAAAGTTATTTTATTTGTTATGCTATAGATTTTACTGCATGAGCACTTAAGATATGTTATTTTTATTTGTTTGTAAAATTATCTTGCAGTCGAACTATTATTATTATTTTTAACCTTTTTTTTAAACAAGCACCGCATATTTGGTAATTCAAATATATCAAAATGTTACAACACAGTTCGAGAGAACCATGCCTTACTTATTGTCTTGCCTATAGTTAAAGGTTCATACGGCATGAGTTGACGGAAGATAATAAGTTTTTTTCTTTTTTAGTTTCATTGTCCTTTTATAATTGTTGATGTGAATTAACACTGATGGACAGTAAATTCAAGTACTAGAGACACTTGTATAATTCAAAGGCCAAATAAAATCTTTTCAGTATTACTAATTTCCAATGGCGTATGAGGGTTGCTGTATTTTCTTCACGTGATATTGCCTATTGATGGCTATCCTACCAGACGAGATCTATTCTTATCCGAGAATGCAGTAAGATTAGGAGACGTAAGTATAGGTATACTATAAATTAGTGGACTATTAAGGAAATAAATATAACTTCACAACTAACTCTACATTTGAAACGGAATATTCGAGTAGGCATGAACTCACATAGAGATCAGAGGTAAGCCCTAGGAATGGGTCCCGTTATTTTGTAGAAACGTACTGAAGTATGAAAATAAAACAAAACATGACAACATAAAATAATGATACTCTAAATACAAACACTCCCAAGGTCCTCATAAAATGTAATGAAATCGATACCTCAAGCAATGTATTTAATATTCCAACAGAACATTATAATATATTTTACTTCATGACTAATACACTTTCCTCATCTTAATATTATACATCTTGCGATGTTTTGACAAGTACGTGCAAAAATAATGCTAGAGATAGAAAGTTCACTTATTTCCAAATAACGTTAATATAAATCCTGTTAAAAGTAATGCGCTCAAGGTTTTACGTGTACATGAATTGCGTCATAGGAAGACGTCCAAAATGGTGCGTCAAAAAAGTAAGGATCACATTCTCTTTTTTTTGTTCCCGTAAATTGTTATCCTTGTTTTGCGTTGGCCAATGCATGTTGATTCTGATGTTCCTTATTTCGGTCAATACATTTATGTCTCATCTAAGATATGGTCGTGCGAATGTAAAAGTTAACAACCACAGGTACTGTCTTCTTAATCTGATCTCTCCCCCCTCTCTCTCTCTCTCTCGCATATATATATATATATATATATATATATATATATATGTAATTGAATTTTTTATAGAGTAACAAGCACGATCAACTTAATATAACAGGTTTTATATGATTACTGTGATCTGATTTCTAATGACCTGCTACTGAATTAAAATCGCTGCCAAGCACCTGCTATCGTAACCTTCCCAGTGGTATCGAAGAATCAGAAATTATTGGAGCAATGCATGGCATTTTTTTATGAAACGACTGATAAATCGATAAATCTGTTTGGTATTGCAGATAAGAATGCGTTCGATAGGATAGACTGATGTTCACTTGTCCTATTTTATTCAGCAGGCTTCATTTCCTGGTCCTTGGAAATCAAACGTAAATTGATGATTGTTTCTTCTTTAGATTATATTCTATTATGATTTCAATTTCTATATTCAGAATTGTATTGTTGGTTTATGGATAGTTTTTTGTTTAAATTTAATTTCCTACTTAATTGTTCTTACTTTAATAAGTAGAGACAGTGAATAATATATTGTTCCATTTGAAATTTTATTGATAGAATATTGACGTAGAAAACAAGTGATTTCATATTGCACCCATCCCTAAAGTCCACACCTTCATCACCGTTTCTGGGGCAAATTAGTAGAACATTCAGAGCGAATCATGTGAGGATTCAAGGAACAAATACGAGGATTCCTCATCTTCTGGACCTCTATTTTAAGAGAAAAAAACACTAGTTAAGAAGGAAATCGTAAATTAACGGAGTTATGGTCATTATGTTTGTACAGCGCACATTTCAATTATTTTGTAAATTCTGTGTAAAAACTTACTCCGACTTTGTAATTTACTTTCTGCCCTCCTTGATTTGAATGTTAGGGGGTTGTATTGCATGCCATATTGAAAATAAAACCAATTGCTAAATCTGAGGGCCAGATTGTTAGCATATAATATTGAGTGACTACCATCATGGATTTTTGGCACATGTCTGATAACCCAACCATGTAACAAACTAAAACAGACTTTTCAGTTGAAAACGGCAATGTAAGGCAACCGACAAAGAAAACAACTAATACTACTACGAATAACACTACTATTACTACGTTAAAAACGACCCTGGTGTCTAACTCTGCCCCGTGGAGAGGCATTGTAAATAGGAGCACTACTATTACTAATAACAATACAAAAAAGTGTTGCAATATTTTGGATGTGTAATGGGGTAGATATTTATTTTCCGCCCACCTCGGCAAAATGTGGCACAAGGCCGGAAAGTGGGGATCAAGCAGGCTCCCCAAAGAAGGGGAGCTCCTGCAATTTTAAAAATTGCCTGAGTAACCCCGTCGGCATTCCCCGGTCGGGGCGCCTCAGGCAGCAAGCGATAAACTTGCCCAACCGAAAGCCCGGTGGCAAGGCCTGGGAGGGTGGACCTCCTAGGTATTACCCAGACGGCGTCCCTGAGTCCAACAGGTGCTGGGCCGGTTCCCGGCCCCTCACCTGCTGGGCTGAGTGTCAAGTGTCGAATCCTTGACATGTACTACCCTGTCTCCCTGCAGCCGAAGCCGCTAGGAGACACACCCCATCACAAGTCCATTGTGATGGGGTAGTTATTTAATTGTCGCCCACATCGGCAATATTTGGCACAAGGCCTGGAAAGTGGGAACCCCGCACTCATTTAAAGGAGGGTCACTCCTGCAATTTTAAAAATTGCCTGAGTAACCCCGTCGGCATTCCCCGGTCGGGGCGCCTAAGGCAGCAAGCAATAAACTTGCCCCACCGGAAAGCCCTTATTAAACCTTTTCTGTTGCAATTTCACATGTTTTTTCGTCTCGACACGGTAAGAATATTTTGCTCTGTGGAACTGTCTACTGCAAATAAGTAACCTCTCAAAACTTGTTAGAACAACGAACCATCTGAAACTTTTCTAAAACTAAACATGGCTTACACTTCTAGAAAAAGTTATACCTATTTTCAATTGTTAAGAACATAGTTTAAAAGTTTCCCCGACTTACGTAAAATGCATAATATATTAATGCATAATTAGTGTAATAAGGAGCGTGTTTATATTTGTCTATATTTATATGTATAGGTTAAACTCCCGAAATTATGAACCGATTGTGAA
>NC_136484.1:99605899-99613399 GCF_053919585.1 Euprymna scolopes
ATTTCTTCAGTTCAGGGAAAACCTAGCATGATATCGTTATTAAACGATGATGGAGATGAAAAAAGTTGTGACGAGGGTCACTGAATCGCTTACACAAGACGTCCAAGGGCTATTCCAAAATTTGTTTGAACGGTGCAGCAAGTGGGTGGATTGCTTCCCGAGGAGATGATTTCGAAGCGGACAAGAAAATGATGTGTCTACTATAAATAAAAATGTCCATTCGAAAAAATCCTTAAACATATGTATGAACGTACATATATATATATATATATATATATATATATATATATATATATATATATACGTTCATACGTTTTTTGCATATATATATATATATATATATATATATATATAGGGTTTCGATGTCTACCATCTCATCAGAGGAGAGAAAATATTAGCAAATAGTTATAAATGTATGCACCCTATTTGCTAAAGTCAGTGAGACATGGAAAGTCAAAGTGAAGATAATACATTTATCAGAAGTCCTGTAGCAGGAGGATCTGTAGAAAAAGGATATGAATGTTTTGTAGATCCAGCTTGCTTGGTAAAATCCATGTCATACGCTCTTTAGATTATTTAGTAATGTCCAAGCTATATATTGGGTAATCCGACTAGCTGTGTAGATATCCGAATCGGGCAAGTGCTTGTTTACATTTGTTTGTGGGTCCAGCGATAATAATTCAAAGTCTGGTGGAAACCTTTTCATTGGAAGTTTTTATTATTTTTAGTGGGGCGAAGTGTTAGGGAGAGTAGGTAGTGGTAAGTGGAAGGAAGTGGGGTGAAACATATGTGCATATTCATCCTTATATACACATGAACACACATATACAAACACACACATACACACAATATACATATACATACAAATACACATACACACACACTCAGATATATACATATACACACATATATATATAAATTATATATACATACATATACACACATAAACATACATACATGTATATAAATAGATATCTCGACTAATAGAATTAAAAGAATCATAAAGGTGACCGGTCGCTTAATTGATGTCAGGTCGTGTACTAGATATAGAGACTTAGGTCGGGGAAGGGAAGAGGAGGAACAAGAGAATATAGAGATAAGAACAAAAACAAAAATTAAAGTGAAAATAAATAGGTGGGCCAAATACATAAATGGAATAATTCGTTTTTTCCGGATTTTTCCTACTTTCATCTCAAATCTCATTGTCAGTTTAAATCGTATTTGTTCGGTTAACTCAAGTTATATATGCTGCCCATGAGGTGCTAATTATTATTAATTTTGTAAGTATCTATATTTCCCTTAGAAAGGAGGATTGACATAAAGTTTAGAATATACTAATGTTTATGAGATAATTGTGAAATTAATTCTAATAATATTGATGGAACGTTTTATATTATTTTATGATCCTTACGGTAATAGTTCAATGCTAAATAAGTTAAAACAAAGGTAATAAAGTAATGATAATACCTTACTGAAAAACGTTTAAAATCAGTAATATCCATAATATGATGCTATTTAATATTTAACTGGAGAAATTTTCTACAACTGCATTCCAATATACACAAAGTTACCTATAAATACATGAATACACATTTATACATACTCATATACATATATAGATATATATATATATATATATATATATATATATACATATGCATATACATACATACACACATACACATGTACACATGCATGCACGCACACAATATATATTTTTACATACACGCAACCATACAGTTTATACACACATACGCTCACTTTTTCTATATATACTTACATCTAAGCCCATATATACCCACATATAACACGTGTTCCATATATATCCAGATATACCCTCATATATGCAAAAAATATGTTTAAACATAAAGAACGTAAACCATTATTGAACACCATTAATTATTACAATAATTAGTGTATGTAACTTACCTAAGTTTATCATAGAAAATGTTTACCCCTACACTGCTAATTTAACATTTAAAAGATGAAAAAAAGTGGGGTTGCGTAACTATGGTTATAGAATTTAATTACCCTAGTACCGACAGGGATGACGCATCATTGAGTATAGTTCTTTCTTGTTTATACGTACAGATCTGGAGATTACCTTGCAATGGAGAATTTTACTCCTTTTCTGGTTAGTAGATGGGGGCGAAATTTAAAATTCTTTAATTGGGAATCTAAATGTTCTTGGAAATACTATTATTAGATCTTAGAGTGCAAATTACGTGAAGGAGAATTAAAGTGTAGTATGTTAATGTGCTTATAGTAAGGCTCTACTTAACGTGCGCATATATACAAAAAGAGAAAGTTTTTTTTATGTGTTAAAAGAGGTGATAAAGAATCTATCTTAAAAAAATTAACATTATTATATTAGCCAAGTAACTGTTTAGATTTTAGTCAAGGCTGATGCGTATTTAGTCCTTTGTTTTTACCTATTTATTATTTATACAGAGAGTGTATGTTATTTTATTTTAAGATAGCTGTATTTAAATTTTTTCTTGTGTTTACATCTGGACGCTAGCTCATTCTTGGTATTTATTATGGGTTTGTTGAAGGTTATGATGTTAACTGCCTCGGATATACAAAGATTGCAAAACTTATCCCCTGAGGCATATGATCTAGATTTATTCAGTATTCTCCATTTAATTGAATATGGAATTTTCGTATCTTCTAGGCTGTTGATTAATTTAGTTTATGATTTACTATTATTATCATTGTTTTGAGATCTTTTATTTCTGAAGGAATGTAGGTGGTTTGAGATTCTTATTTTTATTAAGCTTGATGATGCACCTATATACGTGAATGTTTTCCTTGTTTTATTTGTTCATCGGTCCCATTTCTATTCAGTCCTATATTAGGGGGCTGGGAAATGATGGGGCCTTGGGATTTATAGCCTTGGTTCTGGTTAGTCCTAAACTGGTCTTCACTGGGAATTATATTATTGGATACGTTATCTTGGAGGTTGTTGTTTCTATTGTTATTATTATTCGAACTCTCACCATATGTTTCCCTATGTATGCTTGCGTTCTGAACGCTTCGACAATATTCATTGTTTTCCTCGTTTGATTGGTTGTTTGTATGTTATGGTAATTGCGTGACTGTGCAGGCGTATAACACGTATTTGTATATGCAATCGTTATTAAGGGGACATTCATTTTTATTTTGGCAGTTACATTTGTTACTAGGTATTAGGTTAATTGGTATATCCAGCGCTTTTTTAATTTTCCTGTTATTTGTTGAAATTATTATCTGTGCTAGATTAGGCATTGTGGAGTATAAGATTTTTATAGAGTTTTTGTTTAATATGGAACTATACTTATGAGAGTATTTAAAAGATTTTTCCACTATTCTGTAAAATTATGTTGGAATGTTAGTTTTTACATTGGAGCTGAAAAGAGGATTTAACCAAATGGCATTCTTACGTCTTATTTTTCTCTTCTTATTAAATTGTTTTTGATTTGGGATTGGACTGGTTGTTGTGTATTTAGTGAGGGAATTTGTATTGTTAGGAACATTTTGCCCTATTCTGTTGCTGTTATTTTTGTATTGTCATATTATGAGTAATTACTGAGTGTAGTTTTCTCCTTAAAGTGTGTTGTTTGTTATATTCTATGCATTCTTTATATCCTGAATTTTTTAAAGCATTATTGTAGAATGTCGATACCTGGTCAAGGGCTTTTTTGTCCGCTGATAGATTTGATATTCTTTTGGAGATAGATGGAACTATGAATTTGATTATTAACTTTGGGTGATTAGATTGTTTGTGTACATAAAATAGGTTTAGATTTGGTTTATGGTATGGGGTGTAATATTCATAACATAGATTTAAAGATACGTCTAAAAAGTTGGAAGTTTTTTTTATATGGGTCGACATCTATTGTTAATCCCAAGTGTTTGAAAAATTCATGCAGTTTTTTTATAGTGTCGTTGTATTGTATTGGTCTTAATTTAATTTATTTGCTCTATCTTGCATATCGAGCAATTCTTGTTTAGATGGGAGAACTTCTAGAATATTACTGCCAGTAATATTTTGTAAACCTACAATCTCACGTTTCCATAGCAACTGATTGTTAAATAAAAACTATTCTGAAGTGTATATATATGTTATATATATATATATATATATATATATATATATATATATATATATATATATATATATATATGTATATATATATGTGCAAATGCGGCTGATTGCATGTGTGCAGACTGTATTGGCCCGTCCTTGCCTCCATAATTTTGTTTTCAGATGAGAGGGTGCAAGCAGTACCGGCCAAGTTGCTTGTTTCTACTTTGCCTAGGCTGGGAGAGAGGTGAAATTTCTGTGGTGATGGAGTGAAGGCTTACCGGTTGGTGTGATGATCTGGATGCCGCGGCGTGATCTCTGCACTTAAGTGATTGGAGTATTAAGGTTGGGGTCCTGTCTGAAGAGTAAGCAAAAAGAGCGCGACTACGGCACCGCTACCCGGATTTCCGGCCATCAGGTGTCACATCTGCGGCTGTGGTTTCAGAGCTCCGATTGGACTTACATGGCACCTTCGACACGGACACTAATCGACCTCCACGTCATCGTCGAAATCGACGGACTGCCAGAGAGAGAGAGAGAGAGAGAGAGAGAGAGAGAGAGAAAATATATGAAAATGTATATGAATATATATATATATGTGTGTGTGTGTGTGTGTGTGTGTGTGCGTGATGAAAATAATGGAAATAATATTCCAGCAAAATATTTTATACTGGTATTTTTTGTTTCTTAATCTCATTCATCCATAGGAAATCTCGAAAGAAAGACGAAACGTTGAACACATAATACGGATTGTTCCTTTTTATTTCTCTCTATATATGTGTGTGGGTCTGTGTGTGTGTATATATATATACATATATATATATATATGTGTGTGTGTGTACATACAAATGTATTTAGATTTATATATACATGAGTATATACATACATGTGTATATGTGTTCATATGTATCTGTGTATGTATGTATATATATATATATATATATATATATATATATATATATATATATATATATATATATATATATATATATATATATATATATATGAAGGCGGGGCAAATTGTTGTCGTAGGAAATATCCTTAAGGCATGCTCAAACCTGTAGTCTGTGACAATCTCCCCCTTTTTCTGTCTTTCTCGCTGATTATCACTTTACCCATGCGACCTGTCCTATTGACAGAAGATCCTTCCTCAGGCAAGTAAGTGGCGCTAGAAAACCAGTAGCTTCGAATTGATAGTGCTCATCACTCTGACACGACGGACCATTTAGGCAAAGGATACTCTTGTTACAAACTCCCGCTGTGTCACAGTACATCCTACATTGCGTAAGATATTGGGAGTCAAGCTATTTCATATACGTGTATATGCGCATATAACTATTCAGTTCGCAGAAATACCCTGGTGTTTGTTTGGGACCGGGTGTAAACAACTAAAAGTGACGGGCAATGACGTTACTATTATGACATTCATCTAAGAGATGGAATCCCTGAGCGGAAACCATGCCATTTAC
Source organism: Euprymna scolopes (assembly GCF_053919585.1). Taxonomy (NCBI): domain Eukaryota; kingdom Metazoa; phylum Mollusca; class Cephalopoda; order Sepiida; family Sepiolidae; genus Euprymna; species Euprymna scolopes. The sequence goes on from NC_136484.1 coordinate 99,611,435, forward strand.
GCATTTATAAATCTTCTGGCTTTTTCTTGATATTGGGTCATATTTGCGGGGATTCGGTGAATTGCACCTTCATTTGGATAATTTTAATCTCACAAATTATAAAAATAAGTGAACCTGTTGTTGAAATTTTCTTTTATGTCTATCGAAAAAAATCGAAGATTTCATTATTTTTTAAATGCAAAACACAATTTTTATATGAAAGTTAGACGCATTTTTCCCGAACATATTATTATTATTATTATTATTATTATTATTATTATTATTATTATTATTATTATTATTATTATTATTATTATAAACAACAACCACCACCATAACCCCCCACAACTAAAACTATATATGAATTCACCGGGCGTAATTTATTTCTTTGAAATATATTTCAAATTTTGTTTTATAACATTTCAACTGTAAATAATTTACATGACTGAAATGGGGAAATGTAATATAAAATTCTACGTTTATCGAAACAAAACGAACACAAATTCATCGTAAAAATTCATTAACTAATCAGTTTTTATTAAAGATTTGTATATGAGCTAAAAAATAAAGAGTACATTAAATTTTAGCTAACATATTGTCTTGTGTTTTATCGTATAAATAAATGGGTACTTCACGGGCAACGAGGACCCTGTCTAAACGGTAGTTTTATTCAATGATTGCTCCCTGAAAACGGTTTCTTTTACTTTCCTCGTATATATCTGACATTTTTTAATCGTGTCTGCTTCTTTTTATTTCATTTCATTTTAATTTTTTATTTTCTTTACCAAAGATTTTTATTGTTTTGTTAAATTATTTTTTCATATACATTAAAGTAATGTTCCCACCTTTTGGCCTCAAATAGTACCTGCAAAAAGTTTTCGTGATTAAATAAACCGAAGAAAACATTTCCCGCATGGGAAGTAACCTTTAAAAACACCGTTTACGCAGGGTCTACCTTTCCCGTTAAGTACGAGTAAATGTTGCACGCGCCCCGAGGAAATAACGTTATTATTTAGAAAGCTTTTCTGAACAAGCGGAGGGGCTTTATAACTAAACTGCACTTTCACCAAACGATTTAATGAAAAAAATGCCATACCATTTAAATTTAACTTGGAAATACAATCAAAAATATAACACAGTGCGTACACTGCACAAACCAATTATCATTATTATTATTATTATTATTATCATTATTATTATTATTATTATTATTATTATTACAATGATGATGAAAACCTGGTGTAGACGACATCGACTGGCGCCACATCAACTAGTTGTGAAGGGTTAGAAAGGATGGAAAGACCGAGGTGGAAGAGTATTTATCAGATCCCACTGGAAGTGAGCAGTTCAAATCTGGTACCTTAGGGGGGCATTTTGTCACCAAAACTCCAGTCAACACCAATGGCTGATGCTAAGGAGAAGTCAATGGCAAACGGCTGTTGTGATAACGTGCAATCATCTGCACGAGTGGTCAAGATGTGGGGATCATTGGAAATCTGAGAAGACTTATTGTAACGTGGTCTCCAGCGAATACCACAGTGAGCGATCACTGATGATGACCTGCGAGACAACTCCCAGTGAGTGAAATAATAATATTAATGTCCCACCTCAAATTAAACATCATCCTGATTTATTATCGTACATGGTTACTATATTTTCTTAGTTTTTCCACCTATATTTGCATTATAGTATGATTGTCTTTGAGTAGCTCTGTGAATTCATTTCCGTATTAATGTATTCGTCACTAATATGAAAATGAAGACTATAGTGGAGTATAGAATTGCTAACCATGTAAGCGATGTAAATATGCCACATATTTCAATGAAAAACATGGGAAAAATTAACATAGAATAAAAGAAAACAAAATCTTTAAATGTAGTTTCTGTATTAAAAGTGAGTTATTTAAATATGTCAACATATAATCTTGTGAGGAAAATCCAGCTCCTCATTAAGACGCACTCAGTTTACAGGCCTTCTATATCTCGG
>NC_136484.1:99618399-99640899 GCF_053919585.1 Euprymna scolopes
CACACCACTCCATCCCTTTTACAGTTTGCCGTCAGATTTTTTCCACAGACCCCTCTCTCCATCCTCGAATTATCCGTCACCAAGACAACATACGCACAATACTATATCCACCCTTTTTATGCAGGGTTCTCCCCCTTTTTCAGTAAAAAGTTCACAAGAAATTTAATTCGAAAAAGTTCGTAAAATCATCAACAATGTAAGAAGTTCACAGTCGTCAGGACTAATATAATTCCCTTTTTTCACATGCAATTTTTTCTTTGGTTATATATTCTTTTTTTTCAATTGACATTAATAATTCAAAGATAAGATAATCAGTAAAAATTGTTATTCAATAAAATGCCCTAAGTTCATCAAGGATCTCATAAATGTAACTTCCCTTGTTTAAAAGTTTTTTTTTCTTTTTTTTTTAAATAAAATTCCTCGATTTTTTAAAGTCTTTATAAGAGTTATTCCCCTTTTTCTAATTTCTTTTCATCAATTTTATCATAGTTCAATTTTTTTGCACAGAGTCAGTCACAATTTTCAAGAGTTTTTCAATCCCAGCACACACAGATCATGATCTCCAGTGACATACAACGGACTCTGTGACCGGCAGATTCCAAGACCATTATTTCGGCATATTCCTGCCTCTCGCTAATTCAACAGCATGACTCTGTCTCTTGCCATCATCAATTTGCTCATATTTTGACTCCACTTTATAACTGGCTACTAACGACCTCAATTTCGACATCTGTCTCTTTATGGACGATTAATAAAAAAAAAAAACTACAGGGAGTTATCCACACGCCCCAGCGTCCTCCCAGACAGCATGTCCGAATGGACCCGAATCCAGAAATGCAGCATTCCCGAATGGACCCGTATCCAGAAACGCAGCATGTCCGAACGGACCCATATCCAGAAATGCACCATGATCGGCTAATTTCTTACTCCCAATATTAAACTTAAATTTCAATATAACTGCTCCGTAATAAATTTCAACTAATTACTAAAATGTAACTACTAAACTGCGTAATATTTAACGATCTCGCAGATCACGCCCTTCAAGGAGAGTCAACGCCTAGTTATCGCACGAGAAATTCTATCTTTTTTTTCAATTAATATCTCCACGTGCGAACATCATGCACCTGATTTACTCACATTGAAAAATCCATCTAAAAATAATAAATCACTTTTTACGCTCAACTGAGTGTACCACACTTCACTCAGTGATTTTAATAATTATTTCCAATCATTTGTATTCAGTCTTGCAGCCTCTTTTACCCTTATTTCGCAATTAAGAAATCCTTCCTGACTGAGGTAACAAAACAATTTTTTTTCAAAAATCAATTCCACTCTCAAGATTAAAAAATCAATTCCACTCTCAAGATTAAATAATTCCAATTTTCCTCATTACTACACAACATCACAATTCTCAGAAGTTTTAAATTCTTCACGACTGATAAAATCATTATTCTCGCTTTCCATTGTAAATAAATAATACTTACTTAATATTCCTAACGCTTAATATTAAATCCGATCACGCGGTATGTACACCCAGGGGAGAGAAAAAAGAAAAAAAAACAAAAGGAAGAGGAGAAGAACAATACTCCTCCAGCTCCAATGTCCGCGAGGGTGAGTGGCGGTCGTCAAGGTATGACTGTCAAGTATGATCGCCCCCACCTTCCCTCTCGCTAACACCAACCGCGCCAGCCGATGTGACTCTACACAGACCCCTACTCCGTCTCTCACAGTGAAAGTCGTCTGACTCTCATCTCCTCGCCACATCTACACACAAGGGATCATCAACATTGTTTTCTTTCCCTTCCCTTCTTTCCCTGTTAAAATTATGCAATATTTTAACATAAAAAAACCTGTTTTTTATATGCGTTTTCTTTCTTCAAATTTAAATTATGATATTCGCCGTTGACAGAAAACAACCTGTACAATTTTTCGAAGGGTGCTCAGCTAAGCTATAAATATCTCAGTGTCATTATTATTCTCTTTCTTCATTTTTTTTCTTTAATACAAACTTTTTCAAAAAAATAATATATTACGTTACACATATATACATATATACATAAATGTATAGATCTATTGATTTATATTTATTTAGATTCATTCAATTGGATATATATATATATATATATATATATATATATATGCATATATTTATAACTATTTATGTATATATATATATATATTATCGAGCTCTTATATAAATATTGTATATATGTGTATGTGTTTTGTCAATTCCTATGAATATGTATGAGATTTATTTCTTGTAGGTTGTGTCCCACTGTTTCATCTAAACATCATATACATCTATACGTGATGTTTAGCTGGCTAGACTGCTCACAGAAGTTTTGTTTTAGATTCATAAGACCTTGAATCGAATCCACCTAAAAAAAAAGCAGTATTGTAGCAGAAATGATCGCACAAAAGCGTGCATTGGTGGGTGATTACTTATTACATGAAACACGAGTATCACGCTGGACGGAAGAGGCTTTATGTAGCAATAATTACAAATACAACATCGCTCGCCCGCAAAACTGATATCAATGCTAATGATGAATAAGTTCATTCTTTGCAAATTATGACTCAATAGGCTTCGTTAGACTAATTCTATCTATCTTGATTGCACATAATCTCGCGTAACATTATTAGTATTATTGCACTTAGATGCAAAGTATACTATGAAATAAAAATCCGTGTATTAGACTACGTACATAGTGCATTCTACTAAAAATACTTACGACTATTAGAATCACGCTAGATATTTAATAACATAATCAAATTACTAATGCCATAATGAACTACTCAATAAATAGCTTAGTTGAAAGATGAAAACCGGCTTTGCTCGCATAAAAAAAAAAAACTTTGTATCGAGAATACATGTGCATTTACTAATCACAACCAACTTACCATGCGGCTGTATTTTATTTAAACATATGTAAAGGATTTTTTAATATACCTTTTTTCAACCGAAAGTTACTTTAATGTCTGTAGATGTTTTGATAAACAAAGATAGCGAGAACTTAAATGTCTACTGTCCAAAATAGACGGTTGTTTAAAGCCATGTGTACAGGGGTTTTAGGACAACTTGCCAATAGCATACTTCTCAGTACTAGTAGACCCTGATTTATTATTAATAATTATTACATGGTATTCACTGACTAAATGATATATTCACGATGTGGCTAACCCACACTGGCTTTTAAGAGACATGGTTCGCCTTCACTATTGTACGTAACCTTGAGGAAACGCACGTAGCACGATACTTGGATAAGAGTGGATTAATTACTTATCTGCAATACAATAAAACAAAAGGATACAATCTCTGCATGTATTCAGTGTTTAGAAGTAAAAAAGAAAAAAAATATTTAATAAAATATTAGCTTCTCCATGCATTTCATGTATATAGAGATTCAGAGTTGGTTCCTTGAATTCGCCTGCAGTAATCTATTTATCTATGTATCTGTCTCTCTCTCTCCCTTTCTCTATCTATCTATCTATCTATCTATCTATATATATATATATATATATATATATATATATATATATATATATATATATATATATATATACGTATGTGTTGTGACTTGAGTTATCCGGTATATGAAAATGATGTAAAGAACTCTTTGACCACTGATTTTGGTAAAATAATGTAAGAATTTCTGTACGTGTTTCAATGCTATACTAATCAATCATAAATCCCATATTATTATCTGTAAAATATCTTAAATGGAGAAATAAATTATCACTTAAAGACAAATAGAAAGAATTTTTTCACACCTTCTATATACATACACAGACGTGCACATTATATATATATATATATATATATATATATATACACCTATACATATATATACATACATTCACATATATATATATATATATATATATATATATATATATACATGCACATACACATATATACCCATACATATATATATATATATATATATGCACACACATATATATATACATGCACACATAGATATATATACATATGCACACATATGCACACCCACATATATATTCCAAAAGCCATGTAAAATGTTGATTATTGTATATTCATAGCACTAATATCTTGTCAAATCTAATACGTCCATATTTTGCTATTGTTGTTCCTGAATGGCCGAAAGCCCAATTTCCTGGATGATAGCGAGCCCGTAGCGGTTCGCAGAATTTTCCAGATAGAAGTCCTGACTGAACGCCCTGAGATTGTTTATTATTGTTTTGATTGGGTGATACCAAGTGTACTTAACCAAACCAAGAAATGTAAACGAAACTGAAGGTTTATTACGTGAAGTTATGACTACTATTTCGAATATTTTTGTTTTGTAAATTAAATGATGCGATTCTTTGGAGACTCAAAAATCTGGTTGTGAATGAAGCGTTTTTATAGAATTGTATATGTGTCAATTCATTTAACATTACATTAATGTTATCAGCCATGTTTAATGAATAAACCCTCTGTATTTTTTTTAAAATAGTGAGTTACTTTTTTTTCTGTCTATACGGAGAGTATTAAAAATATAACCTATTACTTACACAGATTTAGTTTTAATCATGATAACCTTCACAGAATAGATTTTAGCACGACGTACGGATATATGTTTAAAGGTAATAAGCTACAGATAATTTTACAGCTGTTCTTTTACGAAAAGTATGTTCTCTCCAGTTTTACTTGTTTTTCCAGTAGCGATGTGTTATTCTGGTTTAATTTCCGTCTACTTGAAATGATTAACCCCAAACTTAATCGGTGACCTGTTGCTACCACTTGTCCTGTGACAAAGAGTGCCACTTGAATCGATACGACACTTGTTAAAAATGTATTTCCAGTGGGACCAATGTCATTAAACTGAAACGAGGAAGAGACTGCCGTCACTCAAAAGTTAATTTAAGGTATCTCAAGGGACTAAGGGAAAGATCAGATATCATTCTGAGGCAACGCACCTAATTTCATTTGCTTTTGCGCAGGACTAGAACAGAATATTATTACATTTATCTCTATGAATAAACATACAATTATTTTAACCAATATTGTATGTGCATTTAACACAGCATCTTAACTAATTGATAATTATATATATAGTAAGTTATAAAATATATATGGTGATTAAGCTGCACTGAATATTCCGCGTTTCATCAACTCTAGGATTATTCAGGCCTATGCGCATAAGCCTGAAGAGTCCTAAAGTGGATGAAACGTGAAATTTTCAGTGTAGCTTAATCGTCATATATATTTTATAACTTACTAACTAGCTCTACATACGTATTGAGCACTTTTGAAGTAAATACTTCAAGTTTACACATGAATTTATATGTGAGTAAATGACGTTGTTATATATATATATATATATATATATATATATATTGCACCCGTATCAAAAGCATACCTTTAATTAAATATTATAAAAAATAACTTAATATTGCCACTCATAGATATTCGAGTCACTTTATAAAGCTTAACTAATTTGCATATTTCGCTGAAAAATTAGCGTTTATATTTACTTATTTTCAATGCTTTTGTATTAAATAAATGGTTCCATTCTACTATTAAACCAAATGTTGTTCATATATATTTGCTCATTTCTGCATAATTGTGTAGAATCGAAAATGATATCGTTCTAGAACACATTAAATAAATTACAAGGCGGTGTGCGTGCAAAAATTCTGTACTAAACTCCTCCCGGAATATTTGTTCTACAGGGCATAATTTTGATGTATACGTTATTTTGGCCTATAGCATCTTCCGAATTGATTTTTTTGGCGGTGCAACTTGCAACAAATTAATGGTAATTAAACGCATTGGACTTTGCATACCGAATTGTACACTTTCTTTTACCAATATTCAAAGTTAACTTTAATTTAGTATATTACTAATGAATCAGTTAATTATCAAATCTTTTAGAATGTATTCACTGTTTCGCCTAATCGTAGGTATGAGTTCCTCACTAACCTTTCATTTATTAACACGAATGATATTGACTTTGATGTGCTAAAGCTCAATCTCGCCTATGTAATGTTTTTTTTTTAATTTATTTTCAGAAGCCAAATGACTCCAGTATTGGCGTAATAGTTAGCGTTATATCCTCAATGTAGACATTAACTGAAGGTTGTTTTAGGCCTGAACTAATAACGGTAAGTGTATGTTGCTTTTATTAGCATGCTTAAATTTTCTCTCTTGTTATTTCCTCCATTCCAGTTCGTGCCATGTAGAAAAGAGGACTTTGCGTCTGTTCTCATAATAAATGTGTGATACAAATCTGAAATGAGCGGCCTAACTTTGGTAGAGATACGATAGGGTTTATGTGCGTTTTCTACTGACTTATACCGGATGGAGCCATAAGCTTTTTTTAAGTCAAACCAGATTACTGTTAAGTTACCTTTACTTTCTCGGAGTCTTAAAAAATATCGATATCACACCTGTGTGTTTAATATATCCTGGTATTTCTGGGGCACATCCTTTTTGTACATAGGTATAAATATATACATTACTTGTTTGAATGTTTAATACACCTGAACCGCATTTTCTCACCAATGTTCAACAGGGGTATTCAACTAAATAAATTAATGCTACATGCTTCTTTTCCTTTTTGGAATGTATAATCAATTCAGAGTGCTGCCATTCTTCATCTATGCACCCTCGTCTCTAAATTAGTTTTATTAGCTTACGCAGATTTCGGAGAATATGACCACATCATTTATAGCCAATGTATAAGACTCGTTTAGAGTTAGATTAGGGTTGACTTTCTTTCCTTGAGAGTTCTTATATTTTTCTAACTTAGTTTTCTCAAGTGAAAGTTTGACGAGGGTGTATTTTACATAATCAATGAGGGATTATCAGCAAGTCTCAGTTGTCTACAATACCGCTAAGCATATTCTTAAGATATGCAATGGGTTTTTTTATGTTGGTAATTTGACTTTCCCTCTGCTCTTTTTCTTTACAGATTTCGAGTATAAGGATGTAGGTTAAATGCAAACGCTACAGGTTTTTTGATGCCTCCGTCGGAATTCTCCTGTGTCATTTTGTTTTGGCATCGACTTAGCTTAGAGGCATTTATTTCTTCTTTAAGCTGATTTTTCAGTCCAAAAAGCCGCTTTGTAGAGCTTTAAAGTGTGCTTAATGGTAATCTCAGTATTTACGTCGTATATTGAGGTAAAAGAGATATTAAAACAGTTGTTATATTGAGAGTGGTGGGAGATATAGTATATTTATCTTATAACGAGATTCGGTATAAACGCTTAAATTGCATGAACGTTTAAGCCAGGGATATGATATCGGCGTGTAAACTGAGTAATGTTGTATCAGAGAGTTATCACGCGAGTATATAATACAGTTATTATATAAGAAGAATAATATATGCTTCACACCTTCTTTCTTCATGAGTTCCTCTATCTTCCTGCTGAGCTCCTTGCCGAACCATGTAATGACCAACACCATCCAATTGAGCCATCTGTTCTTCCTTCTTTTGCCTGGGAGCAACACTCATTTTACTATCGTAGGTACCCGGGGTTGCCCGGGCGTTTCGAGGTATGTGTGGTTTTCGGTAAATAAAAACAAACGAACAATAAAAAAAATCGTTGCCCGGACGTCTGTTTCCGGGGGCGGTTTTAAAAAAAAGTTTTGGTAGGTAAGTAGGAAGGATCGAACCCGAAACCTTGAGGCGAAGTTGGAAAATAAAGTGTGAAAAAAAAAATGTGCGACGTTAACAGCTCGCCCACCAAAAGTAGTAACGGAAACATTTTTTAAATTTAAGTACAAGAAACATGATTTAGGAAAAGTTGTACGTAGTGTTTGTATCTGCATTGCTTCTAATATAGCCTGTCTGTTTTGCGCAATCATAATATCACATATGTGTTTATATCAGTAGGTTTAAACTCTTCTGTCTCATATGATTCTGGGTCAAAAGTAACTTGCTGATGTGATCCATAGTCTTAATTTGCATTTTCGTTCAAGGAAGTACCAAAAGTGTCTTCCTTAGACTTATCATAATGTCCCCATTGTCGACTTCTTTTTCTAGTTGCAACTGCAGTTGTATTATGACTAAGGGAAGTTTTTATTGGTGGCATATTGTAAAAAAAATTGTATTGTGTAAAAAGTTAAAGATCATTATATACTCAAATAATGAGCTCTATGTTCTTGTTTGACTTCTGATATTTGATCGCCTTTTAACTGAAAAAAAAAATGGCACAGTTCATGTTTTAATCCGCCTCCCTGCCACCGACAAAATAAATAACGCCAACGTTTCAAATACTGAATGAAATATATGAGTTTACTATTTTATGAAACGATTTAGCTAGTATATGACGGGAGTAAAGTTTAAGTTAATGCAAACCGCGGACTATATTTTGGAAACGAAATAAACCGGAAATGATTTTTTCTTCTTTATTTTTTTGCGAAAATAATGGAAAGAATCAGTCCTTTTAGTGGCCAATTTTTGTGGAAAAATAACATGTTTTTTATGTATCCATTTACCCTTTCTGGCAAATAAATTAAACTCTATTTATTTGCCCCCCTTAGCAAACCAAATAAACCAGATTTTTAAAAAAAATTAAATTATATCTGTTTTTTCGCGAAAAATTGATGAATTACTTATTTTGTATGGCAAAAAACTGTAAAAAAACATACCACATAAGTTGTTTTAATTCTCTTACCTCGCTGGTGAAGAAATGAAACTAAATTTGTTTTTTTTTTATTTTTTATGAGAAATAGTGGTAAAAAAGGAAATGTTAATTCCATTCCAGTTTTGTAGGGAACGGTGTTTTTGGCACAGAAATATGAAAAACGTACATAATTTAGTAAATGAAAAACGTACATAACCTTAATGAATGAAAGGGTGTTTACAATTTAATTCTAAGTGTTTAGGCAAAAAAAACACACCACTACGATAGGGAGGCGCGAACGTGAACACGTAATGTGAAGCGTCCGGCACGCTAACCACTACACCACAGAGCACTGCAACTGAGTTTAATGATTTTAAGTAACTTAACAGAAAAGAAGTGAACAGTTGCATAAGGCAATGTGATATGAAAGTGCATTTACCTGAATATCGGCTGTTAAGTGGTATTCGATGAGGGTACGCTGAAAGAAAAAGAAACGTGTTATAAGTAAGACTTGGAGACCAATTGAGTTTGTAGTAAAACATGGAATCAACGCTTAGTTCTATTCGTACAAGTCCACGGTGCGTTCCACCGAGTAGAAAGCATGCATCGAAAAGGAAGGTTAACATTCCATTCCAGTTTTTTAAGCAACTGCAAAACGAAATAAAACGGGCACGATGTTTTATGTTTTTATTTTAAAAAATGGAAAAAATCATTTTTCTTTTTAGTGTGAAAATATTGGGGAAAATGACATTGTTGTTTATGTTCCCAGTAGGCTTCTCTCGGCAAGGAAATGAAACAATTTATTTATTTGTTTCCCCTCCCCTGGCAACAAGATGAAACTGATTTTTTTAAAAATAGGATTTGAATGTTTCTGGGCGGAAAATTGAGAGACTCACTAATTTTGTAAAGCAAAGACTGGTAAAAAATCCCACATTATAAGTTATTGTTTCATTCTCCCTACTCGCTGGCGAATAACTGAAACTGAATGCATGTTTTTATTTTGTTTGTTTTGTTTAGCGAAATATTTCAAAGGAAAGAACTTGGAAAATATATTCCGGTTTTTAAGCCTCTGTTTAAATAGAGTTAACGAAAAAGTGGCATTTAGCTAGGTTGTGTATTTCATGAGAGAAGAAAAACGTAAAAACAAATATTGAAATCCGGCAGTGAATGGGGTAAGTCTAAACGAACTGTACATTTTGTAAGCACGTTTTACGTGAATGTCATAATCGATAATATAAGATGGAAGAAGCGAACGGTTTTATAATGATATGTGATATAAAAATCCATTTGCCTGAATATCGGATGCTAAGTGTTATTCGATGAGGTTACGCTGAAAGAGAGACAAACGTGTCATAATTAAAGTTGGATACGTAAGTAAGAGTTGGAAACCAATTGAGTTTGTAATAAAACATGGAATCAAATATTAGTTCGTATCGGGATTTTTAGTAAACGGGGTTTTCTATATCTAATCTGAAGTCGTATTGCAGAACCCGAATTTCTGTAAGAGAGTGTTTGAATAGCATGCTATGCAATTTACTGAAGTAATATAAATGGTAACTAGGTAACGTAAAAGTAAGCGTTGGATAAGAATTAATGTTTGTGGGAATTCGGTATCGGTTAATTCCCTGGTGCGTTCCACCCAATAGGAAGCATAGAAAGGAAAGGCACGGAAAAATTCCATTCCAGTTTTTTTTTTAAATCAACTCCAAAGTAAAGAAAACACAAACCGGCGTTCCTTAGTAACTGTTCCTTGGGAACGAACCCGGAAACGGTCTAAGTGATGGCGAGGGAAGAGGAATTAATTAAAGAGAACACATTTTATAACTCCCATTGGTTTTAACCGATGGTAGCAGTGAACTCTCACCAGAAAAATATAGGAGTGTACGAATATCGAGGAAGTAAATAGGATATATGCCTATAACACACCTCAAATATTGTGCTGCAGTTTGTGCATATTACATTTGCCTAAAATGTCTGGATTTTTAATCCTATTAATGTCAAAATCAACAAAGGGGAAATGGGTTCATTTTATATATATATATATATATATATATATATATATATATATATATATATAGAGAGAGAGAGAGAGAAGAGAATACAATATGAATTTATTTCAGTTGTCTTAAATGGTCTTCACAAAATGTCAGCTTACGTGTGTAGATGCATGTTCTTTCAGCCTAGCTTTCTGATTGGATATACGTCTATTTATCTGCGTTACTAAACTCATATTCTCCTACTTTTCGACTGACTAAAACTCCCGACCTTTTGGCTTCAGTTCCGGTCACGTACCCGATTAAAAGACACCCGTCACGTAGCCTGTTCAAGGTTTTTTTTTTAATATTTAACCTAGCTAATTTATGTAAACATCCTTAGCTAAACGAATCGCTACACTTTATTCTATAAATAATAAATAACTCCCAAAAAACTATTTTAAGAATATCATTGAATAGATAGATAAATATTGGCAGATAGATCGATAATAAATAACTTTTTACAATGTTAATTCTTCAACACTCCTCATTTTTTTAAAATTAAAATGTATACTTACGGATACATTTTCTTATCTCCGTATTCTCACTTTATTTTCCACACCTGTGAGCCATGAAAACATCTCTAATATGCATTTGTTCAATTTATTTACACCTGTTTTCAACAAATTTCCGGCGAAGACATGTTTTCTATGTCACCCGTTTTATTTGGTTGATTCGGTCGGATCCCTTTTCAAAGGCCCATGGTATCACTCAAGGATGTGCGTAAAAAAAAACAATTCATGTTCGTTAACAGCTTCCACGTAAGCAAACCCCTGCCATTTACAACATCAAGGCGCCTCTCGCCTTATCTAAAAAAACAAAAATTGACATCCTATCCCATAGATTTCTGACTCCTATATTTTCTGTGTTAGTATATGATTGTTTTTTCCATTTTTTCCTTTTAACAGTTTCACCGCTCACCAAATAAACGAAGATGTTTTATATGGGGTACGTATTTACCGGTGACGGGAGTTCATATGAGGAAAGACACCTATAACGGGGTCATGTAATACAGAGATAATGGCGATAATGGTAATGAGAGGTATTTATAACAGTTCTTTGAACATCATGACGACTGTGATGTTAAATACGGAGGGGGGGATTTATATCAGACTGAGATGATCCTTGGGGGGGGCTTCATTTAAATACGTTCTGGGAGATATGCTGCAACAATTTTTATAATGCATAGTAAAAGAAGGGAGATATATTATTGATGACAGAAAAGGCACATAACTCTTGGAAGCGATGTACAAAGTTTTTTACAGGATGATGATAAACACATATTAACCTTTCGGTTGTAAAAACATCACAAAACAATACAATTACAAAATATAGATGCCTTCGTGCTTCGACCGGTGCACAGTAATGTAAGGAATTCAGCTGTATGGCGACCTGGTCTAAGTTCCTCTATTCGCTTCTAGGGTCTCTCCTGTCGATGTCTCCTGATTCTCTCTGACTCTCACTGACTCTCTAATCTCGAACCCTCGAGCCCTATATTGAGAAATCTCCTTTGTTTATGACGTGAGACTTGTTCCCCAACGTGACAAACTTTCACGTGGATTTCATGTGTCCGTACAACGCACTTTTGGCAAACTAAGAATCCTCAATTCTATTTTTTTAATATCTTACCTATTTTTAAACAATATTTTTAACTCGCAATTGGCATTCTTTTAACTGACATATTAAATATCCAGATTTCTAAAAAAAAAATGATCAATCGACTTTTTTACCGACATAATAAATACTTAGCTATTCTAATAAAATTAGCAATTGACTGAAATCCTAAGATTGCAATTTCCATTATCTTTAACAGTTGCCTAGAGTGTTCGATTTTAGCCTTTTCCTAATATCATTTTCTTTATCTAGTATGTCTACGTAAATGCATGAGGAGACGACAGCCATTTTATGTAATATTTATATTTTTCCTAGATTTCGCTTTCTCAACTTCGCTTGTGGTTTTTAGCCTCGACACCCAGATCATTCTTAATGTAGGTGCCAATGACTGTTTACATTATATGGAGGCATATGAATCCAGTACCTCTACAAACACCATTCAAATGCCACTAATGTATATATCAAATCGTGTTAGGTTTGTATTTATACAAGTTTTTTTTTATTTTGAAATATCGGATTTGAAGTAATAACGCCGATATTATTTTTTTGCATTGAGTGGTTTATGCGCTATTTTAGGCTTCCTATCCCTGCTTCTTTCACTGTCTTACCAAGAGAATTGTATGTGCGTTGCACTAAATAGATCGTCTTTGTTTTCATTTTTACCTGGTCAATTTAAAAACCCTGTGTATTATTACATGTTCTTTTGCATTGCTATATCAAAATCGGTTTCCATAATAACATACCACTGGTCGTTTCTAGCCCCCCCCCCCATGTGGAATCACATTTTAATGAAGGAAAAAACGTTTCCCATAAGTCTTAAATTTGCGACAACAATGATGAGGTTACTGATGTTACAATGAAAAATAGGAATCTTTTATATTTTTATATTGTTTTCTTTGTTTCTTTTTAAACCAGAAGTATCCATAATAACTTGGGCACTGCCTTCAACGTTCAATGAATAAATAAACAAACGCAATTTATGCAAGAAAAATGGTGTCGACTATGTTTTTACAAATACAAGATAAATTTTGCATGCATTTTTAAAATTAGAACTTTTCATCATTTCGTGTTCCCTCAAAAATTGCACCATGCTTGACTTCAAATTATATCCGTAATATAGAAAATGTATATGCCGAAAGACACGCAAATACACAAACAAAAGCACGCACACATTCAGGAGTTTTAAAGCTATATGTGATTAACTTGTTTGGTTATTTCAAAAACAAAAATATACGTGGGCAATCTGCATATTAAATCTATATACGAGGGTGATTCCAAAGAATGTGTAAAAAAAAAAAAATCTATAAAAAAATCTACGAAAACTGGGTGGTACTGTTTTATTATTGACTTCCATAAATAGGTGTACATATTAAAAGATTATGGGGACACATATAACGAGGATGAGGAATACATTTATACAGTTCTGGGAGTCTTGGGGTGTTCATATATTACACAGAAAATGATAATGTCATATATATATATATATATATATATATATATATATATCATGGTGACGACTGTGACAATTCCTGACGGTTTCATATTAAATACGGACTGACTGATGTATGATCCAGTTCTTAGCACAGAGGAGGGAAGATTCCTAATCTTCGAAGAGTTAGAAAATGTTCATTATAAGATGATAAAACACTTATCTTTTTTGATCGTGATAAATGACGACACACGACAAAAATTACAACATAATGATGCCTTCTTTATTCATCTGATCGGCCGGTCGATGGCGTCAGGAATCAACTTGTATCTACATGTCTAATCTTCTACCTGTCACCTCTAAGGGATTCGCCTCTCCAACTGAGTATGTCAACTCGTGACTGAACAACTGTACGACTGACTGACTCTCTTTCTCTCTCTTTCTCTCTCTCTCTCTCTCTCTCTCTCTTGCTGATTCAAATCTGACTCTCTAAACTCCGAACCCATAGACTTATATGGAGAAATGTCCTGTGTCTATGACGCCAGAAGTGTGTTTTAAAACGTGACTAATTTCACGTCGATTTTCGAATGTTTGTCCAAACACACTTCTGGCTAACAAAGGAATCCTCAGGTAACCTGTTTTTAGCTTAACCAATTTTTTAAACGATATATTTTTTTAATTTGCATTGCCCATTCTTTTCACTGGCATTTCAATATTCAGATTTCTAAAAGAATCGTACAATCGACTTAATTTCCAACATTCCATTTCTTAACTTTGCCTATAGGGTTCGATTCTAGGCTTATCTCAATCTCGTTTTTACTTATCTGTTATTCTTAGTTAAATGGAAAGGGAATATAAATTTCCCATGTAACAGTACTATAAAAAGGAACTTTCGCCAGTGACATGCAAGTTTATGCATCGGCGATCGGGGCGCGCTAAATCATTCCCAGTTTTATGACCACTCAAAAATCGACGGTTAACAAGTGCATTGGAGACTTAAGATATTACGTCGGACAAAAAATGTCACATGTGACCTATCAATAAAAGTGCGTATACGAAAAAAAAATCTGTAAATTTATTGAAGGAGCATCGCATATTGAATTCTATATTTTAGTTTATATCCATCTATGTTCATCTTCTGGTCTGTCTTAACTCGGATCTTTCTGGTTACTGTCACGGAAAATACCGGGAAGCCTGATCTCTGGGGTGTGTCAGTGTTTTTTTAGTATAACTGTTTCGCTAACCGTATCAGAAGTCTTTGTCTAACGCAAAGCAACATATTTTTTGGCTAAAACGCCAAGCAAAGGTTTGCTAGTTACAAGTTACGTCGAGTAAATTCGTTGTTCAAAGCACATGATCCACGTCGATGTTCTCTATTCGCATGTCTTAAATGCTTCTCTCACTCCTCCCTGGAACTCGCCTTTTATAATGTTTTGGCCACACCCAATTTGCATATACAACACGAGACTGTCCAATATCTACGCGTGACCTCAGGCTTTAAAAGACAACAGCCGCCATCTTGGATGGCTTTTTTTTGCTTTTTTCTGTCTTTCAGCCTGCTGCTGAGACATATTCTCGCCCGTATCTGAGGTAAGTCTTCTCTCTCTATTACAAAACCAAATAGAATATTTGAATAAAAGGCACTGTTTTCAAATCGGATCAGATATCTAAAGATAACATATCTATGTTATCACATGTATCGAAATATTTTGAACTCGGTCAAAAGGAATCTTATCTTACATAATTTACATAAACTAAATGACATGACAGTTGGTTGGGGATTGTTCTTATTGGTGCTACGATGATTTTTTATAGGTCACGTTGCACGATAGTTTAAATATAGAGCTTGAAAGAATAGTGATCTGTTCGGTACTTGACGTGTAAGCAAACAGACGTGGATCTTGTGCTCAGGGATTGGAGTCAAGGCGGTGAAAGTCCAATCGTGTTAATTAACAAAATAGATATACATTTTGAGCCTACTAAGAAGCAGAGCCCCAGCATAAAGTCAAATGATTATATATAAATGATTCACGGCTTGCCGTTACCCTTTTCGGTGGAGAAAATAATATTTAATTAAAAGAAGCATTCAGGAAGCTTTGAGATATCATGTGTTTTGTTGGTGCATTTAAACGACAATATTACACTTTATGTTGTGAGAAAATGTACTAGTATGTTGTAGCCTAGTTTTATACACGCACATACATGAACACTTTTATACATCAACAAAGAAGTCTGTGTAAACACGATGAACATCATTTAACCGTAAAATATAAACATTATCAAGTTATATATATATATATATATATATATATTTATATATATATATACATATATATATATATATATATATATATATATTACGGTCATTCACTATACAGGTTAATACTTTAACGACAAAAGTAAACGCTTAGACAACTGTCATCCAGACGAGCATATACCGTATTATGACCCCTCTTACAGAAAAAAAGAAAACAGACACCAAACAGCATTGATAAAAAGGAAGAAAATTAACTAAAAATACAGATCACGCCCGGCTGCAAGAGTAAGTATCACAAATGAAACAGATTTGAGGAAATGTACAGAACAAATGCAAGCCACTGGCGATTAACAGAAAGGATTACTGGATACAAACTAAACCAAAAACAATAATCAGACGATACGAACAAACAGAATTTTAAATAAAAAATCAGAATTACAAAAGCAAATCTTCATAAATTTTTACTCCACCTCTCCTTAATTTTCCTTCAGTAATATGTTTAGAGGGAACCTTTTTATAGAAAAAAAACAATATGAATATAAATTAATACACTGCCATACGTAATCACAACCACATACAGATAAACCTGAACAGAACTATGCAGCTTCACAATATGCTCAATATATATACGACATAACGACACACCAAGTGAAATACGGCAACGGGCAACTCCTAAACAATAAATCTAATGTTAGTCGACTCACCCATATGAGATTAAAATAAGAAAATATCTGGAGACACATGCGAAGGGGCTTATGCAAAAAACTTATAGAAACAATGTAATTTCTTTCTCGTATCACAAGCAAACAATTCTAAAATCATCTGTATACATCTATATAATCTATGAATTGTGGTGTACTAAATAATTCGAATAGACCCTCCAAAAGCACCAAGCTGCATCTAAAAGTGTTAAAAAATCTCAACGTTAGAAAATATAAATCAATTGAAAAATTACTGATGTATAGCCCGCCGTACTATGTAACAAATCAGAATAAAACAGACGGCACGGTTTATATGCGTGTTAAACAGAAACATAAATACCAAAATGTATGGGACATTATAAGGAAACTAATATAGGAAATTAGGATTCATATATATAACATCTCAACAAAAACAATCAGATATTCACTAAACAAGAGATATAGAAAACATAATAGCTGAATATTCTGCCCAAATCTCTTTTTGCAAAAATAAAAGAAACACAGAGATGATGGAAAATTCGATTAAAAATCTCCAGAGAAAATTGCGATTAAGACATTCTTTATCGGGATTAGTAGAATCCATCTCTAAAGCCGACAATATAGGAGAAGGGCCTCGCAAAATTACATATGATTATCTAAAAAAAATTACAAAAAAGTATTACTAAAATATTTACTCACGATTTACAATGAAATATGACATTCCTGAAATATACCCCAAAACTAGAAAATACTCCAAAATAATTGCAATAACTAAACTTTACCCCCAAAACCAAAATGCTCTTATGTCATAAAACTTTAGACCAATAGCCTGCCCATTGTTAAGAAAAAATTGAAGGACTGATAAATACCATGCAACTATGGTTTCTAGCATCGGAATATTTTATAACAAACCCGCAATCTTTGTTCCACAAGCACAGAAGCACATCTGACAAAAAAATAACATAAGCATATACTGATGCATTAAACATTAATATGACACCATGTTCTGTCATCGTAATATTGCGTGCCTCTGCCTTTTTTTACAAGTATTCAATTGAATGTGCTCTATTAAACACATAGCACTAGTACACCGTACCAAGTACATAACCGTTTAGGAATATTATCACATTCTTTCACTTTGCGGCCCCTAAGTTCCAGGAGTATTTTACTCTAATAGTTTCCCAGCTCGAGCAGCGGGACTTATTCTGCATGGTTTCTGAGATCCGAAAAAAATCGATAAATGGCTGGATTGTTCTTTCATGATATTTACGTTAACTTTAAGTTTTATAGAATTATTTACGCTTTATTAACGTATTAATATAATGTGTCAGTGTGTGCCCAACCTTAAAAATATTATGTAATACATTATTAATGTATTATTTTGAAATAGAAAATATTTATTGCCAATAGTCATAGAGGGTAAATGTATTATAGGTGTGTTTAGTTTTTAATATGGAACTAATTTTTAATTAATAAAATTTGTTTACAATTTTTCTTATTTTAATTTATTGGTATGAACTAAAATATTTCGGCGTTACCCTAATTATTACAATGAATAAATATTATATTTAAGCAGTTATCTAATAAATGCTATACATTAGTTAGAACCAATTCATATTACGTATTTATTTGAAAGATTGTTAATTTTTTTGTTGTGATCGTTTTCATTTCATTTAAAAGGACGCAATACAGTATTAAAATTATACATATTACGTTGCCTTAATATTCGTAAACACTTGTGAGAAAATTACATTTTTCTGAAAATTTTAATGTTTTTTTTTTGCATTTCTATTATTTTAGTAGAACGTCATCCTCCAATTCTACATGGCAATGTACAAAAGTGAGCTGCGACTTTTTTTTCGTTGCTGCTGGAAGCGATGGATTTCAACCCAAAAAATCTCAAAAATTTGTTTTACGAAAGTAAAGTAAAAGTTGCATATACTGCGATCGCAAAGTTTTCCAAGCGTTTCGATTCAAGTGATAGAAAGTTTGAAGATAAGCCCCAGTCGTAACGGATGTTAATGTTGGATAATGGAGATAAGGGGTTGGACATTGCGATTTCATCGAGCACTAGATTATTGGATGAGGAGCTTTAAGTTGGCAAATCGACAATTTACCGACATTTAAAGCAACTTGATTTTGTTCACAAAAAGCCAAGCACAAGCCGACAGAGGAATGGACATATGCTGTCAATTCCTTAGCAATTCATGGGACGATCGCTTTTGGAAAGCAATTGTTGCATCGAACGAGAAATGTATATGTCTGATCTAGCATATATGAGACAAGCGATAACGGCAAGAGCCATCGTCGGTTACAAAATAATATCTATTCCCAAGGAAGTCATTTTGTGATAGGTCGAACTTTAAAAGCATCGTCCATTTTGAGTTGTCGAACTTGTAAATAACTGAAGCAGGTCAACGAAAGGTTAATGCAAAAGTACCTACAGCGCGCTTTGATGCAACAGGTCAATGCTAAAGCCATATACCGTCAGGAAGAGCAAAAACAGTTTAACAGTACTGGACGACATTAGGGTTCTGACTCAATCAGTCTAAAGTCCTGACTGCGCCTAGTCAGATTACGATCTATCCGCTCAATGGATCACTATGTGAAGGCCTGCTTATTCGACTAGTTGGAGCAAGTCGCGGAAGCGTGTCAATAACTATTTCATTTGAAACCAGCAAAATGTTACTTTTTACAGATCCGAAAGCTTTCAGTTTCATGGCAGAAATCTTTAAAAAATTATATTTATTTTGAGGATTAATTGTTTTTTTACATTACATGGTTAATAAAATTTACAGTTGTTGCTCGTGTAAAAAATTCTGGGGAATCATAACAGTATACTCCTTTTATTCATTGAGCACATCAAAGGCCATAAACGACGACGTTCTCTCTGATTCTCTTTTCTCTGATCTTGACTATGTGGTAAAATGAGGAAAGAGGCGGCTGGTTACTTTAAATGCATCTTTAACCAAGCTTTTGTTTTTGCACTATAAACATTCTGATTCCCATTAGGCACCAATTGAAATGAATGTTTCTCGTCTTGAGGAGGTTCCATGCTTTGACAAGGTTCTGGGCTTGACCTTTACTCCTGATCTAAAACTGAATACTTACATCCAATCCTTTGCCAAGGTCGCTGGAAAAATGATGGGATCTTTCTATCGATCCAGTAAATATCTACCTGCTGATACAGTTCTCTATCTATATAAGAGCCAGGTATTTGCAAGGATAGTGTATTACTGTCACATCTGGGCAGGAGTGGTTAGGAAGAATTACCCTGGCTTGAGAGAGTTCAGAGTACACTTCGTAGCCCTTTTCTCTTCCCTGCAACCTTTTTTCACAGGAGAGATTTTATGAGTTTGTTTCTGTTTTAGTTTTATTTTTATGGAAAGTGCTCGTGTGAACTCCAATCTAGGTCCTCCTGGACAAACATTCACGAGAAACATTCGTTTGACTGTAAACACTATCAATAATCTCCCCCACTCTTTATCTGTACCTAAACTTAAATGTAGATTCAATGAACAAAGCTTTTTTTTTCTAAGAACTGTACATCTGTGGTACTCTCTTCCCTCTACCTGCTTTCAATCTGACTAAAATATGACCGTTTTCATGTTCAATATAAACAAGTTCTTGATTAGCTGTTCCTCTTAAGTAATCCACTTTACCAAAATTTGCACTTCTAACGAATACTATGATATTGTTCTTTTGTCCACTGTACACTCTTTAAACTTTACCTTCGAGTATCCTCTGGGCCTTGATAAGTGGTTATTTCTATGTAAAAAAATTATCTTATTAATTTTATTTTTGCTAATTAAAGGTTATATTTCATTAATAAAACTGTTGCATGTGTGTCCACTCTCCGCAACATCTTCATCATTTGCTCTTTTTTCATAAAAAACAAAAAAAAAATTAAATATATACTATTTTATCCATATACGTTCTTAGTGATTAATTACAAGGATGAACTAAAATGTATTCAACTCAAATATTACCACGTTTAGACATTTAAAATAAGAAGTTACAATTAGCTTCAAATATGTTGCTTTCCACATTATACGGAATTCTTATATACACAAACATAATTATATGTATTTTAAATACACTTCATATGTCTAATAATTAACTTATACTAGCGTCTAAGCCTAGCGTTGCCCGGGTGTTTGGAAGTGTAGAGTGAGTAACAAAAAAAAGCGGCCATTTTTTTTAAATTTTGACCGCTATTATGACAGTTTAACATTTATTGTTTGGGGCTCAAATAAAGTCATTAAGTAAGATCCATGTCCAAGGAACCTATATCTAACTGGCGGATGAGTTTGGTAGAGTTCTCAAAGGTCAAACCCCGTAACAGCAAAATTTCTGCCCGAAAACGAATTACAAAGATTTTCTCAAATCTCAGTACGCTGTATATCAATTTCGAGTCTTTAGACTGAAAATTGACAGTCATTGCGTTGGAAAATGTACGCACACAGACGCACGCACACAGACACGTTCACTTATATATAAAGTTGAATGTCTGTACATGTGTGTTTATGTGTCAGGTCACGAATAGGCTCCTATATGGTTGACTATTTTAAACAACTGATTACATATAATGATAGATGTATCGAGACACAGGAATGGGTATGTTTGATCTGGCCCACAAAGTATAGAAATAAAAGTGTAAAAAGTAAAAAAAAAAAGTGTACAAGTGTTTTTTATATAGATGTACATGAGAATACTTTCATAAGTATGTTTTAACTTAAATAGGGATGATATAACAACATTTTGGGGTCTGCGTTCGCGCCTGGCCTCCATAGAATTGACATAGGCACACACGTTAATAAAGACTTTTCATATCTATCTGCGTAAGTACACTTTGATAATTATGTTTCAGTTTTAAAAAAAATATGGTATAATACAATTATTGGGTGTTCATTCGCACCTGACCTCCATAGAATGAAAATATGTCACAAAGTTTTACCATGTTTTTTTTTAATATAGATCCACAGAATATTATACTTTGATAATTATATTTCAGTTTGAAGAAATATGGTATAATATAATTATGGGGGGGGGGTTCGTTCGCGCCTTACGTCCATAGCATGGATATATGTCACAAAGTTTAACAAGGTTGTTTTCATATAGATCCACATAATATTGTGATAAGTGTTTCAGTGTGAAAGGTATGTTATAATAAATGATGGGGCTTATCTATTTTATTTTTACTTTCATCATATTTTGTTTTGGTTTTGATACCCCCAAATTCGAAGTTCGTATATAGTTTTAAAAACCTATAAACCCATTAGGAATAATGCTATTAATTTATTTGGATTATTTAGTTTAGTTATTTCCATGAAAGCTATTATAAATGCACATATGTGATTTTCTAAATTATTTTAAGTGGCAGTTAAACATTTTTTTTTATTTTCAACCTATAATGATCAGTTATAATTAGTTTAATTAAAATAAGCTTCAAACAGACATACGTTGACTAATACACTTACCTAACTTAAATATATCAAATGTCCAATTATATTGATGTTTCAAAAAGTACTCATATATAAATAAATACTTATTCTTATTTATCATATACACCTAAAGATTCAATAACAGTTATATTACTATTATATATATAATATATATATATATATATATATATATATATATATATATATATATATATATATATATATATATGACAACAAAGTACTGTATTCCAAAATTCATGATATTGACCATCTTATAATTTATTCCTTTAGTTCATATACATTCGAAATCGTAAAGGCAACTGAATTAAAGGAATAATTTCTAAAATGGTCAATTTATATATATATATATATTAATATATATATATATATTAATATATATATATTAATATATATATTAATATATATATATTAATATATATATTAATAT
>NC_136484.1:99643399-99655899 GCF_053919585.1 Euprymna scolopes
TTTCGTTACGTACGCGAGAAATAGTTACGTGTATGTGTGAGAGAGAGAAAAAGGCAGCGATGTAAAACTGGATAGAGTTATCCCCCTTAACTAATCCAGACCTTTTTACTAGAGGGCGTTATTACAAAAAAATTTCTTTTTCTTCTTCCCATGTTTTTTAAAGTCGTCTGCTTACATTTCCAAACGGAAAGCTGAATCGGTAAATGCACACATTTCTATTACATTAAATAGTGTTTTCCTTTACACAATGGGTACTGAATGTTTGCTTAAATTAAATGAAAAAGTTACATTTTATTTTCATTTTCTATTTAAAAAGCCATTATTAACATGTGGAGAGTGTTTTTTTTATTATTCTGTACTTTCAACTAACAATTTCATTTAAAAGATGATATATCAAAATTTGAATTTAACTATAATAAGGATTATGATACCTGTTCAGTGCATATTTACCTATAAGTATGACCAACCACTTATAATTCAGTAACTGTAATTAAAAAAAAAAATAACAATTATAATAAACAGAACGACTCATAGAAATCTATCTATATTCTTTTTTCATTTTAATATACTTTCATAGAAATGCTTCTGTTATGTAAAAAAAAACTATTTTCTTTATGCCACAAGTGTCACGCTCATACATGAATTCCATAGCTAATATAACGTACTGACCCAACGGGTCTCGGGTGGTCTAGTATTTTTATAAAGCCAGTCGAAAATATCTTTACATTTTTATGTTTCATGTCCAGATTTGTTTATATCCTGATACATTTCTATCGTCCCCGGGATAAATAATTTTTGTTTACGAAGAAAAGAAAATGAAGCGAAAACTGATTACTTACTTGTTGTATAATTTAATTTTTGGTGAGTGCTTGAGGCAACGATGCGCTTTTTTCTCTTTCAAATGTTCGTCTTTACTTTTGTAAGCCTGAAGTGTATGCAGTTGTAGCGTTCCAGAATACGGGCCAGTAATGTACGACTTTTAGTCTGCCCAATAAATTTTACATCGACCGTGGTAATCGGTTGTGTAATGTCTAAATTGCTGTATATATATATATATATATATATATATATATATATATATATATATATATATATATATAATATTGCAGATATATATATATAATATTGCAGATATATATATATAATATTGCAGATATATATATATAATATTGCAGATATATATATATAATATTGCAGATATATATATATATAATATTGCAGATATATATATATAATATTGCAGATATATATATATATAATATTGCAGATATATATATATAATATTGCAGATATATATATATAATATTGCAGATATATATATATAATATTGCAGATATATATATATAATATTGCAGATATATATATATATATAATATTGCAGATATATATATATATATAATATTGCAAATATATATATAATATTGCAGATATATATATAATATTGCAGATATATATATATATAATATTGCAGATATATATATATATAATATTGCAGATATATATATAATATTGCAGATATATATATATAATATTGCATATATATAATATTGCATATATATATAAAATATTGCATATATATATAAAATATTGCATATATAAAAATATTGCATGTATATAAAATATTGCATATATATATAAAATATTGCATATATGTATATAAAATATTTATAAAAAAGTGAACCATATCGTAAATTCAATCATCTAAAAAAATGGAAACCGGGGTGAGGAAAAAAAAAATATATATATATATACATACATACATATATATATATATATATATATATATATATATGCGATAAGATTTCCTCTCTGGTGTCTTCTAATTTTGGTGCTCTATCGCTCCGTATTGCCTTTTCCACAAAAACCGCCTTTCCCTCATTTCGTAAGGATGTCTTTCCTATCTCCCAAACACGTAATATTATTTATAAATTTCAATGTCGGTGTGGTGCCGTCTATATAGGCAAGACGACCCAGCGTCTTCAGGTCAGAATCACCCAACATGTTCCCCGTTTCATCCGGGATCATCAACCCTCTACCAGAAAATCTCAACTGATAGAATCGTCCATCGGCCAACACTTGGTCGATAAAAAGGAGTGCGGTCTTGTTTTCTCTCCGGAGTGTTTTTCTGTTTTGTACCGAGGACGCACAAAGTTCCACCTGTCTGTCCTCGAAGCACTCGCCATCATTGCTAACCCCCCTACTTTGTGCAAGCAGAGAAACCTCCGGCTTCAGTTAGAATTATTTGGGTAGTCAGTTTTTTTTTCTTAACTTCCTCTCCGCTCGTATTCCATATCACTACCAAATATTCTAAAAAAAAAAAAATAATTTTCAGACTTATGACCCTTGAAAATGTTTGTCTGAACGAAAAGCGCTTTGGGTATATTTTAACGATCGTTTTTTAATCGACTTATTTATTTTATTTAATTGTACATATAACTTGCCCCATTATATATTTATATATATATATATATATATATATATATATATATATATATATATATATATATATATTTTTTTTTTCCTCACCCCGGTTTCCATTTTTTTAGTTGATTGAATTTACGATATGGTTCACTTTTTTATAATTATTCTAAAATTTTGCCAATCGAATAAAGATATAAAATATTGCATATATGTATATACAATTAGTTCATACGTATATATAAAATATTGCATATATATATGTATAGTAAATAATGCATATATATACATATAAAATATTGCATATATATATATAAAATATTGCATATAAGTGTTCATATTCTGTTGTATTCCATCTTATCGTTTGCAGTCACTTATTTATCTACTAGCAGCTATTAAGTGTTATCGATTTTCAATTGATTATAGACTTAATTGCAGATTATTTCCTTAATGGCGACCTGTCAACGAAATTAAAATTGTTTCGTCTTTTTAAGTTTTCTTTCAAAGTTTAACTAAACGATGCATTTTACACTATATTACATTCACTACAAGACATACACGCATATAGGCTACGTAAGCGACAGCTGGATCGTTTACACATTATCACGAGTAGTTCATTATACGCATACATGTAGGCGTAATGAGCAGAACTAAGCAACCATTATGTCTAAATTGACATGTTGATTACATCATAGGACGGCAGTACAGTGTATACGAAGTATTTTTATCTTTCTAATAATCGAATAAAGTGCAGGTTGTAGAAAGGAAACAATTTAATAGGAAGAGAAAATCAAAACAAATATTTTCATATACAAAGTGATAATATTCCATACAAAAAAAGACAACAGAAATCAGAAGGAAATAAATATAGAAATATTAACATACGGAGATGTGTATTTAAGTAATTATTAATATAAATAGCTTTTAATTTTTTTCTGTTTCTTTTTTACGAGAAAATTCAGTAGTATTGACAAAAGTCAAACCATACGAGAATATTCGTTTATATAACCGCTAATAAAAAGAGGAGCGAAATATACCTATAGTAGCTTATTTCTGAGGTAAAATAATATTTTCGCTGTATTAATGTAGTTAGTTTTTGCATTCAGTATATTAAATGTTCAAGCTGTACATGAATTGCGAACAATTATCGTCATCTTTCTTAGTTGTTGTTTCACGAGATTTCGGTCAACTATTACTCTAGCCTTTGACTGGTGGTAACCATGACGGAATAGGAACTCCGAATCACTTAACTGCAACCTCAGCATGTACTGCCTTCTATAGTTGTTACGTTATACCACGTTTTGGCCAACTAATTGTCTGGTCGGTATTGGGTAGGATTGAAACCGAAACATCAAACAATGCTCACCTTGAACTATAGAAATTCAACGTCTCTATCAACTGCGCCATGGACCCTGGCGACGAAGGCCAGATGTATAATTGGTCTAAACGTCGTGAAACAACTAAAATATGTGTATTATAGGCCGCAATGAATCAATGAATAATAAATACAAATTGCTCATATGAATATTTTTTCTAAGTATTTTTCTATTAACGTTTTTATGGGCGATGTTTCTGACAGATTACACATAAATACTGTTTTTCCGGGTTGGAATTTGTCCACTCAATAATTAGTGATGGATATTGTTAAAAATCTTTTTTCCTTTTTTCTTTTTTTTTTGGGGGGGGGTCCTGGATATGACCTTAAACTATATCCAGTGGTGAGGCCCCAGCTTGCGGATTTGGGAAGTGTGGACCCACCCTTAAATGGTCATTGCTCCCAGGTCCACAATAACCCGGAGTGATAGTACCTGTTAGGGTCCCAACTATGGCTTAAATAGAAACCGACTTGAAAACAACAAATATATTCTATTAAAACAATTTTCTCTCGAATCTTTGGATTCGTCATTAAATAACCTTAAAAGGGTTGATATGCCTTAAAACAAAACAAAAACAACCAAACAAATAATAAAAAAAGTATTTTTAAAGATTTTTCGCTTTTTACACGAATTGTTTCGTGGCTTTCCTTGCGCAATTTGAAATATATATATATTTAATAAAATACGTGTGTAATACTTTTGAAAGCAAATAACACGAAGAATTTAAAAAAATAAACGAGCATTTATTAGTTTAAAAGTAATACGCCTTCAGATTTCCTCCGTGTCATATTGTTACTAATAAGAAAAACTAGAAATAAAAATATGTACGTTCTTTTTTAACGATTATCATTTTTAGCAAGTGATGCTTCGCGTGCATGTTTTATAAAGGGTTATGGTAATGTTCTGCATACTATAAGCGTTGTTTTAATTTCAAAATACAGTACATGGTATACGTTTAAAGGCAAATTACAACACAAACCATTCGTAAAAATGCAAACATCTATTTCTTTCAAATTATTTATTTGGTCATAATATGCCTTCTTCAAAATATTTTTCTGCGTCAATTTGTTACTAAAAGAACACGTTTATTAATAAGTTTGTGTGTTCTTTTTCAACGATGATATATTTTTAATGCCCAAAATAATACAAAAAAGCTATTTATTCCGTATACATTATATTTCGTTGTATTGTGTTCAGGTTATAAAACTGCAGTTTTAACCTCCTTGTCTAACATATGAACATATCCTTAGGACAATTTTACTATATTATTTCATCAATTTATATTAAGTTTCAAATCTCACAAAATTGAGGTCACACCCCTTTTGCAAATATATTTTTGCAAATATATATTTATCAATTTTCTATATATTCGGTTTTATTTTAGTTCACTAATCAGAATAGCAATTCCGTTACATTGGAAATTTTCTGTTTGTTGCGATATGGTTGCAAGTTAAAAGAAATGTTCTTTTATAAAGGAATGCCATCTTATATTGTTTCAATGGAAGGTATCTTTCCTGATCTCAAAGATCCTGCGGCAAAAAGATGACTCTTTTATGACTTGTTATTCGACAAACAGTTTCCGTGTACCCTAACGTTGGATCACTCTCCCCATGTAGATAATTTGTCATAACGTTTAAAAAGTAGAATTATAAAAAAAGTATATCAACTCATTCTCGTTTATATTATATGATAGTTAGCAATATACACTCCATTTTTGTCTAAAAATAGCTTAGACTTTAGGGAAAAATCCACACATTGTCCATTAAGATCTTATTACATACTTAGCACAGTTGAATTTGCAACTCCTTTTTATTTTTATTTTGCGCATTTTATGCTAAATGCTCCTTCATAGAATATTACAACATGTGAAGACATGTATTTATAATAAAATATTGTTCCACGAGACAAACATCATCAGTTCGAATAAGGTTTCCAGATATTCTAGATAAGATTCATTATTTTGTATTATCTATACAGTAATACGATTGTGTGTGTTTTCAGCTTCTTAAAGCTATAAGTTGAATAAACATCCTCTAAAATAACTAGAGAAGGAACAGATATAAATGACTTAGTAATTTAAAGAACTGATAATATTTCGTTGAGATGACTGTAATTTACTCAATTAAAAAGTGCAATTGTGTTTCAATGAATGATAGGGCTATTAAATGTTAAGCACTTGATTAGTTATTCCCGTATGTGTATGTTTCATGAACTGGAATTTAATCTACCAATATTATATTGAAAGGGGAACACTGAGATTAATATCGTTCGATCTTGTAAGCATCAAATAATATGCTATTCTCGTAGTTATTTTTAATAGAAAATTAAATAGTTATTCGTCGCCCAAAAAATGTGATCGAACGAACCCATTTCAATGTTTAAATGACACGAGATAAAAATATTTACAGATGAATGAATAATGTTATTTAAGACTACATTTATCATGTAAAAAACTTAGTGACTAAATGACAACGGGTATCGTTCTCTTTGATTAATTACACTACAGAAGCAACTGAGGCGGTTATGAACTGAGAAAAGTACTCATAAAATAAGAATAATGCCAGGAAGAAAAATCACACAACAATAATAATGCATACAATAATGCAAACCTATGTGCAACGTCATATTAAAGATATAAGTGTTTAATTCGTTTATATCAAAACGGTTTATGTATTCCAACTTAACACATATTTTAAGTATATATTCAGCACAATTATTTTTTAGTTATTATGTATCCTACAGCAGAACCGCGAAATACAATGGGCCAAGGATTAATTTTTTTTTCAGGTAACGATGTGGAATATGTTTTACAAATGAAAATTTCTGATAGTTTCTCTCTATCTCAGTCTTCGGAAACACATACATCCAAGAGAATAATATATATATATATATATATATAAATATATATATATGTGTGTGTGTGTGTGAAAGTGTTTATGTGTCTTTGTAGATTTTCCTACGCAATAACTCTGTCAAGTTTTAGTCTACAGACTTGAAATTTGATATACAGTGTACTGAGATTTGGGAAAATCGATGTGATAAATGTTTGGCCAAAAATTTGGAGATTAAGGCATCAAACTTCAACGATTTGACCTTTAAGAACTCTACCAAACATCTCAGACAATTTTTGGCCTACGCACTTGAAATTTTAGATATAAGTACCTTGGACATGAATCTTACTTAATAACTTTATTTGAGCCCAAACCAATAAATGTTAGCGGTAATTATAGGGGTCACATTAAAAAAATTGACCGCTGCGGTCCCTTCCAAATTACTCAGACAATTTCTGGTCTAAATATTTGAAATTTTACATAGAGTATTCAGAGATAGGGCACGCTTTTTCATCAGTTTGGGTCGAAAAAAATTTAGTTACCAATATATAAATGTATGTATGTATGTATGTATGTTTGCATGTTTGCCTTAAAACTTTCAATAGAGGCGACGGATTTTACCAAGATCAGTATCGTTTTAAAGTTCGCCCCTTCGTAAGACAAATGTCGAAAAATTCACTAAAACATTAATATATTCCCCCTCAACTACGCAATTTTCTACAGGTGGAGGGGTCACTTTTTTCGCCGATATTTTTAAAAGTTATCCGCTCCTTTAGAGTGTGTAGCCTTAATTTAAAAAAAAATGTCGCTTCCGGATTAGCGGTCGTCGTAACAGCATAAAATGTAGGTTTTATCCCGTTATTTTTCCTCCTTTGCGGTACGGGATCGAGTCTGCCTTCCTACTACCACTTTTTTTTATTTTGCTTAACATACACATCCAAACACTCGGGCAACCCCGGGCGCCCATGCTAGTATTATATATATATATATATTATTCCTGTACATGTTATATACATATATATATATAAATATATGTATATATATATATATAAATATATATATATATATATATAAATATATATATATATATATATATATAAATATATATATATATATAAATATATATATATATATAAATATATATATATATATATAATATATATATATATATATTTATATATATATATATATATTTATATATATATATATATATATATATATATATATATATTTATATATATATATATATTTATATATATATATATATATATATATTATATATATATATATATATATATATATATATATAAATATATATATATATATAAATATATATATATATATATATATATATATATATATATATAAATATATATATATATATAATATATATATATATATATATATATATAATATATATATATATATATATAATATATATATATATAAAAATTATAACACAGAAATTACATAATTGTCGATGCAATAATTTATTTCAACCTTATGGTATTTTCAAGCATCTAAACAGACAATTACATTTTTGATACTGAAAAAGAAAAGAAAAATCGTGCTTCGACCCTCAAAAAACCAAAGCTGGTGGTAGTAGCAATCCACTTAGTACATTTATAGAGAGGGTGGTAGGGATTTAAAAAAAAAAAAAAAAATTAAAAATTAAAAATAACAAATAAAAAAATTAGATTAGACACTTATAAGCGGCAGCTCGATGTAACCATAGATACACACACACACACACACACACACTCACAAACACACACGCAACACATACACATACACACACACACACGCCTCTAAGATGTACGTTCTGACATGTAAATGCCTTGACACGCGTTTACTAACCTAGGAAGGGGGGGCGAAAGTATACGGATATATAGTGAAAGAAATAGAACAGCGCGTAATGGAAAAAGAAGAAGAAAAAAAAGGGGAAGAAAAGAAGAGGATACAGTGATTGAGTCATGGAAAGTAGGTCTATTAAAAGATAAATAAATTAATAAAAAATATAACTAAAAAAATAAATAAATAAAAATAAGAAAATAAAAATAAAAAGAATATTATATATAAAGTTTTAAAACTATCTGTATGTTATTATGTAAAAATTGATATTATCTTATAATTCATTTAAATATTTTATATGTGATATAATACTATGAATTTAAAAATTGAGTCTATATATTTAATATTTTATATATTTTCATGTAAATAATTTTATTGGTGATTATAGCGGTCGTTGTAATTAATATTTCAATTCTTAATTGATTAAGAAGTGGGAAAATGTAATATTGATCGCCCCCAATTCGATAGGACGTATCTAGTTTCGGTTAATATATACTTTTATTCCCTCCATACAACAAAATTATTCTCATGCACGCATAAAGAAATAAGTAAAATAATTAAATTTTTGTGTTGATTTGTATCAAATCTAATAATATCTAGTTTTAGTATTTGGTCTTTTTGACTTAACTCAGTTTAATAACTAATGTATTATCTGCAGAGAAAAATTATTATCTTAAGGCTATCTCATTTATTTATAAGTAATTTGGACAAGCCAGGTACTTCGGGGAAAATATATATATATATATATATATATATATATATATATATATATATATATATACATATATATACATATACATATATATATATATATATATACATACATATACACACACATACATATATATATACATATATATATGCCTAGCTTAGATTTCGGACAACAAATCGTAAAGTAGTTATTATCGAGTATATACCGGACAACACTATAATTGCCGGTGGGGTGGGGTAGGATTGTTTATCGTAATTAATCTAGTGGTGTTAGATTCGGTGTCTTTACCATTATAGAATTCTCTGTTCGTCGGATCTAGAGTTATTGGTTATTTTAAATTTACATTTATGTCTACATCTGGCCATCAGTTCATCTCGTTTGTTTAGGAGATTACTGTGTTGGTACTTCAGGATTCTTATTTTTTCCTCAAGGCATAAACTGCATCTCTGCCTAAAGCCGTTTGGAACGTCCGAATGACATAGGATTGACCATGAAATCACTGGGGATCGATTCTCATTTTTTAATAACCACCATTGTTTAGCTAACTCGGTTTTATTCTTAAGTTCTGGGTTATTGAAAGAATGTTTGTGGTCATAAAAACGTTGTTTCCAGCTTCCGGCGGAGATACCGAAGTAAACTTTTTTGTCCCTGTTATTATCTTCTGGGTGGATAGTGGCCTTATAAACCACGCACTCAACTTTACAATTACCGTCCAGTGGGCAGTTATTTTTCACTTGGCAGTTACATTTGTCTACTGTCGCCTTATTTCTATTAGAGTTGTTTAATATTTTATTATTATGAGTGCTAATTATTCTGTCCATGTTTTTAGTGCACGAGTAACTTATTTTAATTGTTTTTCTATTAAATATCTTCCTAAGTGGATTATTTATGGTAAAATGTTTATCTATTAGGTTCAAAAATACTTTCCCTATGTTTATGTTGGATAGTTGACAGTAAGGGGGATTGAACCATATTATTTTCCGGCCTCTGTTCTTAGATTTATTTTTGTTTTTATTTTCCTTCTTAATATATGTGAGTTTTTCACTGTATCCGCTTATCTCTAGTGCTCTATTGTATAATTTTTTATTTGCTTCAAAAATTTCTTTGTTAGCCGAAAGTTTATTAATCCTAGTGTTAATCGTTTTAGGTATTTGTTTAATTATGCAACTTGGATGGTTAGATCTAGTATTAATATAAGAAGGTGTGTTATTATCTTTATTGAACGGCTTGTATATCCCCTTTCTTAAGTCTAGAGTTATGTCTAGATAATTAACTTCTTTACAATTTGGGGTAATATCTATTTTAAATCCTAGGTATTTGAAGGCTCTTACTAATTTTTTATGTATTTTCGATACCATGGGGCCGTCACTATTAGGGATAACAATTAGTCCATCATTCCTGTATAATCCCACTAAGTTAGGCTCTATGATTCTGCTAATAGTGTACATTATAAATATGCCCACTAGGTCGGCAATCTGGGCTGAGTCAAAAGCCCCCATCGGGACGTCAAACTCGTTGTTATTCGATTTGATCCATGTTTCCTGATTGTTTAAAAGGATGGATCTGCGACAAGCCATAATCAGTTTTACCTGATCATCGGATACATCCACGAAATTCCTAGCATAATTAATGCTGTTCATGAGTAATTCCTTGGAAATTGAGGGATAGAAATCCATGATATCGAATTGGATGAAACAAGCATTTCTCTTATTTTCAATCGATTTAAACCATTCGATAGTATCCGAAGAATCCTTCCACAGATTGAATTTAGTGGCCTCCAGGGTTACCTTAATAATGTTCCTGATAATCTCCCTAGATACATGACCGAGTTCCGATTTAGTGGAGTTGATCAGTCTAGACTGCTTCTTGATGTGGAAATTTTTCTTGTGGTCCTTGATGAGTATGTATGCGTTTCTCTTATCTATTTTTCCCACTCTATCTTCTATACCCAGTTTGGATGCAAATATTTTGGTTTCTTCATTGATTGTATTTTTAGTGTCGAGGGTATCCTTTTTATAACTATTACAGATGTTCTCCATGAACTGAAGATGGAAAAATTCACACCATCGTATTCGCTGAAAAATATACCTTTTCCCAGCTTACACAGCTTCACTTTCTCTCTGATGGACAGAATAACGGATTTTACCAATAGAATGAGATGGAAAGCGTATTTCTATTTAAGAAATGAGGATTACAACTCCAAGGAAACCTATAATTTCAGATCTCAGAATACATGTAAACCCATCGAGGCTTTAAAGCCATTCGAGACTGATCTATTTGACTTAGTTAAAAGAATTAAGTTCCGGAGGCATTCAAACAAATTCCAGTCAATCCTGAAAAATGACATCGCAGAGATTAAAAAGTCTAACAAAGTGTGGGTGAAGGCTGATAAATCAACGAATATTTACAAGATGTGCCCATCTGAATACAGGAAAACTATTCTGGAGAACATCTGTAATAGTTATAAAAAGGATACCCTCGACACTGAAAATACAATCAATGAAGAAACCAAAATATTTGCATCCAAACTGGGTATAGAAGATAGAGTGGGAAAAATAGATAAGAGAAACGCATACATACTCATCAAGGACCACAAGAAAAATTTCCACATCAAGAAGCAGTCTAGACTGATCAACTCCACTAAATCGGAACTCGGTCATGTATCTAGGGAGATTATCAGGAACATTATTAAGGTAACCCTGGAGGCCACTAAATTCAATCTGTGGAAGGATTCTTCGGATACTATCGAATGGTTTAAATCGATTGAAAATAAGAGAAATGCTTGTTTCATCCAATTCGATATCATGGATTTCTATCCCTCAATTTCCAAGGAATTACTCATGAACAGCATTAATTATGCTAGGAATTTCGTGGATGTATCCGATGATCAGGTAAAACTGATTATGGCTTGTCGCAGATCCATCCTTTTAAAC
This sequence comes from Euprymna scolopes, assembly GCF_053919585.1. Lineage (NCBI taxonomy): Eukaryota > Metazoa > Mollusca > Cephalopoda > Sepiida > Sepiolidae > Euprymna > Euprymna scolopes. The sequence continues at coordinate 99,655,521 of NC_136484.1, forward strand.
AATCAGGAAACATGGATCAAATCGAATAACAACGAGTTTGACGTCCCGATGGGGGCTTTTGACTCAGCCCAGATTGCCGACATAGTGGGCATATTTATAATGTACACTATTAGCAGAATCATAGAGCCTAACTTAGTGGGATTATACAGGGATGATGGACTAATTGTTATCCCTAATAGTGACGGCCCCATTGTATCGAAAATACATAAAAAATTAGTAAGAGCCTTCAAATACCTAGGATTTAAAATAGATATTACCCCAAATTGTAAAGAAGTTAATTATCTAGACATAACTCTAGACTTAAGAAAGGGGATATACAAGCCGTTCAATAAAGATAATAACACACCTTCTTATATTAATACTAGATCTAACCATCCAA
>NC_136484.1:99663399-99668399 GCF_053919585.1 Euprymna scolopes
AAACACACTATTTTCGGAATAATCGCGGCTCCTCGAATTTGCATCTCAATGAAACAATTACAATTAATGCGCATCATTGGTATGTGGTGTTAAATATGACACTACTTACGCATGGACTACTGAAGCTCTCAACAGGTTGAATTTTTTTAACGATATTCATTTTCGTGAACAGGTCACAAGCGCCTTGCGTATGTTTTATGCTTCGTAAATGCTTGGTGTAATATGGCAGGCATGCGCTGGATTCAATCTAGAACATTTAATGTAACAGAAGAGATTTTTCAAAAATATGTAGTCAATCAAGTGGTATGTATTGTCACCTGTATCATTGCAATCGTCTATAGAGTTTAAGTCACCCAGATTAGGCTTATGCACCTGTATAATTTGGCTAATGTTCTCGGACATAAAACACATCTTTAGTTTAGCGATATTATTAATTAGACTTATCTTTAAGGCATTTCACAAAATATAGCTGATCAAAGTTTTGGTACACCTATTTAAATAAAAAGTATATATATATATATATATATATATATATATATATATATATATATATATATGAATTTATATACATATATATATATATATATATGAATTTATATATATATATATATATATATGAATTTATATATATATATATATATGAATTTATATATATATATATATATATGAATTTATATACATCTATATATATATATGAATTTATATATATATATATATATGAATTTATATATATATATATATATATGAATTTATATATATATATATATATATATGAATTTATATATATATATATATATATATGAATTTATATATATATATATATATATATATATATGAATTTATATATGAATTTATATATATATATATATATATATATATGAATTTATATATATATATATATATATATATATGAATTTATATATGAATTTATATATATATATATATATATAAATATGAATTTATATATATATATATGAATTTATATATATATATATATATGAATTTGTATATATATATATATATATATATGAATTTATATATATATATATATATATGAATTTATATATATATATATATATATATATATGAATTTATATATATATATATATGAATTTATATATATATATATATATATATATATATGAATTTATATATATATATATATATGAATTTATATATATATGAATTTACATATATATATAAATTTATATATATATATATATATGAATTTATATATATATATATATGAATTTATAGATATATATATATATATGAATTTATATATATATATATATATATATGAATTTATATATATATATATATGAATTTATAAATATATATGAATTTATAAATATATATGAATTTATATATATATATATATATGAATTTATATATATATATATATGGATTTATATATATGAATTTATATATATATATATATATATGAATTTATATATATATATGAATGTATATATATATATGAATTTATATATATATATATATATATATATATATATATTAGTCATGAAACATATGAATTTATATATGCATATGCATATACATTTAAACACCATGCGTATAAAACACTATATTTCCTATATTAATAATTGATTATTCACATTCCATCAACATTGTATAAATAAGCATTGCCATTTATTATTATGTATATATATGTATATATATGTGTGTGTATATATATGTGTATATATCTATGTGTATATATGTACGTATATTTATGTATATATGTGTATGCATATTATATGTGTGTATATATATATATATATTTATATATGTATATATAATTATTACTATTATATTTTAAACACCTACATACCCTAGTGTTCCGTCTTTTTGGTAATCATCCGTGCACGGTGTCACGACTACCGCCGCTGTTATCATATATATATATATATATATATATATATATATATATATATATACCCTAATACACACAATCTTTTATCTTATCTTCATCAATGCTTTTGCAATTCAAATTCTAAGTAAATTTTTTAACATAGACGCTCTCGATGCAACCATCTATGGTACATTGGAAAGCCTACAACAACACAACCCCATTAGAGTCTCTCATCTTCGAACTCGGCCGCGTGTTCAAATCGATTGAATGTGATTGGTTTATTTTTAAGCATCCAACACAAAACTCGTATTTTTACACAACCAACGCTCACATCGCAATCTGGCTTTAAAGGATACGAATGGCTTTCATAAAAAAACCCAGCTGAGACAAGCTGCTGGCAATTACCATTAAACATTAATTCTATTGGTAAAGTTGCTGGAAAAGTAGTTTCATCATTCGAGCGCCTCATAATGTATTCACTCTTGATGTAATCCTCAACATTTATAATCGTGCAATTAGCCCTGAAACGAATGGCTGTTACAACATCTGGGTAGGACTTCTTCAGAGAATATATTCCGTTTTGACGGACATCACAACGGACGTTGATCACTGGTGAGTGACGACATTTTCTCCTACATTGGTCCCTTTCCATAAAGAACATACGTTTCGATCGTTTATTTTCTCCGTCGTTATTTTTCTGGCAAGTACGTGTGTTAGCTTCATTGTTTTTTCTTGCATCTAACCATTAAAATGGTCAGATGCAAGAAAAAAAAATGCATGCGTCTAACAAAACTCAACACAAACTAGTTCCTCTAGTTTTTACCTAACCATAAATCTGAAATCAGTTTCCAGGGATTTCGTACAATTACCCGCTTGTGGAACTCGCCTTCGTTTAATGTTTTCTATCTAACTAAACAATAGTCGTATTCAAGTTTACTGTAAATTTTCTTTAAATCATTCTCCCTTATATAAGTAAATTGGAGCAAACAAACCACAATCGATCAATAAACTGTTGTCATGAAAATCTTGCACATATTAAACTTTATTCTCGAATTGCCTTCGAACATTGATTTACGGAGACTCCGTTGTGAATAAATAAATACATATTTTGTATATATATATATATATATATATATATATATATATATATATATACTAGCTGTACTAGGCCACGCGTTGCTGTTGCTTAGTTTGTACAAATGGAGCACATTCCTAATTAAAAAAATGCATTTTTTATTGTTTATTTTTTTTCCTATTTTTGCAATGTTTTGTTATCAATAAAAGTTGTTTTCCCCCAAGAAAAGGTGAATTATTTACCATACATTGTTAAGTGAAAGTTTTTTTGGGAGGGGGTCAGGAAAACTTGCACTTTTTAAAAAGAAAGTTGGCAGTAAACATTTCCTTTTAGAAAACAGAATTTTTATTATAAAAAGAAAAACAAATCAATGCTTTATATGAAAACTGTAAATAGTTAGGTGAAAGTAGGGAAAAGTTGGATTTTTTCAAGAGAATGTACAATTTTTTTTCAATAGATGTTAAGTAAATAAACAGAAAAAAATACTCGCGTCATTAATTAATTATGCAAAAAACATAACTGATGATTTAGTGTTTCAACAGTTGAACAACGCTTGGCTGAATCCGGTGATGATGGCCGGTCAAACCCTAAACTAATTGAAATCATGTGCGGGGGTGGGGTTAAATTCTGCATGAGTGCCATTCTCTTTAATTTTGGCTACTGTTCATTTGTTTTGTGTGGGTTTTTAGCGCTAGCAAACTAACAAATTTAACCAAAATGCACAAAATTCAACAATTAAATAATTTTTATTAGTGCCCAGCTTCTAATACAAATCCTAGTAAATCAATCCCCTTCTTGGAAACACTGAAGGGGGTAACGAAATCAAATTATTGCCAGTATGATTGGGAGAGGAGCTATAGGTGTATCAGAAAGTGGCCATAAAAAATGATGATCAGAACCTTAATAATTCTACTTTCTATTATTTTAAGCTTATAACTGCTTGAAAATATAATTCAAACCATAATTCTTGTTCAAATTAAGGATCAAAGACCAAATTTTTAAACAATAACAGGTGTAATAGCAAATTATACAATATTTGTTTCTTTAAAGCGGTTTTCTTTAATAAAAATATAAAGAAAATCAACATATTTTGACTTGCTTATAAATATATGCATATATATAATGTCACAAAATTACTTCCCTACAAAAATACTATTAAATGAGTAGTTCCATTCTTCATTTTTAAGAATTTATCCATATTTACATTTTAAATTCCATGTAATTTTTAACTAAAATGATTTTTTAAAGTGAGGGTCCTAGAAAATCGCATTTTTGTAACGTGTTTTACGGTAAGCGTTTAATAGCTGCTGCTGCTAAAATGAAATTTATGAAGTATGGTTTCGTCCAAGGGCATAAATAATGTCTTCTTTATTGCGTGTGTTAACCAAAATTAGTATTTTCATCCTCCGTAGTAAAAGAAACGCACATTCACTTTAAGTTTTTCCCTAGAACAAAAAATCCACTTCATCGATTTTAAAGAATTCTTTTAATTAAATACATGAGTTTTTGATTGATATATTTTAATACTTCTTTATCAATTAAATTTTATTTTATTTTAATATAAAAAAATAGAAAACATTCAATGAAATAGAAAAAAATGCCGCCAGCGTCTGGTATTTATTTGACGATGTAAACATAACATGAACTTTCATTAAAAATACATCAACAGTTGTTTTTTTTTAAGTTTTACACTTTGGACTTTACAGGTAAATTTTAAAAAAACTATTCATTTTGTGTTTGTTTTTATTTAGAATATTTTCTTTATTGATATTTTATCTTCAATTTGTGGTATATAAAACTTTGGCACATAAATTAATGGTACTTGTACAGTTTAGTCAAGGCATTAATAAATGAAAATATCGAAAAAAGTTTAAATTGTATGTATCCGTTATGGAACGAAGTTCTCCGAAAAAAAATTCACTTAATTTCATCAAGTATTTTTTGTTTTATTTTATTTACAGCGAAAAAAAAACAATCCATGATATCGAACAAAATGTTCGATTTTTAGGAAGAAAAGCTAATATTAAAGATGGGAAGGGTGTGTCAGCGCTTAAACTGAAGTTATCTAAC
>NC_136484.1:99678399-99713399 GCF_053919585.1 Euprymna scolopes
CGTTGAGTTGCAGAAACGGCGCCCCCTCCCCCTTTTAGACACTTTGCAACGAATCGCAAAAATAAAAAAAAGAAACAAATGAACGACCCTGTTACTCGAAGGGAACTAGAGAGAAGGCTAGACCTTCTTCAAAGAAAAATAAGGATGACTGTGGTGGGGATGGAAGAAGAACCTCTGTCCTTTAATGTGTTTTTATCCTTTGGAAAGGATATAGAAGGATGGCTAGAGGAGCTAGAGGGTGTGTCTTGGAGTATGGAGGAGTAACTTACTGCCGAAGAGGAAGCTAAATCGCTTGCGAACTATTTCATGCTTCTTTTAAATTTAACAGAGAGGTGCGACACCGACTGGGGGTTGTACGTGCCGTCAAGGAAATACTACAGAGGTCCCTTTAAAAGATATGAGGTCTCCCAACGTTGAACCAACCTTCAACCCTCATAGTCAGGAAACCACTAGTATCCCAGACCCAAGCAAGTCCTTCAACTCAACCGCACATCCTTCTTTTTCACGAGAACCTTTTAAAAACTGAAAGGGCCACATTCCAGTGAAAGGGATTTTGAAAGAAATAGAAGTTTAAAGAACTTTCTCACCAAGTTTGAGAATTGTGCGATGTCAATACCATCGGAAACAGGAAAGCTGTATTTTCTGAGGTGTTGTCTTGAGAGTAGAGCCCTTCAACTTATTGACCATCTTTCAGTTTCCGGGGACATATATCCAGTTGCTCTAAAATTGTTGAAGGAGCAATTCTTAGATGAGGAAGAGATACGCGGCGAAATAATCGAGAATATATTAGATTTTCGCTTAGAGAATCATACAGATTTGATAGGGTTGAAGGACTTCATGATAAAAAAGCAGGCTGATGTATGGGAACTTAGATTATCATACAGCTGTGATTTATAGGATGACATGTCGGCAGGTGCAATGATAATTTCTCAGGTATTTTTTTGCAAAATTACCACCCAACATAAAAAATGAACTGATCAGGATTGCTGGAAAAACATACCCAACCTTATCAGTAATCCTGTTTAAGACACTAGAAATTATTAAGCGGTTTTTGATTGTTAAGAAACCTGAACAGTACCCTATGGCTAAGCTGATACCCCCACCAAACTTAGGAAAGAAAAGGAAGATTAATCCCCTTCCTCGCTGAAGGCTTTCAATACCAAAGTGGAATCGAAACCACAAAAATGTGAGTTTTGCAAGAAGCATCTTTCGGAAAGTTGTCCCATGAAGCCCGAATTACAAGGTGCAAGGAACTTTGGATGTGTGTTTAGATGCCTAAAAAAGACACATAGCGGAGCAATGCGCCATTTGAGAACAGCTAGAAATAGTAGCTGTAGACGCGTCACTGTTAATGGCCACGTGGCAGCAATGTGCCCAGACAAGGGAGGCAAGGTGCGGGTGGACACCTGTTTACATACGAATGATTACAGCTATGGTTTCATATCGCCAGTAATAAGCATAGTGGTGGGAAAGGGAAATAGTCAGTTGGAAATAAATTGTCTCCTGGACACCGGAAGCCAAATGACCTCGTTGGATACCTCTGTGCTGGAACAACTGAATTACCTTTCTCCATCTAAAGAAAGTAGGTTGAAAGTGAGCACCATTTGGGGCTCATAGACAAGACCTTTTAAGGAGGTCTCTGTGGAATTAAGACTTATCCCTGAGAAAGTTCACGCTCTTCAAATTCTTTCCTGTGAATTGAATATTTTACATAAATTACGGGAGCTTTCGCAGATAGTTAAAAAACTTGAAACGACATCGATTGGCAACTAAGTATAATCCCAGAGAAAATTATATTAAAATTGACGGGCTATTGGAAAATGACGCCTTTTAATTCATAGAGACGTTTCAAATCGTTTCCTGCATGTATGGAGCCTTGCTTCATGTATGAGAATCAACTAAAACCAAGGCACAAAGTAGAGAGAGGGGCAAAAATTTATTATACCTCTTTGTTGAAAAAACAGCTCCACTTTCAGAGTACAAAATTAATGTTGTGGTGAACCCTGTGGAGAAACATCTAGACCCGCTAAAAGTTGGTTTGAAGAAGGACATGTCCAAAGAGGACTGGACAGTATGTTTAGCATGGATTCACATCGGTTACCTGTCACAGAGGAATTCTCCATCGTGGATGGAGATATGGTACAGAAGTTTAGGAACACTATATCCTACAGAGATGACCGATACCATGTACAGTTGACATGGTATGAAGACAACGCGAACTCTGTGCCTTCTAACCACAATGCCGCCCTTAGAATACTAGAAAGATTAGTTAATGACATGGGGGAGAAAGATCTCTATGGTCAATACTTGGACGTCTTTAAAAACAGGAAGACGAAGGAATTATAGAGGAAATAATAGTGACTCTAGAAGACTTTCAAAATTATAAATGGATTCCGCACAGACCAGTACTCAAACTGGCTGATCAGACGACCACGAAGGTTAGACCTGTATTCAATTGGTCTAAAAAGGTGGCAAATTCTATATCTCTGAATGAGGCAGCCTATCCAGGAGTCAACCTAATGGGAGACATGTTGGAACTGTTGATTTGTTTTAGGGCCAACAAATGTGTGATATTGGCTGACATAAGGAAAGCATTCCTTACAATTCGTCTAGACCTGGAAAAGGACCGCAATTGTTTCTGTTTTAAGAAAGGTGACAACTTGCATTGTTACATATACTCTACCTTCTTATTCGGTTTAAATGCAAGTCGCTTGATATTATATTATGTTTTGAAATATCATGCAGAAACATTTCCATCAGATGAATGCTCCCAGGTACTCAGGTCGAACTTTTATGTGGACGATTTGGTGAAAACAGGAAATGACGTAAATACTCTATCTACGTTATACACAACGGTGAAGGAGCGACTGCAAGAGGATAACTTTGTAACTCCAACAGTGTAGTGTTGCGAAAAAAGATGACGGTAGATAGAACTCTGTCAAGGTTTGATTCTGGTGTGGAGAAAGTTTTAAGGTATTTGTACAGCCCCCAACATGATACTATGACGGTATGTACACATCAGTGCGATTTAGCCGCATCAACAGAAAGGAAAATGCTGTTTAAAGCTTCCAAAGTGTTTGATCCCTTGTCCCTTTTTCTTGCAGTAACAGTGATGAAATGTTGATAGGAAAACTTCGGAGAAAAAAGTTGGATTGGGATGATGAAGTTCCAGAGGAGTCAAGAAAATGGAAAGCTCTGGCGAAGGACTTAAAAGAATTGGACTCTATATCATTTCCAAGGAGAGTCCAAGATGAAAATAAGCCACTAAACTTGTTCCTATTTTGTGATGCCTCCAAAAATGCATACGGCTTTTCAGCATATGCCGCACAGGGGTAACAGTCATCACTGCTGTTTGCTAAAGCCAAAGTAGTACCCTTACAAGGTAAATCGCTCCCCACTTTCGAGCTTTTGTCAGTATTCCTGGCATTCAAATGTGTTCCCTTTATTAATAAAGCCTTAAAGAACTCCCTGATAGAAAAATGTATGTTCTAAAAGACGCTCAAGTGGTATTGGCTTGGATACTAGCCAAGTCGATAACCACAAACAAACATATTTGCGCGCAACAGGCTGCAAGATATAACACAAATGTCGGCAACAATCAGCTCGAAGATGAAGTTGCAGTTGAGTTTCCAATACGTGCCAACAAAGGAAAACCCAGCTGCCTACATCACAAGAGGACTAACCTTTAATAAAATTAAGGAAAATCTTTCCTATTGGTATGAAGGTCGCGCGTGGATAAAGCAGGAAGAAATTCAGTGGAACAGGGTCGACTTAGGTTGCCTCTCCGAATAACAAAAGGAATGCGTTCATTCTGCAATGAATTTGTTTATGAGACGTACAAACGGAATTCCCCTATAGTCTCTGTAGTAAGATTTTCCAACTTCAACAGATTAGTTAATGTAATGACTTTGGTTTTCAAGTTTATCAACAAAACGTTGAAGAGAAGTGAGAACAATCACTTTCTGGCAAAAATTTATTTGATAAAATTAATGCAAAGGGAATCTTTTGCCTCAGAGTTAGATTTTTTGTTGGACCCTGAAGGTAAAAGTCCACCAAAACTAGTGACAAATTTAAACCTATACCTGGATCCCTCCAATATCATTCGTTCAAGGGGAAGGATAGGTGGATCCGAATGGCATACATATGAGGTGCAGAATCCAATTTTTGGGGTAAAGAAAACACCATTTAACAGGTTTAATTATAAAGGTCACTCATCAGAGAAAACAACATTTGGGTTTGTCAACAACCTTAAATGAAATAAGGTTACAGGGTTATTGGATACCACAGGCCAGACAGACTGTAAATAAATTGTGAGTACTTGTCCCAAGTGCAAAAGATGCAATGCCGCTGCCTTCTTGACACCGAATGCAACAACCCTTCCTAGCTCTAGAGTAAATTTTGTAAGACCATACCGGGGTGGATTACACTAGTCACATCTGGGTTACGGCTTAAGTGAAGGACTATAAAACGTATATCCTCATTTTTACCTGCATGTCTATCAGAGCTGTTCCCATGAGACTAGTCCCAGATATGAGTATATCTTCATTCTTACAGGCCTTTGTTCGTTTCACAAATGCGAATGGAATCCCCTCTCACCTCTACTCCACAATGTAAGGCCTTTCATTTCTGCAGCCAAAATAATTGATAAGGGGTTGATCACTGAATTCAGGGAGAAGTTTGGTTCTTACCACATTAAACATTGTACCATTCCACTTTATTCAGCTTGGTATGGAGGTACTTGGGAAAGGACGATCAAGACACTTTATCATGTCTATACTAAACTATAGGAAGAGGAAAGGTTGACTATTTTGGTCTATTAACCATGTTATCTGATATCTAGCGTGTCATTAATAGACGTCCTCTGAGTATAGAAGCTCTAATGAGATGGATTGCCTAACTCCGAACTCTCTCATGAACCCAAATGTGGGTCAAGGTTTAATAATAACGTTGGACTAGGAAGAACTGGGACTAACGGAGCCAGTTAGCCGGATCAATTTAAAGAGGACTCTCCATCTTCGAAGAAAATTGAGAAAAATGTGGCGCGAAGATTACCTGTTGAGCCTTAGAGAAAGAACTCTGGAGTACTCTGAACCTTCCTTTAATAATACCATCAAAACGGGCGATATAGTATTAAGGACCCCCTAAAAACTAGACAATTTCTGTCTATAGGCGAAGTCCTTCCGTTGATTGAAGGAAAGGATGATTTGGTTCGTTCAGCAACAGTAAGAAAAGGAAATTGAGCTGTATTGACCCATTCCATCAATCATTTATTTCCCCTAGAGATTAATTCTCTTTCGGAAAATGTGGAGGAAATTCTTCATGAACCAGAGCATGTGCCAGACCAAAATATATCTTCCCGGCCTGATGAGAGTGTTAGATTCTGGATTTGCCCTGCAAGTAATAAACCGGAAGATTTCAGACAGATGGTGGCTTGTGATGGTGGTTTAATGACTGGTTCAATTTTGGCTGTGTGGACCTAGGAGATGCGCCCCCAGAAGAAGAATGGTATTGTCCAACGTGCAGGCCAAGGCGTCGAAGTAGACCCAGTTTGTTAGGGGTCTAAGAGGAACCAAAAATTTCTGGTGCAGGTTTAAGGCAAGACCTTAAAAACTGCGACTAAAAAATAAATTTCCTTCCCTTTTCCCCATCTCACCTCCTATAAAAGACTAATTTCTTTTTTTCATTTTTTTTTTGTTTGATATGGTAATGTGTGGTAATTTTTACTTACCGGGACTCGATGTGGGAGGGGTGAAGCAATGGAATTCTGTGTTGCAGTCGTTCAAGCAAAAGGTTTGAAAGTGCTTGTTTTTTATAATAGTGTGTGTGTGTGTTTTTTGTCCAATCACATGGTTCGGACTGAACATTTGCATAGAATCGACTAGTGGGTATAAAAACATCCACTATCGGTTATATTGTTGTTTGGTCTATTTCTTTTAGTCCAGCAGACCGTTTCATAGTTACTGTTACAAAGACGACCTGTCGTTATAAGCAACGAGCCAATTCGTTTCAACTCCTGTTGATCAAGAAAAGGCGTGAAGGGTTCACTACGTAAGGTAAGGATTTCATTTTTTTCCTTCTTCGTCGAGTTCTTGTTTAACCCGTTGAGTTGCAGTCGGTTAGTCGGTTAAAATCCGTATTTTTAATTGTAAAGTAGTTAAGCTATAGTATATTATTAATTTTAAATATGAGTTATTCCCCAAAGCTTAAAGTGATTTTACGCGATATATATCTCAGCCGATCTTAGTTTTTTTTTTAAATAATTGAGCGAGATACCTTGTGTAACGAATACAAAGACATGAGTAATAATTGTTCGATCGGACACAGTATTATTTGTCGACTGAACATTGTCCAAAATAAGACAAGATACATTTATAAGCTTGATGAGGGCATTTTGCTCCGTATAATGTTTATATGTGTGAAAGATTTGTTTTCAATTGTGTATCGATCAGAGACAGAATATAATGCTCTACAGCTGCTGTCATACTAAAGCTTCGTCAGTTATAGTCAACATTGCCTGCTTTAAACGTCCGGTTTCTGCTCTGTATATGTTACAACATTTACAAACTAGTTATAATCACTAGATTTATGACTAAATTTCCCCAGTGACATGAAAGTCTTCATTTTCCAATGTCATGGATGGTTCTATTGTCTGCTTCACCAGTAAAATGTATGTATGTATGTATGTATAGAAGTGAAAACAGCAGCAATATTTACTATTTCGGAGTCGGGAATCGGAAGAATCGGAGCTTTTAAGGGTATCGGAATTTGTATCGAAATCGAAAAACAAAATTAGCCTGTTTCCGATGCCGAAACCGATTGCATAAATTATCTTATTCGATTTTGGTTTAAAAAATCTTCCACCACTGATATTAATAAATAAATAATATTAATACTAAAATAATACATAATATTAATAATAAAATAACACATATTTATTGATTTAAAGTCCCAATCAAACTCCCCCCCCTCACAAGAGTGGTTTTACGTTTGACAAAATATAGGCACCTTTAAGATGCGTTTTTACGGTAATCCTGACAAAATAATACTTTTATAGTTAAATATTTAGAGATTTATAAAGAATCGGAGTCGGTAATTTCATCGGAATCGGGGAAATATTGGAATCGACTCATCACTAATATTAACTATCTCCGCTAAATACGAAATGTTGATAATCACATTATTATGTATGTTTCTTACACAAAATGCCTGCGAGAAATTCTTCTTTTAGGTAAGTATGCATAAACCCTTCAAATTAAATCATGATTGTAAGGTTTTAAAAATGTGGACTATTAAAAATTAATCACGATCAATGCACGACTAACTGGCGCTGCTGCTGATTAAAGCGACTTCGATTGGGTCTATTAGCGTAAAATATCGTAAAACAATATTGTAATTAACAATAAAACGAATTTACTTAGAATTTCGAGGAGATATTTTTGGCAAATACCTTTTAAAGTCCATACATAAAAAAGTATTTACTAAATAAAACTTTCAATTTTTATGAAGTATTTAACCTTACTGAGTTCCTTAGTGGTAAAAACTATTAAGATAAACAATAAAACAAGTTTAACCAAAGCCTTGCTTATTTTTGACAAATCCTTCAAATCTTAGGCTTTTTCCCAATCAAGGGTCACACTTTTAATTTTTGTTTAATTTTTGTAAAAGACTACAAATAAATACGTTTATTTCTTTTATAATTGAAATAAACACATTAACAGGAATTTCGTCACAGTCAAACTTTTAGCCGAGAGTTCTTTTCCAAGAAGTGATCATCTTCTGGCTAATTTGAATTCTGTAACACGATATCAATGTAACACTAGATAATCTTTGATAATCGTTGAAGAAAACATTATGATTATCGATATTTGCTTGCTTCTTTTAATTTTTTAAATTAAACTTGAAACCGTCGAAGTTGCTTTCACTGATCAAACCTTTCATCACTGGGAATTATTTTTTTAATGTAGTGTGCCAGATAATTGTCTCAGTTGTAGACGTGCATTATTAGTAAATTGAAAAAAACTAAAAAAAAACATAAACTTATTTATTTTTGACAAAGATTTTTTTCAAGAAAAAGAAACGAAAATAAAGTGTCACACAGAATTTGAAACACCTTTTCTTTATTTAAACTATAGAACCCGGGTTTAGTTGGTAACATAAAATGCCCAAGATTGTCAGGTATATCCCTTCATACAATTTTGTAAATTTAAAACCAATCACAGTGTTAAGATATTGAGGTTAAACTGGTCGACGGTTTCTGTTAGATCAGAGTTTTTGCTGGCATTTTTCTGACCTTAAAGGCGTACAGACATAAAAACTTAGCTTTGTCGATCTGACACACTTATATTTGTTCTGACTTTCACAAATTAAAAAAATGTATATATTTTAGCCCGTTTTGCTTACGTTTTAAATAATATATTCGCCCTCTTGCTTATATATATTTTAGAATGGTTATTACATATATTTTTTTCACGTAAGTTTTACATATATTTTGGTCTGTCTTGCTTGAGTATTGATCATATTTTGATCAGTCTCACTTACGTATTGTATATCATTTTGTAATTGGAAATGTAATTTTGGTTCGTCTCGTTTGAGTCTGAAAAATATTTTGGTTATCTCAATTAAAGGTGTCATGTCGATCCGTCACACTCTACTTTAAAATATATATTTTTGTTAGTCTCGCTTAATCTAAAAATTACATTCTACTCATATAATGAGGAGATCGAACCAATGAATATTGTCTTTAATTTGCTAAGTAAATTTGCAGATGACCGTGTGTATTCCGATATATTTATCTCTCTTCCAATGTCATGATTTTTTTATATACTTTCTTCATTATTTTGCTTTATGATTGTTCGTTCCTTCCAGAGGAAAATAAAACCAAATCGATTTAAAATAAAAATTATCGCCCTACGTGCATCCTGTTTTTAGACGTATTTATTCGTTCGGACTTAACCAGGAATTGAAATCAAGGCGGCTCTATTCTGATGGAGGGGGTGATAAGAGGAATGCTAAATTAAACGAGAAAGTTAAAAAAAATATCTAATGTTTAAAAAAAATCAATAAAAAAGGATTCGCAAAATTCATTTATTAAATGGCCGTCTAATGATAAACGTGAACATTTCGTTGGCGAGTGTTGAAACCAAAAAAATATTTGGGCAAGATGACAAAGGAACGGTCAGTGGTCATTTTTCTTTTTCACCATTTTGCCAATCAAAATATTGCTTTGGTTTCTTAATGTTGTTAATGTTTCGTCGCAAATATTTATTGTTCATTTATTATTTTTTTTCAGATGTGTTTGCTGTCTTTCATTTAGCGTTCCTAATAAAATTGGTTGTTTTAATTAATGTCTCTCCTAAAGGTGTGGTAAGAAGTTCGCAAGATTAATAAAGTTTTACAATTCAGATAGAAAACAATACATCGCCTGATTTTCTTTATGTTGATGATCATAATTGAATAATTAGATTTTGCACAATTATTTTCTTACCTGATCTTAGTTTTAAATAAGTAGTGTTAGTAACGAATAGATATCAATAGGTAACAAGGAATAAAAAAGAAAAAAAAAGATAAATATTAACAATTATATTCTATCCTTAACATTTATTTTGTTTGCTAATATATGAAAATAACGCCTGAAAATTACCTTTGCAAATAAACTTTAATACATTACACTGTCAAAAATATCCTTATCAAAAATAGGAAACAATATGGAATATATATATATATATATATATATATATATATATATATATATATATATATTAACATATAAGAATAAGCTACACGAAATAGTCCGCGTATTATCAACGTATACATAATCTTCAAAATGAAATTTAGCACCATTTTTAAAATTCATACATATAAAAGTAAATATTATATATTGCCAGAATATTGTGTAGACGCACGTATATATATATATATATATATATATATATATATATATATATATATATATATATATATATATATATATGAGAGATAGTTAAAGAGATTAAAGGATGTTGAATGTTTTTTTTTTTAAATGTGAATATGTCAAGAAAAATGAAGTTAGATAGATACGGTTGAGCTTACTAATAAGACAAATCATATGTTAGGTTATATGAGTTTACTTTCCTCTTTATTAAGAGGTGTTATATTCTCTTTATACCTCGTTATTTTAAAGATATCGCGTTGAACTGTTTTCCGCTTAACCTCTTTCCTTCCTTAATATAAGAAGCATTACGCATAGAAATATCGGTATGTAAATATCATATAACACATCCCCAATTTAATGTGTTTTCCTTACTACTTCGTCAAATAAATTATATATATATATATGTGAAATTGTATGTGTGTACCTTTCCCAACGAAACTATTCTGTTAATTGTCGGCCTGCAGACTCGAGATTTGACATAAGGTGTATTGAGATCTACGAAAATCTTTTAAATCGGAATTTTACTGTCAACGCGTCCAAGTTAAACGATTTGATTGTGAAAACTCTACAAATTCCTCCTCCAATTTTAGGTATAAACATTTGAGATTTTTGATGTAGATTACTTTTACATAGATCATACTTTTTTTATTTGATTGGAGTCTAAGTATTAAGGGGTCAAAATTAAGATCGAATTAAAAAAAATGGCCACTGTAGTGTCTACCAAATTGCTCAGCCAATTTTTTTATTCTAATATTTGAAATTATACATGATGTGGATTAAGACATATGACATGCCTTTAAATCGGTTCTTGGGCGGAAATTTCCGCTTCTAAGGGGTCAAATGTAAAAAAAAAATGAAATTTGCTGTCTCTAGATAACTATTCAGTCAATTTTTGGTCTAAATATTTGAAATTTTCTATAAAAGTTATTCAGACATGCAGCAAGCTTATAATCAGTTTTTGAAGGCCAAAGTTTAAAGAGTTTACCTTTGCGGACTCTACCAAACTTCTCCTTTAACTCTACACATTATATTTGTACGTTTAGATGTAGGTTACCTTTAGAGGAGTCAGATTGTTTAATATATATATATATATATATATATATATATATATATATATATATATATATATATATATATATATATATATAATATGCGTGTAATCGATAAAGCCGAATTCATATAGATTAGTTGACATGAGACTTCTTTCTAAAAATCTTTTCCACTGACAGTACACCCTAACTATTTGACAGGTTTTCAATTAGTTATATTTGAACATCCAGTGTATTTATATAATATATTTTTATTTGAAGAGAACCAATCAAGTTAGACATCTCGAAACTTTGTTTATTTTTTTACACTCTCTCAGTGAAGTTTATTTGGAAACCTCACTGCAAGTATATATTAGGGTGTTGCATGAGTTCCACGCCGTTTTAGTAAAAGGAAAGTTGATCTAAAACATGTTTTGATATTTGACAAAGTGTTATATATTATTAGAAACTACTATAATCTCCAACAATATAATGGTTATCCCTTTTGCTCGTATAATTCTTTCTCGTTTTTGACAACCGTAACATGGTTTGTTAAGTAGATGAAAACTCACATTTACAAGACCCCTTATTTTTCTGTTTTAATCGGGATCAAAAGCGAGTGAAGTGACAAAGCGCATTTGTGTCGTATATGGACAAAACTTCATAGCTGAGACCTGTTCGATATTGGTTTACCAGATTTGAACACGGTAATCTTTACCTTAATCATGTTCTGCTTTCCGTGAGACCATATGAAGAATAATTCAGGGTTCCTTTGACGAAAGAAGGTCATCAGAAATGTAGAGAATTGGGTGAAAAAATTAAGCATGATTTTGCGACAATTGGCGACACCACATTAAGTAGATGATACTCACAGAAATACATTGCATTTAGCTTCAACACGAACTTACTTTTGCTGGTAAATTTATTTGATTTTCTTTAAACAAAAAAAGCGTCGGGAACTTATGAAACAGACTTATATAAGTCGTCTAAAAAACTCACCTTTTTTTGTTTTTAAGTCTAATACAGTAAATACACCAAAGCATAAAACACGTATGCCAAATTATGAACTAAAATGAATATAAGCAGAAAAAATAATGTTATTAACCTTTGCAATTGGAAGTAAATAGAATTAGAAGTGAATAAAGATAAAAATAACACAAATATCGGTCGTAGACAGGTTATTGTATTGAATCTTTTTTTTTTCAAATTTTGAGCTTAATTTTCCAAATTTGTCTCATTAAACAAACTTTTGCCTAACGTTTACGAACTCTAAAACTGATATCCTTAAGTCAGCATGTCTTTTTATGGTATTTCTATTTAATCAGCTTTAGACAAGCATATACCACATGATAATTAGTATTACATATATTTTTAATATAATTATCTACTTACATGTGCATTGGTGTTATACGCCTTATAAGCGTGGATATACCTACCGGGATTAAAAGCATAGACTCAAAAATTTGGTGCCTGAAGCTTTATCACTAAGCTATTCACCGCTAGTGCGAATGTATTGACACGTTTACATATGACATCCATTTGTAAATTCTGCCTGCGATTTTTTAAATAGAAAAACACTCTACTTAAACTGCTTTTTGGAATAATCTCTCCTCACAGATATAGTGGCATCACATCGGTGATAAGTTATTTCCAATTTGCAATTATTCAGAGTGCTGACAATTCAAAATCCTTGTAGGGAAAACAAACTAATAAATGATACACGTACGTACATCTATTTCTCAAGTATGTACCGTACTTTGCGGTAATTGCGCCGACTCCGGGAGAATTGCGCCAACAAGCAAAACGTTCTCTTTAGGCTACCCTGCATATAAAGGGCACATTTTTTTTAGTTGGCGCAATTACACCCACGGATTGGCGCAATTGCCCCAAAGTACGATATATAATTTCCTAGCAGTGCAGCCCGGCTTTGCTTGGGTCCTATGTACTGTTCCTTACTTGCCCTACGTGTGAATACACTTTATGTAAGATTTCAAATTTTTAGACGAAATTTTGTCTGAGTAATTTCGTAGAGACCGCATAATCATTTTTTTAAAACTTTGACCCCAACTTAGTCCTTTTAACATCTATTATTTTGGTCTCAAATCCAAATACAAAGCTTTACATATGTCTATGTTACCTACATTCTAAAATTTCAATTATATACACCCAAAATTGGCGGAAGAATTTGGTAGAATCTGCTAAGACAACTCTTTCAACTTTGAGATTTTGGCAGCTACGTTTTCTGCCCCAAAACGCGCTAAACTGATTGTTGCACTTCTGATTACTCGTTATGTATAAATTTCAAATGTTTAGACCCAAAATTGCCTGAGTAGTTTGCTAGACACCGCACAGGTAAAATCTTTTGAACTTTGACCCCCTGACAGCACAAATTTTCAGCCCAAACCGACTTAAAAGATTACCGTATCTTTGAAATCTGTTTTGGTAAAATTTCTAATATTTAGACCAGAGATTGGCTGAATAATTTGCTAGAGACCGAATGGGTCAAATTTTTAAAAAACTTTCACCCCAATTTTTACTGCTTAACGTTTTTTGGTGGGGAGAGTCTCAAATCAAATCAAAGTTCGATACCTACATGTAAACTTTAAAGTGTTTAGACCCAAAACTGGCAGAGGAGTTTCGTAAAGTTTTCAAAAATAGAATCCTTGATCTTTGACGCTTCGGCAGCCAAATTTCTTGTGTGAAACGGATTAAAAAGATGTTCCTTAATCTCAATAAGACTTATGTCAAATCTCGAGTCTCTAGACCGAGAATTGGCAGTTTTTTTTTGTAGGGAAATGTACACAGCCACCCACATACATTTTCACTTTATATATATATATATATATATATGAGAGAGAGAGAGTCTGTAATCGTCTAATTCAAGAGACCTTTACATACAAAGCTCTAGACATTGCTTTGACTAATTTAACTTTACTGCAGAGTAACGAACAACGCGATCGTCTGATAATGCTAATATACTCATAATGTATTTTAGCATAGTGCACGCTTAGTGAAAAGATATACTTTATATCCCTTTTAACACATGAACTTACTTTTGGCAAGTATTTAGTGCAAGTAAATGAAAAATGTATTATGTTGCCTGTCACTTGGTATGTTTATATGGATCAATTTTAATGGACATCGCGTCAACATTTGTTGTTATCAACTCTGGGTACATTCCTTTAATAAAACGCATTCCAAATTCGAAGACGCCCACATAGCTTTATACGCGTGTTATAAAATGCTACATCTGTTTCAATAATCTATGATTTGACATTAAGGTTTACACGACACAGCCATATGTAATTTACAAGACAATTTATTCTACAACCCGCTGAGTTGCGTAAAAATGCTGAAATAATAACGCGTCAAAGTCTTTAAGTGTGAATAGTTATGTTTGTACAGACAGTAAAAGTAAGGCTCTGTATGGATGGAATGTTTAAAGTTTACAAAATGCGATTCAATTCCTTTGCGCTTTTGTGACTATCCATTTCCGTTGCACTATATCGTTTGCAAATAACTTTTATTTCTCATGGCATACCGTGTGAGTCGGGTGAGTTCTTCCTGCGCGGAACTTGAAGTGTCTCTTTAGATACATAGCGTACGGACTAAGTTATAATCATATGGGAACAAAATATCGTTTATTTAAAATCTATAATGTTATGTTACACTAGGCTACCCGTGACCCGTTGGGTCAGTATGTTATATTAGCTTTGAAATTAATGTATGAGCGTGACAATTATGGCGTAAAGAAAATATTTTTTGTGACATAACAGAAACATTTCTATGAAAGTAAATTAAAATGGAAAAAATAATAGAGACAGATTTATGTGCCGTTCTGTTTATAATTATTAATTGTTGGGGGAAAAAAACTTAAAGGTATTGGATTATAAGCGGTTGGCCATACTTATAGGTAAATGTGCACTGAACAGATATCATAATACTTTAAGTTAAATTCCAATTTTTATATATCTTTTAATTTAAACACTGAAAAATAACAATTGGGATCCTGAAAACGTACATAGTAAAACAATACGTGTTATTGTCGCGTTGATTATTTATTTGTAACGCAAATTAAAAAAAAAACACATTTTCAGTGTTATTTATTTATGTTGGAAGTGTGGAAGAAAATGTTTGATTTTTTTTTTAAAGAAAGGTGAATTAATAAATGGAGAATAAATTTTAAAAAATATGAAGGCTGTGGGTAAATCGACGTTGTAAAATATTCTTATGTTTGTGAACGGGTTAAAGTAAATTTATTTGTAAGAAAATTAGGTTAAAATAACTTAGTATTCACAATTGTTTTTTTTGGGGGGGGGATTTGAAGACTGAAAAAACAATTGGGACGCTGACAACACAGTAAAACAATACGTTTTAGTTTCGCGCGGGTTATATGTTTATATACGCATGCGCAACCGGAAGTCGTGAGCAGGACGTTAGGTTACAGCACACGTTACAAGGTCATTTGAGTTCTATAATTTTATAGATTACAATATCTCCATAAAACAATATTGTCTTATATTATTACTTTACTTTATTGTGTGGAGGAATATTTAATTTTGTACTTCTCCAGAGTAAAAGGAAATTGTACGGAAAAATATGCACTTATCTGTTATGTTAATATGCACACAGATTTCTACAGTACTTTTGGTTAGAAAAAAAACCCAACCCGTATTCCAATTTACAGAGAGAGTCTTAACGGAAGTGCGTGGCTTCTTTATCTCCTTTACTTAGTTGAATTAAAGGTTCAACTATGACTCTTTATCATTGACTGAAATTACCACCGACATTTTAACCGATATAATTTTGTTATCTTTTATAAACAAAAGTGCTGAATTATTTACGTTTATCGCCTTTTTATGCCTTAAGCTTAAATAGAAATTATTATTAAGATATTGTTATATCGGCCTTCCTTAAACACAACATGGGCACAACAGCTTTTCTGTTTTTGTACATTATCGCTAATACACTTGTTCCATAACCGAATCTCGACTTGATTGTTCTTATTTTCCCTGTTGTGCCACGACACAACAGATATATTTTATGGTCATCTTTTCTTTATTATATATCTCATTTGTCTGTTTAAATGTATATATGTATGTATGTTTCGGTAAAACTTTCCACAAAAGCTACAGATTTTCACAAGATTGATATTAGCTTAAAGCACGACCGCTCGGACGAAAAATATCGAAAATTAGCCAAAACCATTAATCTCTTCACCTTACACTGCTCACCTTTCTACAGGAAGGCGCCACTTTTTTCTCCGATATTTTAGAAAGTCATCGCCTCTTTTCGGTTGTCTAGCCTTAATTCAAACCTACGTCACTTCCGGTTTGGCGAGGGGCACAACAGCTAACGCGTTTAAATTTGAAAACTTTTGGCTCCTTCGCAGTACGGGTTAAAGCCTGCCTTCCTCTTACCCCCTTTTTGGCGCTCGCAACTTTCCTTTTTTATCTTTTTCCCCCTTTTTCTTGCTCAACCAAGACTCTTAAACACACCTGCACTTTCTTTTCCGCCTTCGCAGCTACCTGCATACTACCACTGTTTTATTTAATTATTTATTTTGCTGAACACACACCTACAAACAAACTGGGCAACGCCGGGCACCCAGACTAGTTAGAAATATATTGCTTACTCTCGGTAATGAGATTTATTTTTAGTAGTTTCGAATATATATGACGTTTATTGAAAACGGGATTATATGGAAAATCTTCGGTTCACAAAAAAAGTTAAAATAATTAGTTATACTAATGTACATTCTGTCAGAAACGACCGACGGAAATATTATCTGTCAGTTACTGAACTGCTCGATAAATACAATGAAGAATTATGTCAGGAACTTATTTTTTTCTATAAAAGTTATGATCATTTCTAATTGCTTAAGAAAAACAGGAGGTCCAGCAGAATTTTAAGATGGTGGCGGATTCCGTTTCTGGTTTATTTCACATAACTAGAGTTGGCTGACTTGCTAATTGTTTTATCGATATCCGTTTAAAACTTTAATTGTGTGTTACATATTATACGTACATTTTACAGGTATACGTACAAACCACTCAGATCAACAAGTTCTAAAACTATAGTCCTAATAGAAATTCTACGAATAAGAAATATTTACTATCATATAAAAGTCACTTTGTGTGTGCATGTGTGTTCCTTTTGCATAGGTACTAAAACGGCTATACCTTCAGTTTGCCAATTCTACACTGATTTATATGTCTAGCAGTGTGTTTAGATATGTTTTGTACAGAAATTCATCCGATAAGTATCACATCCAAAAAAAAATGCAATGTTAAAATAGCTTTTCTTTCTTAAGGTAAAAAGAATAATTCTTTTTTATAGGAGGGGCATTTTACATTACACTGGAAACAGAAATAATAAAAGTTCAGCTAATCATTTCTTAAAATACTAAATTTATTAAAAACTGGAGATATAGCTTAGTGATAGAGCATTCGGCTACAACTCAAATAATCCCCGGTTCAATCCCGAGTTGACCTCACCATTGTATGTAATGTTTTTTCTTGTTAATGAGTTCAATTTACGATGACAGAACAGACATTTGTTGCAATCGCGGCAAATCAGGTTTTCGTTTGTATATTTTAAAACTAAATTTTAATCGAAAGTGGCACGAATATTGATTCCATAATAATCAATATGCAACCAACATGAATTAAAATATCATGCATAAAATATTGTACCACTGGGCAACGTCGGGCTTTCGGGTAGTATATTAATAAACAAATATTTTTGGATAAATCAATAATTAGTTTTTTTTAGGAGAAAACCAATAACATAAAACAAATATGAGTTTATAATTATTGCTATATATATATATATATATATATATATATATATATATATATATATATATAGTTGCTATTTATAATATCGAATTATCGTAACCAATATAAATTAATAAGTACGGATATATACGCAAGAAGTAATAATTAGGTATAAAGTTCAATAAAAATGTCAGAAACAATCTTTAGATCATTTGTAGATATTTTTGCTTACGACACGACAATCTATGGCAGCAGATAAAAAGTCGTAAACGACCAAGTTCTCTCTGATTCTGTCTCCTCTGATCTTGAGCATGTGGTACAATGAGGAGAGTGGCTTGTTACTTTTAAGGCGTCTACAACCAAGCTTCTATCTTTACATCATCAACGTTCTGATCCCCATCTGGTATCCATTGAAATGAATGGCTCTCGTTTTGAGAACCTTCTCGTCTTGACGTTTACTCCTGATCTAAAATGGAACAACTACATCAAATCCGTTTGGAAAGATTGCTAGATAAATGGGGGTACCCTTTTATTGGTCCATTAGATATATCCCTGCTGATGCAATTCTCTACATATATAAGAGACAAGTACGTCCACGTATGGAGTATTGCTGTCACATCTGGGCAGGTGCTGCTAGGAAATCTTAACCTGTCTTGGCAGAGTACAGAATAGACTTCGTATCCTAGTGGGGGTGCCATTTTCTCTTCCCTGCAACGTCTTTTTCACAGAATAAACGTTGAGAGCCTATCTCTGCTTTACCTTTAATTTCATTAGCAAGGGTTCGTCTGAGCTTCAATCTAAGGACCCACGATTCACCAAACATTCACGAGAAACACTCGTCTGGCTGAAAACACAATCAATACTTTCCGCAACTCTTTATATGTGCCTAAACCAAAACGTAGATTCCATGAAAAAAAAAACGTCTTTCTAAGAAGTGCACACCTGTGGAACTTCTGTTTACCTGCTTTCAATCTGACAACAACATGTCCGTCTTAAAGTCCAACCTAATACAATGTTCTTGATGAGCCGTTCCCCTTAAGCAATCCAATTTACCAAATTTACACTTCTAAGGATTACTATTATATTGTCTGTTTGACCACTGTACACGCTCGCTCTAACTCTCATCCGCGAGTAGATTCTTAGCCTTGATAAGTTGTGATAGCTTGTAAAAAAAATCCTTCCTTTGCTATGTAAATCCGGCACATTTTGGCTGACAATATTTTTCTTTCATCACCTGTTAGTTCGAATGTTCCCTTTTTTACCTAACATTTCGGTGACTACTTTTTTTTTTTTTTTTTGCCGAAGAACGTCGCACGTCAAAATTAGTATGCGTTGTTTTTTCATACAACTACAACACATTGTTATAATTCTATTCGAAAACGAGGCCACGTGAAAAAGAGGACACTCTAATATCATTGTTCAGCTTTGTCAGATTGTATTTTACTCGTGGGATTAAGGAATTTTGGCATTTTTACGCAGTTTGGTTTTCAAAAAATGTATGGGTGTTATTCAAAGCGTAATGAACGGATTACCTAAGACGTGTTCAGCGGAATATTATATTAATTTATCATCATTATTATTATTATTATTATTATTATTATTATTATTATTATTATTATGTTTCTTATTATAAACAACACCACTACTATTATGTATACTTCTACTACGTAAGCTGCTTAACAACTTTCATTTGAGCTTAATACTTTTATGCATTTTGTACTTCGACATAAAACAAACCAAACTAATCCAATTTGTGCTGAATGAGATCTACATAAACAGCCGGAAAAAAAAGACAAGTCGAAATGAGTTATTATCAAAGAATACTAAAACGTATCCGATAAAACATTTTTCTTTATACCTTATTAAAAAGGTGTTTAAATATTGAATACACAAAAGGGTGAGTGCATATTATCGACGAAGGCTAGATTTAAAACAAAGATATACAATGAAAAACACTCCCATATTCTCATTTGGGATTTGTTTTAATATTAAAAAAAAAGCAGTCGTTATTTTGGAGATCCCGTTGTTGTATCAGTTGATTACGGTTGGTATTCGTTTTCTTGTATATTGTCGAAAAAATAATTAGGCACCCAAATGGGATTAAACGACTGTTCTAGCCAAGGATGGAGCAAGTGCACTCACCTTAGTTTGCGAAGAAATCGCCGACCCGCGGCATCAGTCAGTTAATAATATAAATATAGAAATCGCCAACTTGATAGATAGTCCAATGAACACAATCCTTGAAGAGTTCATAAAACCCTTAAGGTTCAATAATAATGCATTAAGAAGAACAGAGAAGAAGTCAAAAAAGGGAGGTCAACCAACTTGGGATCAAAAGAAAAACAGGAGAGTGCACAGGTGAGTATCCACTCCCTTATATCCAGAAGTATCATTTGATCAAAGATCACATCATCCAAGGATGCGCCTTTAAAAATGGTCAAATAGCAACAACGTCTTTTTTGTTAGTAATAACGCAATTACGCAAATTCCTTTCCTCCAACAATCGCTACCCCTTTAATTTTTTTTTATTTTACAATATTTCTAGGTCGGACGGTTTAGTTCGAAATCATAACCAACATTCTAAGTGGAATTGTTTCGGTGAAAAAACCCAAAAGAAACTGGGGGTTAACTTTGGCACACTAATCGGTGTTGTCGATATTTTTACCTACTTAACCACCGTCACTTACGTGCCGTTGCTCTTGTTTGTAAAGGTTCCAACCGTGGGAATCAGGTAATAAGTAAATATGAAAAGAAATTTAAAAAACAATAAACTGTATCTATTTTTCCTGTGTTTGCAATATTTTCTTGTTAGGTTTCGACTATTAATTTGGGGAATTGAATATCAAATTTTTATCTTGTTAAATTCATAATGCCTTCGTCGACTGTGGCCAGTAACTATTTCATTTGGCGACATCACATTTATAAAATGAGTTTTATTGTTTCAGGGTGGTTCCAGATAGCTACTTCGATAGATGTCGGTCGGTTCAGTTTATTTCATATTAAAAAATAGGATCCCTGCTTATATAATTATTTTTTAGCTACGTGGGCCTTCCAAATTGTTTCCTGTCTTAACGACACAAAGAATAACACACTTTCCTATGAGAAAAAACTAACCTAAACATAACGAAAGGTTGATGAAAATAGGTGTCTGTTAAGGATTGTTACATTTGTTACAGATACCATTGGTTATGTTTTTTTTTTGTTGTTGTTTTTTTAGGAATTATTCCTGCTTTTCATTTTACAAATACATTTTTATAAAACCCTCACGTAAGCTTCGTATTTCCAAGTAAAATAATAAGAGGGAAAATAAATAGATATGTACCATAGAGAATTTATAGAAGAAAAATTTACTATCCTCTGTGTGTAAAAGTTAAATGGTTACATCTTGTGACAATTAGGCGAGCCAGTTAATCTCACTATGTCTAAAATAGTGCATGAAATTCGATCTGGTCGTGAAGCTAATTAAGGAACATTACTTAATTGGAATTATCCTTTAGTTACGTATTATACGACCACGCCTGAAAACCCGTTTGAGCTCATCCGATACTTTTAATGGATTTCCTACTAAAAAGGTTTTGACGCTCGAAAAATACATCTCGATTACTATTAAGTCATCGCTTATAAATGTTCATGGTCATTTGAAGACAAGAACTTATGAGTTTCATAGTAAGTCCCGGATTCACACTTAAAGAGGACTAGAAATATTTGTAGAATTAACAGATTATTACTCAAGAAAAAAGTATCAAGTAAAAAAATGGATCAGCAAGTATTGATGTATATGAGACTTGAAGATCATCTTGCAAATCTCAGCGCAAAAGCCGATTCCCTGTGTCTTGTTTCATAGAGTTGCTGTGGTAGGAAAAAAAGATTTCATGAAAATTCCATTAGGTTATTTGTTAAAAACAGTTACGTGTAATTTGCTGCTGTTGTAGCCAAATTAGTTATTGCTATGGATTTTTTTTTGCACAAGAACAATTGATAGTTGATTACATGCCATGAAGCATATTGTGAAACGAAATGTATGAATACAGATTGAAACGCAACAAAAAAAATCTATTTGGTAGAAAGGTTTATTCGTTAATATAAATTTTTCACGTGACTTAAAGCTGCGTAAGTACGGAAGAATAAATGTATTTTACAACTCGTTTATTTGTACTGAGATAACATTTTCCTTATCAGGTTAACCTTAGCACGATTCAACCATTATTTAAACTTTTTCTAATTTAATAAAAGCTCTAAACGAATTGTACTCGGTCGGACGGAAAATGTTGAGTGCGAAAATAATTATAGAAATTATAAAATTAAATTAACACATACACACACACAAATTAAAGGTTAGTTGCGTTGAGTTTATTGGCTATAAGTGTTTACTTGGCGTGACATATTTTAGTCTGTTGCCTACAACATTTTTTAACTTTTTTCCTGAATACATAATTCTAAAGAAAAGTCTCAATGTACGGATTGATAGGGGTTGCTAGTTTATATTAAATGCCATATACTTGTAAATGAATATATTTGTAAATCAGGCCATAAGATACATTTGACAATTGAAAACACAATATTGCTTGCTAGTAATAAAAAACACCTGGACGGGGATTCATAAAAAGTATGAAAAATTGATTATTTACTGATGTTCGTAACGTTTCGCTTTGAGTACAGAAGTATAAGTATAAGAATGCAAATAGTCTTCTTATGACTATATATATATATATATATATATATATATATATATATATATATATATATATATATATATGCGACACAATCAAGTTGACACACAAATACTTGCTAGGTCAACAGTGTTAAGTAACACAAACATTGCCAGAACAAGATAGGTGACCATTTAAATATACAATGCGAATACATAAGCAAACCTTAACACTGCAATCAAGAGCTGCCAAAACCTAACGTCATCTTCGCTAATGAGTGTATGCATACAACTTGTTAATTTCAGAATCACATGGAACTCCCATGAAACTTCTTATTTCGAAGGAACTCGACCTCAACCAACATAAGGTTAGTGTCGCTTAGGTTCGGTCCGTAGTTATTGTCACAATAGTCTCGATATGTAACCTAGATGCATATGTTTTATGATCTGAAACTATTTTAAGTGTTTGTATTTATTTCCTAGTATCGCCATTAACAAAGACTGGAAATGGATGTATTTAAAATAGCTGCCAAGCTTTCCTTGATGGGAAAATATTATATAGCATATTTTACAAGTGTAAGGTGTTGCATTGGCAGAAATATAAATAATACTAGCAATTGATTACACATTTATTTTCGGACAGATAGATATAGTATTGACTTAGCCAAACTATTTCACGCTATTTTCAAATACATTGGATTGCATAGAAATATTAGATCGGGTTCAGTTTTCATACGCTTTTTTCAGAGCGTTATAGAAGTAAATAATAATGAAAACTAAGGTTTAAATAAATATCTGCTCTTTTTCTAGCTTTTATATTTGTGCTTAGCAGACAGGACGATCATGACAAGCAATCTATAATTCATTCTGATTTTCCTCGCAGATAACGTGAACCACATATTTCCCCATGTGAAAATGACATTCTCATCTGCTTGAACATATCTATTTATCCCTTCAAATAGACGGCGGAAACTAGACGTTTAAAGAATACTTTGTTTTGCCCTCTTAAAAAAACGACTTAGAAAGGGTTAAGCAAAAGAAAAATCTACGCAGACCGATATAGGATTCAATTGTATTGCATCTGGTAACAGTCATTTGATAAATGGGGACATTTAGTCATTCAAACCTTACTGTATAATTATTACTTTAAATTATTTTTAATTCAGGATACTAGAGTTTAGTTACGTTTAGTTTAGCGTTGTTTACTTAATAATGTAATGACCTACCGATGCAGCATTTATATTTAGTTTTACATAAAATTTCAGCTGCACTTTCGCAACCTCACAAAATCGACTTATCCTTTCCGCGACTGCCCTTATAAATAACATTGATCAATTTTTACATGGAATGTCTATTTCGTATGCAATTTGATTTGATATTGTCATTTTTACATTACAAAAGAAGAGTGCTATTCAACAAGATCATCAATTTTACGATAATTTGATTGTTCATTTCAAGGTTTCAAAATAGTAAAACATATTTTAAGCCCGAAATTCAAGCTAGTCTCTTCGGAATTAGTAGCTATGCTCCAGCCACACAATTGTCGAAGTAAAAGAACGATATATATATATATATATATATATATATATATATATATATATATATATATATATATATATAATATACATGGTGACCCCCAACAAACAAAAGCTAAACGGAGGCCATCTAGCACATATACTGTAGAACGGAGAAAAAAAGGTCAAGGACCCTAGTGTTTTGATGTGATGTTTTGAATATAATAAAGTAGTTATGACCAAATTTTCATTTCATTCGGACAAAACACTTCTAAGCGGCCCGTTTTTTGGGGCCACCCTGTGTGTGTGTATATATATATATATATATATATATATATATATATATATATATATATATATATATATATATATATATATTCTGTCAGAATTCCGACACCGTAGGGAAATAAAGCAACAATTTCTGTGCGAATCGTTTACACTCTACATTCCTGCAAAATACTGGAGTGTGAATTCGCACAAGAATCTGCACATTTTGTTATCATTTAAAAATATCACTCTCTTCGATAAATAATCTTATATCGGTAGTAGTGAAAATTTAACTCCCATAAAATTGACTCCTCAGCAGAATGCGAAATCCCCGGGACTTTTTTCGTAGCCAGACATACAAATATGTCACAGGAAAAAAGTATTAAGATTTTTTTAGATACAGGCATTTACTACGTACTTACATTAGCGTAGAGGCTTACATTAACCACATTGCTGAGTTCGATTGAATAACGGAATGCACTGCTCCTAGCAGGAGTTCGTTTATTATGACTCGAAAGATATAAAATATTTTTCGTCGCACTTTCCCATGCATACAACTCTCCCCCCTCAAAAATATTATTGCATATCGTATGGTTCTATACTTTTAATTCACACGTTTCGAATATAAAACAATACCTTAATAAAGAATAATATTTTTGAATCATCAAAGAAGAAAACAAACCTATACATGCTTGTAAGTATCCTTTCACAATTAATTTATGTTGGTATCTAATATGTATGCAACCAACAAAGGTAATAGATACACTTTTCCTCTTTCATTCATCACCACATTTTAGTCGCTTCTTGCCATTCGTACAAGATATAAACTTAAACCGCGAATATTTCAATAAACAATAGCACACACACACCTATTGTTTTCAATTTTAGGTTTAACAATTTTTATTTTCAGAACTATGCAAATTAAGAAAAGATAAACTAATTACGAAACATTTTTATGTTTGACAAGCCAACTTTCCTCTAAATTAGATGTTACAATTATACGCATGCATTATGTGCATTTGGCATATTGAAATTATTGCACTTTCAAAATGCCTTAAGACTACTGCTTATACTCTGCCGTGCTATTTTAGGTTTATTTGAATATTTATGTAATGTTTTGTTTAGTATAATATTAGATAAAAGTACAGAATAATTATGAAACAACAGTTCCTTCCATCTTAGAAATGGTCTCTTAAATAATAACGTTTTTATTCCTACACATTCCCTTCATTGAATGAGGACTAAACTACCAAATGCTTTCAAATAATCATACTGCAAGTTTTTTTAGGGTTTTCGTCGATTTATAAAAATTTAACGCAAAGGCCTGTTCTTTTATTTATTGTACCAAATGCAAACCACTGTATTCTCTAATTTCACATAACATTTAAATGCAGAGAATACAATTTGTTGTAGTATGATGACTTTGTAATTCGTTTTACTTAAGTTTCCATTTTGTTTTTGCAGCCAGAAAGTGTTAACATTCACCCACAAACGCACACACACACACACCCGCACACACATATATTTCTTCATACATAATATAACATTCAGATAGTTTGTACTTTTCAGTTATATACACTTGTGCCCGATATTATTCATACCCCTCGGATCTTTGAGATTTCTATAAGAATATTGCTCAAACCAGAAGGTAGACAATATTAAAGGGATTTCAGACAATAAATCAAGCATAAGCATTTAATTTAAACTCAATAAATAAATAAATTATGCAAGTTTGAAACATTATACAAAGAAAAACAATAATGGCACTAGTTCAAAATTATTCATACCTCTCTTACTAATAGTCAATAGCATGCCCTTTATTCTTAATAACTGCCTGTAACCGTTTTGGATATTTATCAACAAGGTTTTTACAAGCATCAACACTGATTTTTGACCATTCTTCAATGCAGTAGTTCTCAAAATCCCTCAAATTTCTAGGTTTCCGCTTTTTAACCTCAGTTTTCAATATGTGCCAGAGATTTTCGATAGGGTTCAGGTCGGGACTCTGGCTAGGCCATTCCAAAACATTAATTTGATTATCCTCAAACCATTTCTTGACTATTTTGGCAGTATGTTTTGGATCATTATCCTGTTGAAGGACCCAGTTTGGTCCTAAATGGAGCTTCTCCGCATCCTGTCTAATGTTTTTCTGGAGTATCTCCGAATATTGCTCCTTCTTCATGGTTCCATCTATCTTGACCAAACTACCTGGACCACTAGCCGAAAAGGAGCCCCAAAACATTAGGCTACCACCACCATGTTTCACCGTGGATATGGTGTTTTTTGGGTTGTAAGCTTCTCCTTTCTTCCTCCAAACGTAAGAAGCATCCATATGGCCAAACAATTCAATTTTTGTTTCGTCAGTCCACAAAATACTTGAGAAAACGGTCTCTGGAGAATTCACATGGGTCCTAGCAAACTTTAGACGTGCTGCAAGGTGTTTTCCGGTGTGCAATGGAGTCCTTCTTGGTCTTCTTCCTTTCAGACCATTTTCATGCAGAGTCCTTTGCAGTGTTTGCCTTGATATTTTTATGCCAGAAGCTCCAGATTTTCTAAAATGTCCTTAGTAGTGGTGGTTGGATTTGCATTAACACTTCTTACAATATTCCTAGTGGCACTAGCAGACAGTTTCCTTTTCCTTCCTCTACCAATCAAGTTGTTTGTTGTGTGGTGGCTCAGGAATTTTTTGATGATGCTCTGTACTGTTGCTATAGGGACCTCAAATTTCTTGGAAATTGACTTGTAACCTAAACCATCCTTATGTGAATTCACAATTTTAGTCCTAAGATTATTACTAAGCTCTTTTTTCTTCCCCATTCTAATAATTTTTATTCTTTTATTGGTTTTCAGTTGATATCATTTTAATTTCTGAAAAATGCAAAAAACGAAATGAAAGGATTTGATTAACAAAGGTTGTATAAAAGCATTCAAAATAAAAATCAAACAGGAAACAAACAGTCAGAAACTCTATTAATACTGAAAAAATAAGGGGGTATGATTATTTTTGAACATTGCAGATTTTATAAATAGCTATATATTTCTTTTATTACAAGTATCCCGAGATTTTAAAATGACGAAAATGATCAGAAGAGGTTTATTAAGAATATGTATCAATATGGACGTAAACAATAAATTCTTACAAAGTTACACCTAATAAACTCAATTTTCAAGGTGGGGTATGAATAATATCGGGCACAAGTGTATATATTCATTTGATACGTGACAGGCAAGAAGAGTTAACATCCAATGAGAACGGCGTTGTAAATAGCACAGTATTAGTTCATCACGGACTGTTAATCGAATATCATTTATTAAGCCATTCTTAATATAGGCAGTTTAAGCTAACAATTGATACACCACGAGGTAGTCGGCTTTTGCTTTTTACGTATTATTATTTATTTTTACACAGTGGTCATCACTTATCAAGGCCCGAAAGCCACTCAGGGATAAGGGTTATTGCAAGTACATTATGTTAGAGTGGAGATTTGATGAAGTGTTTACTTAAGGGGACGGTTCATTAGGAATTTGTTAACATTGGACTTGAACACACTCAAGTTGTAGTCAGGTGGGAAGCAGGCAGACGGAACAGAGTTAAACAGGCGTGTAATTCTAAGAAAGAAGCTTTGTTCATGGAATCCACGTTTTGATTATTATTATTATTATTATTATTATTATTATTATTATTATTATTTACACGCTAGGAGTATTCAAACAAGCCATTGTCAAAGATGGTCTCATGAGAAAAACTTCTGATGTTCCCTGGAGTCAAAGTGATCACAAGTCACCCCAGATTTTCAGTACCCTCCAACGCTTTCGACAACTCAAATCAATGTCCATAATCGCCAAAGCCGCTTTCCATAGATTTCTCGTTGACAACCGTTGGTCTTCACTGGAATTTAAGTGTCAATAAGTCTCCATAAGGTCCCAGACTTCTTTGCACATATCCAGTGAAGGGCTGGCTTGTGCTTTTTCTGCTCGGTCTCCCCCTTTCTCCTTGATCCCATTATTTGGCGTGGTGCATGTTTATGGTGATACTCAAAGGAAAAATGTAAGGCGTGATTTCTTTATTTGCACATATTTTAGTTTCGTTTATTTCATGTGATGTTACTTTGTGTTTTGCATCTGTAGCCGTTTCTTTGTTAAGTTTGTGAGTAGTTTATGTGGGTTGTTAGTTTGCACATTCCAGGGCTTTCCTTTATATTTCTGCAGTTTCTACTATTAAAATTCGTTGCATTTTTCTCGGCCCTCCCTCTGATGCCGACCACTTCCATTTTTTTAAAATTCCTTGGTATCGTTACTCGCCCTCCTACAATTAGTGGTGTCATTATTTACTTTCTTCATTCTCCTATGAACTCTCTTGCCACGTTCGTGCATTTGCTCCACTTCTCATTCCCCTTCACTTTCAATCCGTGGTCTGTTGGCACGGCAAAATCTATCTCGCAGACTTTTTCGTTCTTGTTACTTATGATTGCTTCCGGTCTTCTGAGCTTGGATGGTTTTATCCATTTGTATATACATGTCCCATAGGATATTGGGACATTCGTTTTCCATTACTGCTGCTGGAGTTCGTTTGTACCAGTTGCCTCTGTGTTCAAAATTCATGTTTGCATAATTGCCAATGCACCACGTCCCTAACTTGATCGTGCTTATTTTTATATTCTTTTTGGGCTAGATTGATACATTCACTTATGTGGTTTATTGTTTCGTCTATTTGTCTGTAGAGTCTGCGTTTGCTGTTTTCTTCTGTCTTATCTATACTAGCTTTGGTATGGTTGGTTCTTATCGTATTATCTTGCGCAACTGTCATTATTG
Organism: Euprymna scolopes; assembly: GCF_053919585.1. Taxonomy (NCBI): domain Eukaryota; kingdom Metazoa; phylum Mollusca; class Cephalopoda; order Sepiida; family Sepiolidae; genus Euprymna; species Euprymna scolopes. The sequence continues at coordinate 99,707,358 of NC_136484.1, forward strand.
ATTCAGTTCCCTGTTAAGCTTTTTTTTGTAGGCATTACCAAGTGTTTTCGTTTGTCTCTTGTTGTTGTTGTTGTTGTTGTTATTATTATTATTATTATTATTATTATTATTGTTGTTGTTTTATGTATTGGTTATTTTCGTTTTGTTATTATTATTACTTTATTCTATCATTGTACGTTCTTCATAGGTTTTGGGTTTATTATTATATCGATATTTTATTAGTAGCAGTAGGGGGTTGGTTTTATTATTATATTGATAGTTAGTAGCAGTAGTATTTGTAGTTGCAGCGGTATTGTTTATAGTATTCCTAGTAATGGTATTTTTCTTCTGTTAGTATTATTACTATTACTTTTAATATTAATAGTATTTATACTATTCTCAATATTAATGTTACAATTATTTTCATGATAATTATGTGTGTTACTGTTATGAATATTATTATAGTTTTTTTCATCTAATACAAACCTTTTTACTATTTTAATTGTACTATGTTTTCACTATTGATAATTCTAGTAATAACATTGTGATATTTTCTTATCAGCAATACTCTACTTATTTGTATTTTATCGGTAGTTATAGTATGATTATCATTATTATAATAGTAATAGAATAGCAATTTCGTCACTTCATCTAATTTTCTGAACGCCCAGATACGGACAGATAAGTATGTTTTAAAATAAAATAACTAATTATTAAATGTATACATACACTTGGTAAGAGTATTTGTTATCTGTTATTTCTCTGTTTCTATTTGTCTAAGCAATTGCCTCTGAATCTTTTACAACTCTATTTGAGATTACAAATTTACATTTTCTTTACTCTATTGATTAGATACCAGTTCTATTTATGCATAAGTAAGTGGAAATGATCTACTAGTATTGAACACTGTTTTCTAGATCATGACATGCAAGTGGGTGTTTAGTCTATTAAAATGCGCAAACACGGAATAGACATTTTGGCATCTAATTTAAATTTTGCATCTTTCACATGTCAAACATTTCCGCAAAATAACATGTCAACATTATTGCTGCTGATTTAATTTCAAGATCTTATCTTAGCAACCAGGTGTTGTATTTAGCATCAATCATGTCATTATGCGTATCTTTCTTTATTTCCCTGGGTGAGTTTAAATTAATTCGTGTTAAGGTAGACGATGTCGGGCTGTGCTATCTCTCTGTGACAGATTCCAAAAAACAATAATAAATCACGAAGAGGGAAAATAAATCAAAGCAGATATATGTCGAGATATGAGATTAAGATAAAGATGGGTGGATTCTACGAGAGGAATTCTTTGAAACTAACTGGTTTCCTATGGAAATTCTTAATTTGCTGTCCTCTTCATAAGATGTTTATATTGTATTCTTTTAATGATATATTTACGTATTAAACATAATTACGTACTTAAAATTTCTACGTATTTAAAATATTTTAAAATAGTGTTTTACAATAATTTTAAATAAAAAAACTACTTTAGAATAGTGAGACTGCTTTGCCATTATAACCCTTATATATATATATATATATATATATATATATATATATATATATATATATATATATATATATATATATATATATATATATACGAATATTGCTTAATAGATTAGAAACTTTACTGTTTCGATTTAAAATCACCAAAATTTACGCAAACGCATCTTTGCATTTAAAAAATATTATATAAACCCCGCACAAATGTATAAGGCCATTTCAAAATAGATACGGGTGGTTTATTTTCCCTTGCTTTAGTTAGTCCCTTATCTACTTTAAGCATTGTCCTTATGGAAGGTTGAACATTGTCCGCGAGAGATTCCTTTGGTATAATTAGACATAATTAAGAACAATACTGGATACATCTGTTTTATTTCTGTATTACACCTTTTTTACAAAAGACGTAACTATGCAATAAATTTGGCTCGATAATTATCTTTGTACGTGCACACTATAATATCGGAGTGATGCGGAAGAAATCGGAATACTTATCAAAACCTTTCTATCCTAAAACCAATTGTCGTTGTCTGTTAAATATGCTTAAAATAAATAAGATAGCTCTCCCTATCTATAGAAATTATAATACTGTGTATCTACGTACAGCGATATATTTTTTCCAATGGAAAAAATTGATAGGTGAATCTCCTCTTTTAAATAAATAAACCGAAGTTGTCAGTTGCTTTATTTACTGGTGTATTGCAATTAAAACCCTGTAATTTTTCTTTTCAATCCATAAAAAATAAGTTCCAGAACAATTAGGTTATGCAAGGAGGTGTTACACAGCACGGGACGGCATTTATAATAGAACGAATGCAAACAGATATGTAATGAACAGTTTTTTAAACACGGATGGGAGACTCATTATCGATGATGGGGATACTGTCAACACTTTGGAACGGGGTCCCATATAAAGTTTATTATTCTATACGATGATGGGACAGCGTGATGTTCTAAAATAATAGAAAAACATTTCCTTTTGGAAATGGCGAACGAAGACAAACACTTTCATAACAATATGAAGACCTTGATGTTTCAGGTGGAGATGGGAATGATGAAAATTCGATGCGTGCTAAAATTACTGCATTGTCTCGTCTTCGTCATTTTCACTTCCAAAGAAGCTGATGCTGAATCTATCCCAAACTTAACGCAAACTGTAATCTGACTGAACTGCCTCTCAGGCACTACTGATTCTAGTATAACATACGAGGGGCGTGCAATAAGTAATACCCCTGACGAAGTTCCCCTAACAGTAGAGCAACGGAACTTGGCACAGTTATTAGTCTTTCTCTACATAGGGACCACGCAGATTTATGCATTTCTCCCATCGGTTGATGATGCTCTGGAGACTGTTTTTGTAGAAAACCCCATGTTGGTCCTCCAACCACGATGTAACTTCAGAAATCAAAGCTGCATCATCTGGGAAACTTTTTCCTTTCAAAAACGACTTCATGGCTGGGAAGAGGTGAAAATCAGAGGGTGCAAGGTCAGAAGAGTAGGAGATTGGGGGAGGATTTCATAACCACACGCCCGTGCTTCTGATCTGGCGACATGCGAGTTATGTGCCGTAGCGTTGTCCTGCAGGAGGAGGGTGCCTTTTTTGACCTTGCCCCGTCTCTTAATTTTGATAGCTTACCTTAATTTCCTCGAAAGGGAAGCATAATAGGCTTCGGTTATTGTGGTACCCTTTGCCAGGAAATCTGTCATAACTACTCCGTCCTGGTCACAGAAGATTGTGAACATGATCTTGCCAGCGGAGGGCTGCACCCTTGGCTACTTTGGAGGTTGTGAGTCCAAGGGCTTCCATTGCATTGACTGGACTTTGGTCTCTGGTTGTAGTGATGGGCCCAGGTTTCATCCTGTGTAATCAGTCTCTTGAAAAACTTTGACTCATCTTCTTGGCACATCTCCAAATTCATCATCGAGCACTCGACGCGTTCTCGCTTCTGAAATTGTGTGAGCAACCTGGAAAACCATCTGGCAGCCATCTTATGCATATGCAAATGATCATGAATGATAGTTTCCACATACCCTGTACTAATTTTGATATCTTGGACTATTTTGCGAATAGTAATGCGCCGATCTTCCAAAATATCAGCCTCATCTTGACGGAGAGATGTCTCATCAATGGCAGAATGGGACGACCAGGTCTGGGAGCTGTTTCCACAGACGTTCGGCCATGTTTGAATTCACGATGCCAGCGTTTTATAAGGCCATAGGATGGGGCATTATCACCATAATTTCCTTTAATTTCATCAAAATGCTCCTGTGGTGCGCGTCCTTTCAAATGCAAACACCAGATCACTGCTCGACATTCAACAGACTCCATTTTCACACCTGACTCAGTTCAAACACCTGTAAAACAGAAACCACAATTAGTTTAGAGTGGCAAGTTGCCACATAACCCGTAGAGACATAAATCATTGCACTTGCAAAATTTCAGCTAGATCATAACTCTGGAAGTGGGTCATGCTATTTGAAACTATATATTGTGAACTATATTTCCTTGTGACGCCAGTATGTGGCCACATCTGCATGGGATGCACATATAGACGTATGCTTTCAACACGTGTCGCGGCGCCAAAAAGGACCTTACGTAATTGCATTATTCGAGTATTCCTTTAAACAAATTTTGCTTCTATATTTATTTTTTATATTACAATCTATTATCCGATTGCATTCCTAGAAATGTATGTAAATACCAGTATGCATTCATTTTCTTTTCTGATAACTGAGTTCGATTCCTGCATTCTCCTTTAAGATTAGTTATATTCGTACCTAATTTCTTTGTTTCTAACTAAAACCGGGAGCTGTCCGCTTTAATATAGAACAATTATATAAATATAAAAATCTTCGAGCAAACATGCGATCTTATCTTTTCACGAGAATAGACTTACTCTTAAATGAAATATTTGCTAACTAAATTTCTTTTTTTTCCAGAGTATGTTTATTTACAAGTTTACAACAAACGTTCATCTCTATCACATAGTTTTAAAATAATGCTATAAGGTTTTCATTGTAAAATATAGTCCGCACAATTGTAAGCTTCGTTCACGTTCAGATAATTACATATAAATGCATAAGTGTTCACTGTCTTAAAACGCTTATCTTACAATTAATAACATTTGAAACCACATATAATAATATAATGTTTAACACTAACTTCAGACATTATGAAAGTCAGAATAAACTACACATGACGAAATTATAAATTAACGCCCCGTTAAGACACATAAACGCCTCGCTACCGAAGACTTATCTTTATATAAGTATAATAGTTCGAATAATACAAATGTCAACGGCTCATCCAAAACCTGTAAAATGTATTGCATCTTCTTGGGATATTCAAAAACCAATATAGCAAATAATTCTTATAATACACATTCTGAAATATTTTCTAAATTTACCAAAATAAAATATTCCGATATTAATAAACGGATTGTAAATTACACATATTACATAATTATACATAATAGTAATGTTCTAGTAGGTTTTACTGCAGTAAATAAATATATAGCATAAACGAATGTAATTACTTATATTTACATATATAGACCCGCAAAATGTTCGCATTCTAAAAAACAATAATGTATTTTTATACTTACTATGATCTTTTGGAATGCACAAAGTTAATGATCATACTTTTATTTAAGGAGATTATATTCATGTATAAATGTGTACATAAAGTTAGGCGACAACAAAGCCAGCCTAGTATTCGATTAATAAGAACGTTAAATAATAGCAGCTAATATATATATATATATATATATATATATATATATATATATATATATATATATATATATATATATATATATCCTGTATATGATATTCTGATTGCGGAAATTCCCCTCTGTACTTCATTGCCGTAGTCTTTCACTAACAGATGGCACAAAAAATTGATTATGTCTTAACTTTCAAACCCCGCCTTATGTAACTTTCCTACGTCGTTTTATACACATTTATGCGTTATAATTAAATGCTATATTTCATCCTAGGAAAAGTATCATCACGATAGCAACATCTACAATGGAAGACGTTCCTAATTTTTCTCTTTGATTATCAAGTCCTGCGACCACTACCACTATACACCGTGTACTAATCTCCATTTTCCTGCGATGTTCGTATTTCATCGCTCTTAGCTTCTTATTACATACACTAAACATAACCTTTCCTTCTCCCTACACATAATTACTAATGCCTCCTGAGCAATTGCCCGCCAATTTCTATTGGGTTAACTCGGAAGAATCCATTATTCTTTGAATCCCATTCTTGCGTACATTAATAAACACCAGTTTCCATTGACAAATATTTTATGGAAAATAAATATTTATTACATATATCTACTATTATTACTTTTCTATTTTTTCCAGTCATGCGATCCTATGTTTGTTTTCCTGTGCCTCGCTGAAAATAATGTCGAAAACATGATTTCTACTTTTTAATTCAAAAACAAACTACATTAACAAAACCCGCGTGCGTTCGTGTTTTGTCTATATACGTACACGATCGAGTGCGTGCGTTTTTTATATGTACCCGATCGAGCGTCGCGTTTTT
>NC_136484.1:99718399-99795899 GCF_053919585.1 Euprymna scolopes
ACATGTATATATATATATATATATATATATATATATATATATATATATATATATATATATATATATATACGTGTCCGTGTGTGTGTGTACATTTTCCTACGCAATAACTCTGTCAATGTTTAGTCTACAAAAAAATAAATGTAAAGAGTTCATAATAGGGGTCAATTTACAAAAAAAATGACCGTTTTTTTTTTGTTTTTTTTTTTTGCTCAGCATACAGCTCCAAAAACCCGGGCGACGCCGGGCACCCGTACTAGTATATATATAAAAGTGAAGTGTCTGTTTACGTTATAACTCGGTCAATTTTAAGTCAACCGACTCGAAATTTGATATACAGGGGACTGAGAGTTGGTAAAATTTTGTGATCGGTTTTCGGCCAAAAATTTGGCTTTTAAAAGGGGACAAAGTTCAACGATATTAACTTTTGAGGACTCTACCAACCTCCTCTGAGAACTTTGGGTCTAAACACTTGAATTTTTAGATACAGGTTCTTTGAAAATGGATCTAACATAATAACTTGATTTGAGCCCAAAACAATACATTTTAAGGGAACATAATAGGGGTCAAAGTTAAAAAAAAATGACCTCAGCGGTCTCTACCAAATTACTCAGAAAATTTCTGGTCTAAGCATTTGAAATTTGTCATAAAGGGTATTCGAAGATAGAGCAAGCTTTTTAATCGGTTTGGGTCGATAATTTGTAGTTACCAATATATAAATGTAGGTATGTATGTTTGCATGTCTGCTTAACACTATCGACAGAGGCGTCGGATTTTTCCGAGATCAGTATCGTAATTAAGTCCGACTATTCAGACGACAAATATCGAAAAATTGACTAAACACATTAATATCTTAAACTTCAACTGGGAACTTTTCTACAGGGGGGTCGCTTTTTTTGCCGATTTTTTTTGGAAGTCATCCTCTCCTTTCGATAGTCTAGCCTTAATTTAAAAAAAAACCGTCACTTCCAGTTTGGTCGTGGTTGTAAAAACAAAGACGTCACGTTTTTCCGGTTCTTTTCCTCCTTCACGGTACGGGTTCGAGCCTACCTTCCTACCACCACTTTTTTTTTTTTGCTTAACAGACACATCCAACCACTCGGGCAACGTCGGGCTGAAATGCTAGTATATATATATATATATATATATATATATATATATATATATATATATATATATAAATTACAGAAGATCCTGAAACTGTTATCGTCGGTTTTAAATGCAAACAAAGCAAACAATAATTAGTCTGTTTTACTAACTCTCCGCTGTTTATATTGGTATTTCTCGGGAACGTAGGCGTAATAGATCTTAAATGTAAGCATTTTTTTCTGAAATCAACCATAGGCATATATTGAAAAACCTCTGTTAATTGAAACAAAGTATAGGACCCGATGTTGAGATTTGAAACTAACGTTACCGATGTTGTTCTGTGTCTCTGTAATGCACACACACACCCACACACACACCTACCTTTCATTGAAGAAAGAGACTATATGTGCGTGTAAAATTTCAATGTCTGCTCTATCTGTCTGGTTTGTTTACAATACCGCATAATTTCGTATATTGCATCTTTGATTTATTGTGTCTGGACATTTAATTAAACGTTGTCGTCTTATTTGATGTCTTGTGTATTTCACTAAAATAATTGAAAAAAGAAGGACGAATGAATAGTTTGTCTCGGTTTCTTTGAATGTTTTGCATATATGTTGATAATGTCCTTTGTTTCTTCTAAATTTAGGGTTACAATAACGCTCCCAAAAATTCCCATACAGTCCCTGATATCCCAGTTAATGTGTGTACTCTACCCTTACTCCCCAGCTTTTTTAACTTTGAATTATCATTTTCTGGATTACAAACTCATGTTTCCTCACTTGTTTTATCCTTTCTAAATTGCTCTCGTCATTTGACATGGATTACTTTAAATATTTTCGTACCTTTCTATTTGCGTTTACGTATCTATGATTGGTCCACGTCACTTGACTCTATTTAGATGTTCCCGGATATAAGTGCTTTGATTAATCTTACAATAGTTATTAACTATGAGTTCCCAAAAAACCCTTATAAATAGTTACTCTCGCATTCCTGAGTCGAAGTTCTAGTGGCGCTCTCCGGATCTTCCGCGTAGTGTTCTGTCATCAAAAAATATTTCCTTAATAATCTACGCTGCTTTTCAATATAATTCAAATTATTTTTTCCGCTTTCTTGTGATTTCAGTTCTTTCCACTTTAACCAAGAGAGTTTTATGTGTAGACATTCCTCGGAAATGCCTATGCTCTGAATTTGTTCTCAGTAATGTTATTATCATTGTTATAATTATTGACGAACTGTTTCGAAATACAAGACTGTGGTGTTAAATGCCATGCTACACACTCTCAAGGATTGTAGATTTCGGATGCTTTAGTCAGTAAAACACCAGCCTTTATTATTTAGATTATTCAAATTATAGTTATAATGTTGTTGTTTTTTTCTCGTGACGTTTTAACCGCTGATGTAAGTTCCAATTGTCACAAATGATAATATTGTACATAACCTTTCATTTAATTGTCGGGATTGTTTTCGTTCAGATAGAAGTTCGACTGTATTCTGACTGATTATATTTTTCTTTAGTGACGCATTCATTAGCATGTTGCATTATTCAATATCAGATTAGACATATAATATTACTTCTAATATGATACATATAAAAATGTCAATCCAATTTATACGTCATTAGATCTTACATTTAACGTATTTTCATTAATAGAAATAATAACAAAACTGCTATTCAATAAATACTTGACAATACATAAACGTGCAATTCATATTATTTTAAGAAAATACTAACCTTAAAATGTTCTATATATAAACTTGTATTCTATTGCATTTAAAGTTAACAAATATGTTTATTGAATTATGCGAATTACTTCTGGAAATTCTTTATCAAAAAGCTTTATTTCTTTTTTTCTTAAACTCTCATATTATTTTATAATCAATTTATCCTTTTACTTTCTAATTATGCTACCGATGCAATATTTCAAAACAATTGGATGTCCACATTTCGTCTTTTAGATATACATTAGTTTCAGATTATGAAAGGTACTGCTCAAAGAATATATTATCTAAAAGTAACTTTGTGTGTCAGAAAGTGTTCGTTCCCTATGTTTCCGAGAAGGGTTGGTTCGATTTAAGGAAATTTCACACAAAAGTAAATGATTCTGTGAGTCTTTTTACGTAGCTTTTCTATCGGAATACGTATCGATAATAGAAAAAATCCGACTATAATAAGAAATTATATTCAGACCAAAGTTGAAATTTTCATACAACCTAATATCACAAGTGTGTTGCAAAATGTAATCACCGCACAAGCAGAATAACCCAGCCTACTACATCAACCGTAGGTTCTTTCATAAGACATAGGCATGTTCGAAATGAACTTTCTTTTTCAAGTACTTTAATTTCGTACTTTTAACAATTATTGAAGTGATTATGTAAAAACAATTTCAGATAATTAACAGTTGGTTCTATCATAAGGCAGGTTGGCGATCGAAATTAATGCTTCTGTTTTAGAACACAATTGAACAACGATGCTTGACGTTTGCATTTAAAACATTAAATGAGGCCATTTTTTTAGAAACTTTTATAAAATCAATATAGATTCTCTACTGTGCAATGTAAACTACAATATATAAGTGAATGCAAGGGAAGCGTGTGGAGGGTAATTTAACTAGAGCAGCCAATCAATCGATTTAATTGAAAAGTTGTCGATTTGACCGAATTTGATAGCAAGAAAAATATGTTAAGGTTGAACAATTGTTTATACTTATTTAATCTCGAATATGTCGGGGTTTCCTGCTAGTTCAAACAAAATTTCTGTTGATGAATCTTCTGAGCAGTTTTAGGTAAATCTTATGGGTTTTATATAGATTTCTTTAGTGAACTATTTAAAGTTAGGGATTAACTTTATATCGTTCAATCATTTGTGACCAGGTAAATCTCTTTAGTACACTATTTTAAATTTGTGCTTCTTTAGTATTTTTTTGTATTACATAATTAGGGTTTTACCTCTACAAGTCTGCAAGGTAGAACTGAGTGTAACTGAATCTATTTTTCATTTGTGTCATCTTTCAATGTTTATAGTTCAGCATTTACTAAAGCTGATAACAACAATAACAATATCTTAAGACTTTCATTCGGTTATGTTGATGCTAAAAAGACAGTGTATTCTCACGTTGCCCGGGTTTTTGAAGGTGTATTTTGAGACAAAAAAATGGTAGTAGACAGGAAGGCTTGACGAGGAAACAGACATGAAAAACAAAAAACGTGACGTCAAACCGGAAGTGACGGGTTTTTATTAAGGCTAGCCAACCGAAAAGAGTGAATCACTTCGGAAAATATCGGCAAAAAAGCGACATCACCTTGTAGAAAAGTACCCAGTTCAGGGTGATGGAATTAATGTTTTTAGCATATTATTCAATATTTGTCTTCTGAATGGGCGAACTTCAAAACAGTTTCGTCCCGTGAAAATCTGTCGCCTCGGTCGAAACTTACAGGCAGACAATCAAATATACATTTAAACAGACAGGTGAGATTCATATTATAGAAGATGGTTCAGTTAGCTAGAGGTTCCAAATTTAGCAAAGACCACTTAAAGATAAATGAAATGGTCTACAACTAATACCAAAGATGTGAAATGTAGTCCTAAATATCAATAGGACAACTCATTTTTCTTTATCTAAAAATAGAGAAACATGAGAAAAATTTATTCCCACAGGTTTTCCGTTTTTTTCTTGTTGTCAGTGTTGACCTCTGTAAGCTATAAGTCATAACTCCATATTTTAACCCGCACGGCACCAGCAGTCATAATTATTGATACAAATAGATAAATAGATCAGTTTATTGAGAGCTTGTTTCGTATTTATTGGTTGATTTAATTTATTTCCTTTATTAACAGAATAAATGGAATGCGGCAAAGGTAAATAGGACAAACCACCTGCTTGATTGCAATCATTGTATTTTTATATTTGCTTGACCTTGTTAAGAAGTTGACCTTGCTCTATAATATCAATAAATCAAAACTAATGAATGAAATGTTCGTGGAATTACTTGGATTTTATTATAGATTGAAGAGAATCACATATAAATTGAAATAATTGATTGCAATGAAAAGATGAGAAAGTCGATAAAAATATCGCCATTTATTTTCCTTTAATATATAAATTGCACATTAAATCTTGTTGGAGTTTGCATTATTCTACTTATATTTCCCATTTTTGTTCCTCTTTGTTGTGTATATTAACTGTTTTATTTCATTTTCTTTTAAATTTCATCCACTTATTTTCTTTCAATTATTCCTTATTTCCTGTTGGGCCCCGTTTACATATTCCATTTTCTTTACATACATTTCGGTATCCTTTTTTAAAAGTTCTTTTTCATATTCCTTGCTTAATTATTTCCTATACATTTTTCTGTACGTTCGCTTTTCTACACAATTCTCTACATATTTATTCCCTGTATTATATTTCTTGCTATATGATTTCTGTCATAGTATTTCTAAAACCCTTACATTCTTTTTTTATTTTTACTTATTCGTATATTTATGAAGCCATTTACGTTTTCTATGAACACGTTCGGTCGACATTCTCTGTCCTTATTTTCTAAGCACTTCTATTCCTTTTGCTAAATCATGTCTGTCATTATTTCTAACGCTTTCTCCCTTTTATACGTCTTGTCTTCTCTGTTTTCTTAAACATTTATTTTTCTTCTTTTCTAAACTTTTTTTTTGTTTTTTTAATGCTAAACTCTTTATTTTCTTTTCATAAACTACTTTCTCATTTCTTTACTTAAAATATTTCATATCCGTCTTTTACTAATCACCTCTACCTCTTTTGCTTATCACTCTAGTTCTGTTTACCTAACTTCCATTTTCATATTTCATGCAACTATATATCTGTTTTTCGAAATTCTTTGTAAATTTTCATCAAATACATATTTCATTTTTCCCCAAACTTTCTATTTCATTTTTCTAAATTCTTTTGTTTTGTTTCTTCCTTAATCTTTTTTTTTAAACTGATTAACATATTATTTAATTTGCCGTTTCGTACACCCTATAATATTTTGTAAATCCACTATTTTCTTGTTTCGTAAGTAACCTATTTTCTTGGTTTAAAAGCCCCTAATTTTTTTCGTAAATCATCTATTACTTTTTCGTAAAATCTCTGTTTACCTTTATTCTATATTTGTATTTTTTTAAAATCCTTTATCATAATTTTTTGTTTCTTTTTTTTCCTACACCCTTATATAAACCAATTACTCCTTTTATTTTCTATATAGCTATATTGTGTTTTCTTTGTATTTCCTAAGTTTATTCTTTTGTATTATTTTTACGTCTTTGTCCTATTCGGGTTTTCTGCATCCTTATTTTGTGTCCTTTTACTTACTTTTTTTTACATAGGCGTCACCACATTATCAACGCCAAGAGGCCACTCAAGGATAAGGGTTAAAGAGTGTACAGTAGAAATTGGACATTATAGTAATCATTAGTAATGAAAATTTGGTAAAGTTGATAACTTATATGGAACGGCTCATCAAGAACTTATTTACGTTAGACTTGAAGACAACCATATTGTAGTCAGCCGGAAAGCAGGAAAACGGAAGACAATTCCACAGGCGTGCAGTTCTTAGAAAAAAGCTTTGTTCATGGAATCTACGTTTAGGTTTAGGCACAAATAAAGAGTGGGGGAATTATTGATAGTGTTTACAGCGAGACGAGTGTTTCTTGTGAATGTTTGGCGAGGGGGAACCATAGAGTGAAGCTCATTCGAACACTGTACATTAAAATAACGATACATCAGAAACAAACTCGCAACATCTCTTCTGTGAGATAAAGGTTGCAAGGAAGAGAAAAGGACATCTCCTACGAGGCTACGAAGTCTATTTTGAACTCTATCAAGGCAGGCCAAGTCCTTTCTAGCAGCTCCTGCCCAGATGTGGCAACAGTATTCCATCCTTGGACGTACCTGGCTCTTATATAGATAGAGAATAGCATCAACAGTGAGATATCTACTGGATCGATAGAAAGATCCCACCATTTTTCCAGCGGCCTTGGCAACAGATTGATGTACGTCTTCCATTTAAGATCGGGAGTAATGGTCAAGCCAAGAAGTTTGTCAAAACTTGAGGCCTCCTGAAGACGAGAGCCATTCATTTCAATTGATGTCAAATGTGGATCAGAATGTTGATGATGTAAAGAGAGAAGCTTGGTTTTAGATGCATTAAAAGTAACCGGCCATTCTTTACCCCATTGTACTACGTGCTCAAGATCAGAGGAGAGAGAATTGGAGAGAACTTGGTCGTTTACTGTCTTAGATGTGCTACCATAAATGGTAGTGTCGTCAGCATAAATGTCTACAAATGATGTAAGGATGTGATTTGGAAGATCATTAATGTAGATCAGGAAAAGAGTTGGGCCCAGGATGGACCCCTGAGGGGCACCGGCATTAATACTGTGAGCTTCAGATTTTTGCCCCTCAACTACTACTCTTATGAACCTATCAGAAAGAAATGATTTAATAATTGAGAAGACATTTCCAGCAATACCATAGCAAGAGATCTTATGAAGTAAACCTTTATGCCATACCCTATCAAAGGCCTTAGATATGTCAAGAGCAATTGCCCTAGAAAGGTTGCCTCCGTCGAGAGATTTGCTAATCCTATGAGATATAACTGTAAGCACATCTGCTGTAGATCTAGCAGAACGGAAACCATATTGAGTGTCACTAAGAAGGTTATTTTTGTTGAGATGGTTGATTACTTCTGTATTTAACACAGATTCCAGCAACTTACTCATGACGCACAGGAGACTTATTGGCCTGTACTGAGAGGGGGATGAGCGATCACCTGAATTCTTAAATACAGGGCATACTGATGAAATTTTCCAAGGAGATGGGAAACTATTCTCCTTAAGACAACGTTTAAACAGTTTTGTAAGTATGGGCGCTAGTTCAGGTTGAAGTTTTTTTAGTACTATAATTGGAATACCGTCAGGGCCAGTTGCTTTACTGGAATCAAGGGTTTTGATTAGCTTGGCAACATCACGTACAATATATATGTATATCACATAGCGTGTTTTCTGATACAGGAGGAAATATTGGGGGTTGGCAGCCTTGATCGCAAAGGGTAGCATTAGCTGCGAAGTTCTTGACAAAGAGTTTTGCTTTGTCTGATGCTGACGAGATTACCTCAGGTCCATTGATAATAGTTGGGATGGAGCACATGCTTCTGTTCATGATTCTGTTTGCTATTTGCCAAAACTGGTGGGAACCAAGCCGCTGCTCAGCTACTTTGGACTTAACAGATTGAGCATACAACTGTCTTGCATTCTTTATTACTTTCTTACAATGGTTGCTGGCAGTCCTGAAAGCGGCTTTAGTTTTCATACATCTATTACGTTGGAAACAGTGGAAAAAGTGATTTCTGTGCGCAATGGCAGCAGCACATTCTGGAGACAACCATGGCTGGCTGTTAGGTTTTTGCTGACACTTTTTCGAGGGTATGAAACGGTCAATACCTACAATTAACCATTTCGTCAGGTCTAATACTATAGAGGACACATCCTTTTTAAACATGGAGCGAAGAGGTAGATCAGATATAAATGTACGGAAGCTATCCCAGTCAGCCTTAGTGTATCGATATACTGTACGATGGAGAGGTACGTCTGGGGACTTATTACATTTTATTTTTATCTTAATTGATACAACAGAGTGGTCGGAAGAGCCAAGAGGCGACAGAACAGAAACTGAACATAGTTCAGGGCAAGTTGTGAGAAAAAGGTCTAGTAGGCTTGCATACTGGCCATCATCGTCGGGCACACGGGTGGGTTCCTGAACAATCTGAGTGAGGTCATAGGCAATGGAGAAATCATGACAGAACCTTCCCTCATCATCGGTCTTGTTAGAGTGGGTCAACCATTCGACGTTGTGAACATTGAAGTCACCACATACGTGAATGTTCGCTGAAGGATAAGCAGATAAGATTTGGTCAATTTTCTTAGATATGCTTTGAAAGATAGTAACTCCGCTGTTATGAGGGCGATAGAGAGTAAATATAAATGCCGTAGTGTGAGCTAAAGCAACCCGGAAGCACATATAGGGTAAGTTAGGATCTTCCCGGGAGATGTCCCTACCACATGGAAAGTTATCCCTAATATAGGCAAAAATTCCATGCCCATGGCGATCTTGGGGGTCAGATTTAGAAGTTAAGTTAGAGTATCCTTTAATTGCGAACTCTTCTAGGGAAATAGCCTGTCCAATGCCAGTTTCACTTAAAAATAAAAGGTCTGGTTTAGTCTCCTGTAATTGGGTTTCAACCTCTGGAAGGTTAGAACGAAGACCCCTGATGTTGGAGAAGGAGACATGATAGTAGGGGTCTACGTTGGAAGTTGGAGAACCGGGTTTAATCGTGTACTTTTTCTTGAAACTTGTCATGATGAATTTTTGGAATTTGTGGACTAGGTCGTCAGATTTACTTAGAGCAGGACATTCGATTTTCTTTGTTCTAGTTTATACTTGGCCTAGTGTTTCATTCTTTCTTCTTTACTCTTTTTACTCATCACATTTTTTTAAAAATTTCGTTGTTATATTTTTTATCTTCCTTTCGAATAATATTCGTTTTTAGTCGCGTGCAAGCGACTCCATAAGTTATTCCGTCGGTCGGGCGGCCGGTCGGTCCGTCGGTTTGTCCGTAACACTTGTGCGCTGGGCTTTTTTGGTTAAGATCAAAGGTCTGTTAATAGATGCTCTTCTTAGTTTTTTAAGCTTTTCATGGCCTTTTGGCCAAGATCAAAGTGTAGAATCTGTCCTTACTACATGCTGTACTTATGTTTGTAACTTTGTGATATAAAGTGGGGGGGTCACTTATCTGTATTAATTTATTGTAAAATGATCACTCACTTTATATACATTCAGCTTCAAAACCATTCAAGTCATTTTGCAGATCATTCATGTTGTTTTTCAAGATTCCAGTTATTTTTTAAGCATTCACGTCCTTGTTAAGGTTATTCAATTCATCCTTAAGTTCATTAAAGTCATTCTAAGTCATTTAATTTTCATTTATATAAGTAATTTCAGCCCATGTTTCGCTCATTTCAGTTTATCTTTAAGAAGTTCACGTCAATCCTACACTCACGCATTCATTCATTACACGCGAGCACGCGACGACTGTATCTGGCAAAATGTTTAAAATCACACATATTTATATTTTATCTTCAGAATGTTTACTAAACTAATGATCATGTTAGGTTTGCATTATTATAATTATTATGCGATTTAAAAGTTAAAAATGTATTTAATTTATTAGCTATCATTGATAGTATAAGCAAAGTTTATGCATATAAAAATGAACAAATTATATTTTATTTGCTGCTGTAGGTATAAAGATGATTGTGATTTTATACCTATGATCATTATAGACACTAGATACAATATATTCTTCTGGTCGTAGATAATTGCTTGCATATACGAGTGCGTTCCAGACATGTTGTACACGCATTTAAAATTATCGTAGGTTCTTGAAAATTCAGTATGTTGTTACAATACATCTTATGAGATTAGAGATCAATGTTTACGATTTACGGTGCAAAAGACTGAAACAACAGGAATTAGAATGCTCCCCAATATAGCTCGATTTTTACAGCTGTTGAATTTCGGAAATGCAATATGGGCGTGAGGATATTTAAGAAGAACCATATAAAATAAACTCCAGCTCTAGGCTTGGCAAAATGCCACAAATATACGGAATGCTTTAGACTTCTTTTGTACCATCTTGCATATATAAATCATCAGTTTAAAAGTGGCATGAGATATTCAAGGAAAACTAGGTGCCTGAGTAAGTATTAGAGGTGTGAGAGGAGTTAGGATGTCAGAACACCAGAATTGATTGATCTAATAAAGAATGTCCTGGATAAGGACCGCCGGGTGAATGTAGAGCGAACAAGTGCACAATTTGATGCCAATGTGGGAATTGTACACACAATTATTCGTGAGATGCAATAAATTTGCGCGAAGTTCGTCCACAAGCGTACTGTCCACAACCATATCCCTGTCACAACTATTTCACTAATATGAGCACTTATACAGTTTCACACCCTCCCTATAGTAAGGACCTATATCGTTGTTACCTTTTTTCATTTACTAAGCTCAACAAAAACTTCAGAGGAGATCGTTATGAGACAAATAAAGAGATGAAAGAGGCCGTTAGAGAGTAATTGACATGGATAACTTCCATGTGAAAATCCCGAAGTTGGTGTAACGGCACAAGTTCGTTGCAGCTGGAGGGGGTTGTTTTGAAAGACTAGAGTTTTATGCGTGTAATATTATTAAAAGTGTCCATACGAAAAACACCTGGAAACTCATTGAAGGCGCTTTGTATAAATGTTAATTTTGGTAACGAACAATGAGTATTTTCTATTGAGGTACGTAAACACATCACATCGAAAAGGGAGATACTCGACTAAACAGTACTAGATACACCAAAATAAGACATACTACGTTAGACCCAATGGGAGTATTTTTTAAATAATAGTTCTATGACAAGGAAATCGGCACACTCACAACGAATGGCTAATGACTAAGCAGAAGCATAATGAAGAAGAAAACTATTCTACACTACTATCTAAGTGAGAAGAAAATTATTATTTAAAATATAGATTCAAACAACAGGATTTATTATTAAAATATAGTGCACCATATTTAAATAGACATTTGAATTGAACATTTAATACATTACGTTACTACAAATATTTGCTTTAGGCACACAACGACAGAACTCCCATTAGTATAAATATATAAAAGTATATATGTACCTTGCTCGATGTTTATCAAGTTTATTTCTATAACAAAATTATAGTTTTAACCTTTTCCTTGTTTTCCCTCATTCTGTAATGTTATTTGTACTTGTTCTGCCGTTAAACTCTTCCAAAATTGTATTTTTGTTCCCGTTTGTAGATTCAAGATAAACTTGGTGAGTGGGACACACTGGATGAGAAAAGGCGTAAAGCAATAAAAATAATGGATTTTTCGTAAAGGCAATACCTGACCTGACTTCACCCCTTATGTCAGAAGTCTTTCATGTCTTTCTTCAAAAAGATATTGTGATTAAACTACATCAACCGGAACTTGATCTCACTTTGTCGATTTATTTTGGCTTGAGTCGATTCTACTCGATGAGCATAAATATTTGTGGAACATATTTCAGGAGATAAATTAGAAAACGCATAGATCCAGACAAAAAAGCGCACAGTGAAAAATAGTTTTTAATAATAGTACTAGTGAATACATCGACGTTGCTCGGGGTAGAATAAAAGTTATTCATGAATATTTTACTGATGCTCATAACAAAATAATCTTTTCTTTTTACTGGGCATATTAACCTATAACATTGTCGAGAAATGGTATTTTAGAAAACACCTATATAGTGAAGTTTAACTACACATATTTAAAGCTTGAGGTGCGATCTGCCGTTTTAGTTCTATTTGAATAATTCACGATTCGGCCACTACACGGAAGAATATATACTTAGCTTCATTTCTATCATATTCCAAGGATATGCATAAGATAAATATTTTAACAAGCTATGATATGTTAGCGTCCTCATTGCACCTTTAAGAGCAAAGTAAGTTATTTGAAAAAGTGTCCCTCCTCTTCGCTGTAAAATATAATTGACCTCATCAAAGTTTAAGACAAGGAGAACGCATTAAACATTTGAAGTTTGTTTCTGCCATCATAACCTCAATATGTGGGCAATTAAAGATACGGAGACAAAAACATTATCTTTACAGGAAATTTAAATATATATTATTTTTATGCTATTTCCTTCGATAAGAATATATAAATAACATTGGCATTGTACAGAAACATATAATATTAGATAAAATGTCTGCCTCCTACAAAAAACAAAATACTTTCAAAAATAAAGCATAAATCATATAGTCCTTCATGCGGTATGTTATAAGGTTTTCGTTAAAGCAACAAAAACATATTTACAAGCCAAATATATGTAACCTCTCTAAGATAATCTTCATTTCACTAATATAAACAAACACTGATCACAATCTATGGT
The DNA here is from genome assembly GCF_053919585.1 of Euprymna scolopes. Classification (NCBI taxonomy): domain Eukaryota; kingdom Metazoa; phylum Mollusca; class Cephalopoda; order Sepiida; family Sepiolidae; genus Euprymna; species Euprymna scolopes. The sequence goes on from NC_136484.1 coordinate 99,731,489, forward strand.
TTAAGAAAGGCTGATATTGACATGTCTGTTTTATCATTTGTGCTGTCCGTTTTATCAGTCAGAAAGAAACCAGTGTTACCAGTGATCAGTATTGCCTACATTATGTAAACAATTATTGATAACACCGTCTGTTCGTTTGTTGTTCAGCTGTTTTTTTCATGACAAACTTAAGGTCAACTCATTCTGAAACCATACATCTGGTTTACATATGATTTGTTTGTAGATTTCTTTGGCAAGCGTATATTATGTACATAGAAAGTATTTATATAAAACAAAGATAAAACAGTTACTATTATGTCGGGTCAGGGTAAGCTTAAGAGTAAGGCAAACTCACAGTGGTTAAATCAACTTTTTTTTTTTATAAAATCCGACATTTGGGCCGGAACAATGAATGAGATTTACGTAAATATATTTGTCAAAAATGCCAATTTTGCCAGACATAGCAAGAGTTCTTCTGTCGGATTACCAAGGGGATTTATTTTGATACAAAATAAGATCCTGTATATAAGCATTCATCTTAAAATCTTCAGCTTATAAACAAGCCAAAATATACTTCGATCTTTCCAAAAATAATGAAGCAATTATTTTATAATTTAAACGATATTACTTAAATATAATCAAAAGCAGATTTTTGCCAATTGGTCTCGCTCAGTTTTTTTTTTTTTTTTTTTTTTGCACCCATAAGGTCTTTAAACTCTGGGGTATAATAGATTAAAAGACAGGATTATTTAGATTTGTATTAAAATCGTATGTGTTGAATAATTATTGGAACAATATAGAAACTCACACACACACATATATATATATATACATATATATATATATATATATATATATATATATATATATATGTATATATCACTGCAAGATTAACCCAACAAATTTTCAATTAATGAAAAATAAATATAAATAATTCTTAATATACGCTTTTAGTTTAAATAAAAAAACATTTTTTGGATATTTCATATAACTTTCTCTCGTAAATTCTGTTTGATTTAATTATGATTATTTTCATGAGAAAGTAAAACACAACGTCCCTTTTTGGCGCAATCCTAAATATTATTGTAGAATAACTGTACACAACAGATGTTTTTTTTTCAGAAGATTTTACTCGGGAAATGTATGCTAATATTAGAATAAGTTCTTATTTTCATTGGCATTTCTGTGGCGACGTAAATAGATACACCATATTGCTATAACTAACCATCTTATAATACTGTTTGATTGGTTGCCCGTAAACTGATGAAGAATATGAAAATAAATCATAAGGTGTCGAAAAGTAGGAGGAAAATGTGATTCGAGAAAAGTGTAGTAGTAGTTATAATAATTATAATAATAATAATAATAATATTTGTCTAAGGGAAGCAGTCTTTCGTATTGACGTAACCGGATTGAAATTGGCATAAGGCAAACGGTGCATAAGACAGTGAGGTAAATAAATATTTCCATGACTTAACGACATAACGGAAAAAGAGACATGTAATATGTTCTTATTTCGATACAATGCTGGGATGTACACAAGAGAATCGCATCATTTCGGAAAATTACTGCTATTTTAATAAATATCTTGCAGTATTTTTTAATTGTTCTCATGGCAAAAACACATTGTTTCAGGCAAATGTAAGTTAAATGAGAATTTGTGTATGTCTCCATTGCAAATTTATTTTTGATTCACACACATACACCTATATATATATATATATATATATATATATATATATATATATATATATAAAGCGCCTCATGTATTGCATACTGTGTTGAGTTTTATCTGGCATTCTTTGGTGTTTGGTTCAGAATTGAAGTTTTCCTCATGCCGTTATTGTAGATTTAGACGGAGAATCTCTCTTAAACTGTCCATCTCCTTTGGATATGTATTGTATGCTATTGATATGCTATGACTATTGATGTTGGTCCGTGTTATAGGCAACAGACAATTAATTTCTTTAAATTGTATGAATCGTTAGAGTTTAAATTAAGATATTTTCCAGTGAAAGTTGGCCTTCAATATTAATATGGCATAAACCTCGGATCAGAGCTTTATCAGAACTTCAAGAAACGATAATAAGTTATGTTTCTATTACCATCATGAACTAGGTCATAGGTCAGAGTTTCCCAAACTTTTTCAGGCTAATACCCACTTTTATGCCTATAATAACCTGCTTACGCCCTCCTATCCGATAAACACATGTAAGCGATTTTTTTAGATGGCACCAACAATATTATCAAGAAAATGTGTATTTAAACAAAAATGATATATTCCACAAGCTCGATTTCGTCAGCTTGTAATCATTGTATTTGATCGTGACAATAACCGTCTAATCGTCAAAAGATCTAGAAATCAGCAAAGACGTGTTGTATGAAACATGCAAACAATAATGAAATTTTGTGAGCTTACAGAAAACATTTGATATATATATTTGTTGTTGGAACTTTTCTCAAAGTGACTAAAAATCAGCTTTATTTTTGTCTGCTTCATCAGAGTGTATTTTTGTCGAATATTCCAAAAGTCTCGAAGGTTTCATGGCTTCATGTTAAAATACTTTCTCACACAGCAGACATTGCTCTTGGTTCTATGATTGCGATACAAATTTATATTTCAGATATTACATGCTATTATTTCTACATTTCTTTTTTTTTCTTTCTGTTGGGTTGCTATCCTTTATTCTGGAAAGAAATATCTGCTATATATATATATATATATATATATATATATATATATATATATATATATGTGTGTGTGTGTGGGTGTGTGTATGTATGGATATATTAGAGTAAACCGTTTCATAAGTGTGAAGAAGAAAATCAGATTCTAAAGGAAAAACAAACAAACTCAACAAGATTGTACGATCGTTTCAAAAACGATGTTCATTTTATTGAACTTTATAATAAGTACTGACAAGAATTTGATAAAAGTTCTTTCATTTAAAACAGTCCCCTATTCAGCAAATAAAGGCGGGGGAGGCGTTTAAGACACCAAAATTAAACTAGCATTTTAGTCGTGAGTAAGGTAGATACTCCTGGAAATATTTAAAAAAACAAAGGAAAACTACGTCATTAATTTTATGTTGATAAATAAAATAAAAAAATTAGGAATAAGTTTAAAGAATATATATATATATATATATATATATATATATATATAATGATTAATTTAATGTGTAAAGGTATATATTAAGCTTAGGAGTGCATATGAGTGTGTAGGTTGGCTATGTGTGTATGGGTTCTTGTGTATATGTGTAACTGCGAGTGTAAATGTATCTGTGTGTATGACAAGCAGATATTTTATAAAATCATTGACTGCAGTTTACATTTGAGTAACTTCCATTGTTGAGACAACAGAACAGAATTGGAAAAATCTGAACAGTGTTGGGTATCAAAATTGGAATAAGAAACTTTGAGCTTAATTTCCGATTCCATAAACAATGCATTTATTCATTAGATGTTTTATTTACAAAAAAGAATAACAGATTGAAGTCTATTAATCATATTCTTACATTTAGCATTAAATTCCATTTTATTTATTAGCAAGGCCCGTTAATCGGCGTTGATCGGTGGAAGCCTATGCCCCCCTCGTGAAACCGTAGCAAAATATATGGGGTGGTAACATGCATATACAGTTCGAATTTTAAAAATCAATTAAAGGAATGCGATGATCAGTATGGTAAATAAATGAACGAAAATCGTTCATTGAAAAAATAATGAAAACTAAAAACAGAAGTTTAGAGATCCTCAGTGTATTTAGATTGTTTAGAGTGATCGAAATCAATGGTTGATGTCCTACATTTTTCCCTTTTTTTGTTTAAGGCTTCCTCTTTCTTATAGTATTCAAGTAAATTGCAGTTGTGTTATTTTTTTTAACGTGTAACACAAAATAATTATGATTTTTAACGCTACTTCTTTGAATATTTTCATGTTAAGTACAACGTTGTGGATAGATAACCCAAACAGCCCATGTAAATTACGGCTTTCGGAATAGAAACCACCAACATCCACACGTAAAGAACAACTTTTGAATTTTTGAGGAATTTATTATATAATGTTATAAATTGAACTTTTAAAATCATTCTTAATGCTGCAAAATTAAGTTATAAATTTGTTGTATCTTTTATTAGAATATCTTATTCTTTGCTTTTCAGTTTTAACAAGTTGTCTTTTGCTGTTCCAAGTTTAAGCTTATCCGTATTACTTTTCATGCTCACTTTTGTTATTGTAATGCATGATATTTCCATGATGCCACTAAATTAACTTCTATATCGCTTAATTTAAGTCTTATTATTTTGCCCCCATGAACACATGCCATAAAACTGCATGCCACTCGTCTGCTTTAATAAAACCCCCACCTCCTAATTATTTACACTTCATGCTTTAATTCTCTCTGTTCTACTTGTCATTTCTTTTCCGTGACAGCAGTGAATTAGTAGGAAGAGTAGTTGCTGAAGCGACGTGGTTTGCTTGGGAAACCAGTCATAAAAATCTTCGCCAAAGTTCTTACATGTTGTTCCGATTTTGAGCGCCAGAAAAATCCTTATAACTTATTTTTAGTGCACGAAACTTAAAAAAAACTGACATGATATAGTTGAGAATGGGATCTACAAACTCTGTTTCAAAATTTGGTCAAAAATGAGTGAACACTGAAGCTTTAAAACAGTTCTAAATGACTAAAACTGCCACGTAACCACATATTTAAACACTACCGAGTTTGAATGATGTATGGTATATATTTTTGTTAATGTAGACTTCCTTGGCTACACATGTACCACCATTGTTTAGCTGGGACATTATACCATGTCTAGTACCACGCGTAGTATTAATTAGAGAAATTTATTTCGTTTTATACTATTTTCTGCTACTAAAACAGGTCTGCATATATATCACTATTTGTAAAAAAAAAATCTGTAGAGAGAACAAAAAAAAAATCCAGCATAGAGAACACACACATTATATATATATATATATATATATATATATATATATATATATATATAGAGAGAGAGAGAGAGAGAGTTATAATATAAAATAATTATTCTATTATACCCCCAGACATTAGTATCTCATGCTTACGCCATTAAGATATTCGAAACTATCCACAAAACAACCTTTGCCTCCATTTGCTAACATTTCCCTTGTAACGAGAGTCATGAAAATTAATCACTAATAAACGCTCAATTCTAGTGCATACACTAGACAATCCAGGGGGCTCGAACGACGGAAGTCGTTGCATAAATGCTAGTTGAATGTCTCTTAGTTTATACTTAAGACAATGTTGACCCCGAGTATTCTTTAATGGGCTTGATAATTATAATTAAATTTGATATGCGTGTGCGCGCGTCTGTATGTATGTATGTGTGTGTCCTAAATTTCCTATGCGCTTTTTTCTCAGTTGGTATTGTTTTCTTTATATGTATGGATAAATGTATTGTTTACTCCCAATATGTACTGAACAAGAACTCTCACGGGTGTATAATAGTTTACTTGTACAAAGAGAACTTTTCATTATGCTTATTTCCCGCTATGATGTTTTTCCTTTTTTTTAATGAAATTAAAATGACCTTACAGCCAACTAGGAAATGTAATTTCACAGCTCAATTGTACTTTTACAGAATACCGTTTTAAATCCTTTTCCAAGACCAATTCGACTATCGTTGTTAATACAAGTGGAGACCAGCCGGTGTTGACGTTATTCATCAGTAATTCGATATTGTTGGATCGGCCTCTGTTTATGTTCTTCTTCGTATTAGTGCACGCCTAATATTGCGCGCGTATGTTATGTAAATTCATTCCGCGGTTAAAAGGTTACGAGAGCTACGGCTTTGTATATAAGCAGGAATAAAGAACTTAGTGTTGCGCACCAAAGGAGAGGGTTAAAAATATTTTGCTTGTAATAGAAAGACGAGTGGAGGGCTTAGATTAGAGAAAATAAATATAGCTTCATGGCACGAGGTTCGATGAGAACGAAGAAATAAACGTCGTAAGAAAAAATATGAGTAAAAAAACCAAAGCAGATGAATAAATAAAATCAAATATACTAAGAAGAGGAGAATGTAATAGTCTGAAACTATAGGGAGATTGAATCTGCGTGATAAATTCTAGAACTTTTATCTAAAAAGTAAACTTTACAAACCGAAATTAATTATTAGGTCCACAGTCTCCTAAATAAGATTCTAATTCATTTTAGAAAATTCTCTTGGTATCATATGTAAGATTCCCATAAAATTTACTTACTCTTATTTCGTCCACTATATATCTATAATAAACTCTTATCAGTATGTTTTAATGTATGTATACTTGTACGTCTGACTAAAAATTTCGACAGAGGCGACGGATTTTAACGAGATCGGTATCGTTTTCAAGCTTTATCCGTCGGTCGACAAATATCGAAAGTTTGCCTAAAAACATTATTTCCTTCACCCTTAACTGGGTACTTTTCTACAATGATGGCCGCTTTTTTGTCGATATTTTCGAAAGGCATCCCCTCTTTTCGATTGACTAGCCTTAATTTAAAGCTTCGTCACTTCAAGTTTGTAGATGGACGCAACAGAAAAGACGTCACGTATTTTTATGTTCTTTTCCTCCTTCGAGGTACGGGTTCGAGCCTGCCTGCCTACAGCCACTTTTTTGCTCAAGACCCACACTTGCAAACACCCGGGCAACGCCGGGAACCTAGGTTAGTCTATAATATAAATCTAACTTGTCTGTTTAAATTATGTATGTATTTTTGTATGTCTGCCTAAATCTTTTGACAGAGGTGAAGGGTATTTATAAGATTGGTGTCATTGTGAAGCCCGATCGTTCGGGCGACAAATATCGAATATAGGCCAAAAAGCATAATTCCTGCACCCTCAACTGGGATTTTTTTTACAGGGAGGGGTCTATTTTTTTCGCCGATATTTTCATCATCTCTTTTCGATTTTTCTTAAACCTACGTCACGGCCGGTTTAGCGATGGGCGCAACAGCAAAGACGTCACGTTTTTATTTTCTTCGTGTTCTTTTTCTCCTTGGCGGTACGGGTTCGAGCCTGCTATCCTACAACCACGTTTTGTTATCGTTATTATTTTTTTCTCAACAAACACCTCCCAACAGATGGGCAACGCTGGGCACCCAAGCTAGTTAAATTTTGTAAATGAATCTTGCAATAGTAAGTCACGCATTTATTTTGAAAATTGAAATTTATTTCTGTGTTAATAGGTGTTCCCTTTACCATAATGTTTGTATCTGATATTGAATGTACGAACTAATATCTTAAATATATCTAATCCAACCAATAAAATAGGTCCTATTCATAGAATAATTAATACTTCGATTTCTAAATAAAATTGAATAGGAAAACAAGTTTTTTTTTCTATTTCAATTTGTTTCGAAACCTCTTTTTGTTATGCCACAAAATTTCGATCCAATACTAAGAAATAGCTAAACTGTTATTAAATAATAAAATCGGCGCTCAACAACTTATTCTAAACCAACCGTCGATTTCTACTCGGCAATGAATCCAACAGATTATGCACTAACGCGGTTGCAATAGCTCTTTTCTCTCCAAAGGGTGCATCGTGCTGCTTCATCGTAACTGTTTAAACCTTCCAATCTGTTTCCCTTTCTTTTTAATGAAAAGTCGGTTTATTGCCGATTAATTTTATCTGTTCATATGAGGTTGATAAGAACTTTCTTGTTGAATTTATGATTTTGATTTCAAATGACTATTTTCAAGTACGTTTCCGCTATAATACGTGCACATAGTACATCATTTTAAAGAGTTTTCGCTCTACCAAGTGGTTTAAATTACAATCGCTTTAACACAATGTTTGCTTTCAGAACATTAACAAAAAGGTGAAACTAACAAAATTCGCAAAATTTTCTGATTTTACTTCCCGATAGGCCGAAAAGCTGCTGAAAAAGTTCGCAATATAAACGAAGCGTTTGACGCAGCAACTACTAGTGACCGTACAGCACAATGGTTGTTTAAGAAATTTACTGGCGTTATGAGTCATGAAGATGATGTGCGAAGATGTCGGTCATTGAATATTGAAAAGGATCAATTAAGAGCGTTAGTGGAAGCCAATCGAGAATTTGTTTCTGAAAACGTAATGTATACAGCGACTGCGAACCACTTAAGAGAGATTGAAAAACCAAGAAAAATGATAAATGTATGCCCAAGAATTGAATGAATGCCAAAAAGAAACACTATTATGTAGTGTTATCTTCCTTTCTTTTACGCAAAAAAAAGAACGCCCGTTTCTCGACGTGTGATGTAAAATGATGTCCTTTACGAGTAACTGCCACGTTCAGCTCAGTGGTTGAATGCCGACGAAGCTCGATGACACTCCCCAAAGCTATAGTTAAAAAAAAAAACACAATACGGCCATGCTGACTGTTTCGTTGTTTGTGATCAGTATCATCCATGAAAGTTTTTGGAATGCACACCAAACCATTACGGCGTATAAGTACTATCAAGAAAACGCAGTATTTGTAAAAAAATTACAAAGTGATTTAAGAGCTTCTGCCAATTTTATTTACTGCGGATTACGACACATCTAAGCAACTCACAATAAAACGTTCTCCTGGGTTGGAATAACAACGCCATCACATATTAACGACATATCAAGACGAGGGGATTAATATGAAACTTGGGGAAAAAAAGACTACAACAGAAATAACCATTCTGTCTCGAACGATCGTTTTTCTAAATTTTCGGAAATTAATAAGATACAATTAAAATACAAATAGAGAAAATAAAAGAGTAATGTCATAAGAACTAAAGAAAGAAAATCGAATGTTTTTTTTTTTCTGATTTTCTCATTTAATTAAACATTTGCAACTGCAAGTGTTCTTTTACAACAGATTATACGTTCATTTGAAATGTTATAACTGCTGCTGTAAGAAATTCTGCCATATATTTATCTGTCTAATTGGTGACCATCATCAAGACTACTAACCGTTGTATGGGCCTTGAAAAACAAAACGAAATGAACTTTAACCCATTTGTTATTCTTAGGATATTGAACAAACAATAAGCAAAGTTATAGTGGTTTGTACTGTGTGACCCGACTGTTAAACATACCTAGTATTTCCAATATAAAAGGCACTTTGGATTGGCTAACTTATACCATTTATCATCTATGGTACTCTATTATTAATATCTTGCTCGCGCACACTCTATATACGTATAAATCTCATATCAGCTTACTTGTTTGGGCGTTTAACCGTGTATACGGTTTTTGATTTTCAGTTTTAAAAATACGTCTGCTTGCCTATGTTATAACCGGCCTGGCTTATGTCTTATATTAAAAGCCGACGCAGCTATTCAAAGAATACACAAGGCCATTAATATTTTTCTTTTAAATTTTTTAACGTGTTTTTCTTATACATATATGTAATTTAACGCAGCTGAATTTAAAAACCTTAATCTGATATAAATATAGAATATATAACTATCATCATATTTATAACCATATTTACTGCTTTTAGTAGCGCTCTTATCTATTCTGCTCATTTATTTTTTCAGCCTTTATTCTTTTTCTTCCATTAAATGTTATTTCAGCACGTGGGGATATTATTTTAATTTACAACAAGCACATTCAACATACATTCTTTATTACAGATATAAAGCTTTTGGATTACCTACCTTATATTACTTATTAGCTATGCCACTGTTTTATTACTATATTGGGATCCTGGCCACCATATATATTTTAAATAACATGCGGCATAAGAAAAATAAATGAATTTATTTTTCTCTTCGGGGAAGCGTATTTTTAAACACATTTTATCTAAGATAATGAACACGTTTATTACTTTATACTTTGTGTTCTACTATTCTTTATGTGAACCTCAGGCTATGTTGAGTGGATTTACTTATACAAAATATTGTATAAAAGGTGACGTTGTTTAAATTTTCTAATTTAATTTATGTTCAAGATTAATTGTAATTAACTAATTCTAATTTAATCTGGTGTTTTTAAACGACGCTGCCAGACATCCCTGCTATCCCTAGGCAAGCACTTGATTAATAAACAAATACTGCTCACCTTATATGATGCGCGTAAGGCACCCATGCATCATTATGTAATATTTGTAGTATTATATACAATAATAAAAAAAAAACTGTTGCATTTAAATAGACCTTGTCGTTGTTAAATATTGTATGTGTTTTATGACTGAGCTTCACTCTATGGTCCCCCCTCGCCAAACTTTTACAAGAAACACTCGTCTAGCTGTAAACACTATCAATAATTCCCCCCACTCTTTATCTGTGCCTAAACCTAAACGTAGATTCCATGAACAAAGCTTCTTTCTTAGAACTGCTCGCCTGTGGAATTGTCTTCCGTTTTCCTGCTTTCCGGATGACTACAATATGGTTGTCTTCAAGTCTAACGTAAATAATTTCTTGATGAGCCGTTCCATATAAGTTATCAGATTTACCAAATTTTCATTACTAATGCTTACTATATTGTCCAATTTCTACTGTACACTCTTTAACCCTTATCCTTGATTGGTCTCTTTGCCTTGATAATGTGGTGATGCCTATGTAAAAAAATGACTATTTACTACATATCAGATATAAGTTTGCATCATTACTACAATAGAAAAACAGGCAATTCCGAGTACAGTTACTTTTTTAATTGCTATGCTTCTAACCACCAGTTTATTACATTTGTTTCTGTGTTATCTTAGTTTAAATTAAATCCTTTTAAATCCTTTTAATATTTTAGCAACGAATTTGTAATTTGGACTTGTAAAAATCATGTAATTATGATATGTTTTAATGTAAAAATGTGTTTAATCTACGCTTTGAAAGTACTTACCTAGTTTAATTGCTTTTCTTTGGTAATTACTTTCGGGACAAGATCAAAGTGTAGTATCTGTTCTTCAGATGCTGCACTTCTATTTCTTGTTCTCTTTCGGTGGAGGAGAAATCCTTCACGACTGAGACAATTTTTATTTGTGTACCTTTTCTCCACGTTAAAAAACGACCCTGATGTCTAACTCTGTCCCGTGGGGAGGCATAGTAAATAGGTACTATTACTGTGTTCTTGTGAATGTTTAACCATATAAATGCACAAAGATCGTAAAATAATGAACTTACGTAAGCAACATAGTACAGTTTTGAAAGAATGCAATGATAGTAATAAAATTGAGTTGTAGCACTTCTGATGGCATCGTTTTCATAGTAAACATTATTTTTCTATTTCAAATTGGCTTTAGTGACAACAAAAGTCACATCCGTTAGATTGTAAATCCGCATTAGTATTTTGTCAATATAACATGAAGTTGCATTTTAAAAATTTTACGGCAATTAAATTCCGTGAAATAAACGTATAGGCTAATATGGCCTCAACAATAAAGTAAATTTATATGATATGAATTAAACGTATGATCCAAGTTTTTCAACATTTTATTTGGGTAAACTCAAATACGATATTGCTTCTTTATGTTAATTACCGAACTCTCAAATAGGACATTATAAATTGGCCATGAAAATTTGCTTAAATTAAAGAGAATGTCGTCTACGAATGGTAGTATTTAATAGATAAAAATATGTCTGTGCTAAGAATACATAGAATGCATACAGTAATTTAATACCTTCAATAACTCGTTAAAGATTTATTAATATTCAATGTGACACGACCAGTGTAAACAATTAAAATTTAAACAAATCTATTTACGTGTTATATATGCTGACGTCGCAGGCTCTGTGTCGATTTCCGCTGAAAATCAATTCACTTCTCATGCAAACCGAAAAGAAAACAAACTCAGGGTATTCTAGTCTACTAAAGTTAATTCTGAAAAAAAAAACAGCTGTTTGCATATGCACTATTGTTCAGTTCGCTTAAACTAGAAAATAGTCAAAATCTTATTCTTTGTTCTCCACAATGGCGACCGTGATGGAGCAACGGGGAGAGTTGCGTTTCTAGGCGCGTGTGTATCCCTCGAGACTCGACCTCGATCTGATAATTTCGGCTCGAGCATTCGCTTATATTCCAAGGGAAAAGGGTGTGTTGTGAAAATCTGCTCGACTAATCAGGACTCAACACGTCACTACAGGAATACCCGAATCATTTGTGTGTACCTCTACAAGGCTTGCGAATCTGGGATCTGTACTTAAATTTAATCAAACGCTCAGAAGGTTAACACTTAACCTCTCGCACTTAGAAAGCCAGACATCCTGCCCACGGGCTCGTCCGGTTCATTCTAACTTTAATCTTACATCTCTTGTCGCTTTTCTCAAATAATAAAATATATGGCTGTTTTAAAAAAAACATAATACAGTTATATAAACTATAACATGTATATATGTATTAACATATATAATTCCAGGTTAATATTTTCCAGATGCAAAGTAACCACTTAAGCTATAACGAGGTTAATGCAGGAGTGCTTAATAGTAAAGTAGGGCAATATATATTTGTATTTATGTTTACGAAATCATTTATATGTTGCTACACATCTACGAACATATTTCGGTTAATTAGTTTCTAAACAATGGGTAGCGATTATACAAAGTGTACCTTATAGAAATGTTACGCCCGTAATTTTAATAGTTCATGTATTCTGCGTTAAAATAAAGTATTATCAGAAGTTTACATTACATTTTATGTAACGTTAAAAATGAAAAAATAAAAAGGGAAATGTGTTTTGAAATATGGAAGAATATGGGGGAAGGTGTGGGGAATAAGGTTTGTGTAGAAATAGAGAAAATTGGAGAAATTGGTATAAATAAAGGGCGGAAGGAAATGGATGAGTAGGATTAGAAAATAAAAATAATAATTATACATAAAACAAGGAATAATAAAAGTAAAAAATAAAAATAAAATATTAATAATAAAAACCTATCAAGGAAAAATGTGCGTCACAGCCGCAGATAACGGGAAAGGTAATGAATAGTAACAATTTTTGTAGCTACAATACTGACAGCAATGATAATAATAATTATCCTGACAACTAGTGTACACATAACAATAACAGATTCAATTGATCATGGAAATAAATGTAATGCAATAATAAAATAATGAAAATAATAACATATAAAGATAAAAATGATAAATATTAAAAAGAAATTTAAATCATAAGTAAAAAAGAGAATAAAGACAGAAATAACGATTATAAGTTATTAATTTTAAGGTATGCATTAAAAAATATAAGTTGCTTTAAGCAAATATATCATATTTCTACAACCGGGCAACGCTGAGCGACCTTCTACTAAAATAAAAGAAACAATGTGCTATATATTAATTATTTCATTTGTTTAATCCTTTGAGATGAGGTTTGATAATTTCTGTATTTGTTCTTTTGCATATTGTTATTTTCATCATAGTTTTTGTTGTATCACCAATTTTCGGCCAACTAATCCCGTATCCTTTTTTAGCTGGTTAGCCCCTAGAGGATTAGAAAGTTGTATCTTCTAACTGTGTTTCTAGTAATCATTGCCGCTAATAAGTGCTAGTGTCTCACCACGTGTTAGGCAAACGAATTCTCTGACCTACATTAGGTACGATTGTAACCGTTATCTTCAGCAAACACTACCTGGAACCGTAGTGACAACAACTATGTAAGGCAGTGATTACTTGGGATATGATTTCAATCATTCCCTACCCCTTATAGTTAAACACCTGTATAAAAACAGATAAGCTGGCCGTAATTCGGCGAAACATTACTATAAAGAACAGTCACAAATGAATGAATAAACAAACAGATATGGACAAAACGAATGTGTTCGCTTTGGAAAATGCAAAAAAATATAATTTAATTTAATAAGATTCCGGCTTTTATGCACTTTTATATTACTGAAGTATATCCAAAAAATATCATAAGGTTTTGTAAAGAAAAGTATTTTTTGAGTAAAATCGCTTACTTGTACTTAAAAAAATTAAGGCTCGAACCGGAAATGATATCCTTTGTGAATATTTTTTCTATGGAGTCTCTTTTCATATATATTCACAAGAATTCCCAACGGAACTCTATGGCGCATATCTGCTTCTGACGCAGGCACATAACACGTATTGTTTTTTTTTTTGTTTAATTTTAGTCTTACACAGTCAATATCTGCGACAGAGAAATGACACTTCATGTCATGGATCCATAAATCTAGTCATCATACAAATGCAATTTGTGAATTCTTTCTGATCAATTCAGGTGAAATAAAAACATAAGAGTCGTTGCTTTTAGAACGCCAGGCGTATAAAATTATATATCCTTAAATTTGTAACGCTTTAGTTGTATGTATAGTTTATTTATAGAGCGAAGTTGATAGTAAGCAAAAAGGCAATATTAGCTTTCGGTTGCCAGTGCACTTTGTGTAGTCAGAATAGAGGAGCGATATTCTCGCAGATGCTGTTGAGAAGGCTTTTTATCTGATTAGATTAAGCCACTAAAAATCTGTTTCTGTTGTGTAACAGAATTATGGTAAAAAGTTTCCGGAGCATCACGTGCGTCAATACAATCCATTACGTATTAGGGAAAACACTTTTTTGGGGGAAATTAAAGAAATACACAAGGTATCTGATTGTATAAAGAGGAAAGATTGGAAGCCATTTCCACACAAAAGAACGCCATTGAAGGGTAATATTATCATAATTACACGCAGTCGCTTGAGTTATTACATTTGGAAATCATACTTTTTTTTACTTCTTAAACACTACCAAGAACCAAATGCTACTTAAGAACAAGTGTAAAGTCGATGTCAGGTTTACAGATGGAGAACACCCTGTCATTATAATAATGCATGTGATTAAGGAGAATTTTGTCATTTAAGGAAGCTACTAACAAATACGTTGGACTTGCAAACGAACATAGGAAGCAGCTCCGCGGCATTTTGTTTAACACATAATTAGTTCTAGGAAAAGAAACTTTACTTAAAACGACATATAACTTTTATGAGCAAAGACAAAGAGAAACTATTAGCAATTATATCAAGACGAGGTTTTCTTGTAAATTTTGTACAATGAGGCCATGGATTTATGCTTAATCGATATGCCGCAATGAAAACAATAGTGGAGAAAGACCAAAAATGAGAAAAGAGAAATAGAAATAAATACATCAACCACTACATTTTGAGTCGTTATTTAATTATCTGCAGCCTTGAAAGTGTTCTATGAGTAATACCTCTCTATATGTGGCAACACAATTTATTTTAAGGCGTTTTTCGTTCGTATACAGCGAAATGATTTTGCCAGGAATAAATTACCTTTTGGAGCGTCAGAATTATCATACAATCTAAGACCAGAAGTCCTAGTAATATTTATATTTTAGAATTCTATATTTATCTTTATACGTCTCGTCCTCGTTGACCACCCTCGTACCAGCGTATTGGATCCTGTCGCTTTTCACCAGTCCCATAACTCTGGTATGCATTTCTGTGTGTTACACGGCTGTTTACTCAAAATCTATAGGGGAGAAATCTTGGACGGTGTTCGAAGGTTAGGGGAGGGCGAGGGACCCCTCTCGTCGCTCCTATTTTTTTCTCTTAGCTTCATCATTTTCTTTACTTCTCTTCTCAAAGCACACTATTCCATCATGTGTTACACCTCTCCACATTTCTCTTCCTGGTAAATTCTTCTCACTAGTAGGGGCGATATTAGAGCCACGGTGCAATTGTATTGATCTTTGTAGAGCATTTTATGGGCTTCCAGTGGCCTTATAACCTGGACCAGTTCCCAGCAGAACATTTTCTTGATGAACCTTGAATTTTCATTCCTGTGGACATGTTCCACTTAGCGGAGCCGCTGGTGAATGATGGTAGCATACACGCTTGTCACTGACGCCCGTTCTAAGACTTTGAAATTGGTGGTGCTGCTCTCCCAGAGGATTTTTAAAATCTGCCTCAGTTTGGTTTGCTGGAAGCGTTCGAAATTGTTTATATCACTTCTATATTACCTCCATGTCTCACATGCGTACAGGAGCGTAGATAGAACTACTGCTCGAAGCACTATTATTTTGGTGGCCGTCATTAGTACGTGGTTGTTGAA
The DNA here is from genome assembly GCF_053919585.1 of Euprymna scolopes. Classification (NCBI taxonomy): domain Eukaryota; kingdom Metazoa; phylum Mollusca; class Cephalopoda; order Sepiida; family Sepiolidae; genus Euprymna; species Euprymna scolopes. Next base: position 99,747,449 of record NC_136484.1, read on the forward strand.
AACGCGACAGTATGTAAGAATTCAGATGATACGTCGTCCCTCTCTCAGTACAAACCAATGTCTCCTGTGTGTCATGAGTAAGTTGCTAGAATCCATATTAAATAGAGAAGTAGTCAACCACTTCAGCAGAACTAACCTTCTTAGTGACATACACTATGGTTTCCGTTCTGATAAATCTACAGCAGATGTACTAACTGTTATATCTCATAGGATTAGTGAATCTCTCGACAATGACTCCCTCTCTCGGGCAATTGCCCTTGACATATCAAAAGCCTTCAATAAAGTATGGCATAAGGACCTACTTCACTAGATTCCAGCTAGGTATAACTGGAAATGTTTTCTCGATGATTAAATCATTTCTCTCTGATAGGCCTATAAGAGTAGTGGTTGATGGGCAAACAGCAGAGGGCCGCAGTATTAATGCTGGAATCCATCCTGGGTCCAGGTCTCTTTCTGATCTACATCAATGATCTCGCAAAACAAATACTTCAATTATTCGTTGACACCTATGCTTACGACACGACCATCTATGGCAACACATCAAAGGTCGTAAATGACAAAGTTCTCTCTAATTCTGTCTTTTACTAATCTTGAGCGCGTGGTACAGTGGGGGAAGAGGTGCCTGGTTACTTTTAATGCATTTAAAACCAAGCTCCTATCTTTACATCATCAACGGTCTGATCCCTATCTGGCATCTATTAGAATGGACGGCTCTTGACTAGGGAAAGTTCCTTGCTTTGATAAGCTTCTGGGCTTGACCTTTACTCCTGTCCTGAAATGGAACACGTACATCAAGTCTATTGCCAAGGTCGCTGGAAAGATGGTGGGGTCCTTCTACCGCTCCAGAAGATATCTCACTTCTGACGCAATTCTCTACTTATATAAAAGCCAAGTACGTCCAAGGGTGGAGTACTATTGTCACATCTAGGCAGGAGCTGCTAAAAACACTCTATTCTTCCTTGACAGAGTATAAAATAGGCTTCGTGGCTTAGTGGGGATGCCCTTTTCTCTACGCTGCAACCTCTCTCCCACAGGAGAGTCGTTGCGAGTCTTTCTTTATTTTATCGTTATTTCCTTGACAGGTGCTCGTCTGACCTCCAATCCATGATCCTCCCTCGCCGATCTTTCACTAAAAACACCCGCCTAGCTGAAACCGCTGTCAAAAATTCACCCCATCCTTTATCTGTGCCAAAACCAAAACGTAGATTCCATGAACAAACTTCTTTCTTAGAAGTGCACGCCTATGGAACTCTGTTATGTCTGTCTATTGTACACCTGACTACAACCTGGATGTCGTCAAGTTCAACATATACAAATTCCTGATGAACCGCCCCCTTAAGTAGACACGTTATCAAATCTCAACACTAACGTACTGTACACGCAATAACCCTTATCCCTGAGTAGCTTCCTGGCCTTGACCAGTGGTGACCTCCTTGTAATAAAAAATCGTCCAAAAGCAGAGTGGGCTGTCCAGATCCTGTTTTTCACGTCCCTATTGCATGTAGGAGCAGATGTGAGGATGCTCCCTAACTAGGATAACTGGTAAAGTTTTTCTTTTGGCTAATTCTTTATTGTGGTGATAAAGTCTGGAGGTATCAGTCGTTATGGGGGTTGGAAGAATGTCGTGGTTTTGTCCTCTTTCATGATACTATTCATGATATTGTATAATATTTATATAAATGTTGCAAGTTTATTTCATACATTCAGCTGATCTAACTGTTAAAACGCAAAACATATAAGGGCATCTACGCACTCTGATGTTACTTTCATTCGTTTATAATTCATTATAAACAGGAAGATTTGGTAGAGATTATGAGATTTGATTTCTGTAGACGTTTAAAATAAATGCACTATTCTTGAAAAACGGATTGGAGAAACTGCAGGAAGGTCACAGAATAAACGAGTCCAGGACTATTAAAACTAAACTAAAATGAAACTAAAAAGGCTGTTCAAATCCGAACATTTCTAAATGAAAATGCAAGAATAAATTTTAAAGCTACCTACTAATTAGGAAGGTTTGCTCGAATGCTCTGCTTCTTATCTTCCAATAAAATATATATAAAGGTAAACATTTATTAGTGATATATATTTATCTTCCAGTAAAGTTTAATGTTCGCTTCTAGTGAAATGTTACCAACGGAACTGGCCATTTACCAAACCTATTAAGTTTTTCACCATTTATATTTTAATATATACTGAATGTAAGACAATTAGAAATATGCAACATAAATAGCAATAGCGAGTATCCACGTAGTAATAGACACCATGTGTAAAGAATCATCCGCTATATTTTACAAATTAATGACTAATAAGTAAATTTATGTCCTTGAAAGGATCCAAATTTGTATTATTACATACATTCCAGTTAGATAAGGCATATAGTATAAAAACAAGGGCATATATATATATATATATATATATATATATATATATATATATATATATATATATATATATATATATATATATATATATATTCGAACATATTCAATTTGCACGCATTATCAGAGGGCACTAATGGCCCAGGGTTAACTGCTATTAAATTTCTTTTAAGGACGTTGATTTTTTATGACGTTCAATTTCTTTTTCTGACGTCACATTCTTTTTTTTGTTTTGACGTTTCTTTTTTCGTTAAAGCTTTAAAATATATTTTATTATCAAAAGAATAGAAAAAAATAATACACTTGAAATAATGATTATGGACTGGATGCTTACGACATTTATGTGTTGATATTCATCTCAGTTAAGATTACGCTTTCTCTTCATATGCGCAGATTTGTAAGACTTGGCAGAATGTGATACAACAATTGAGTTAAGGACCGAACATCGACTGCCGTATCTCTCGTTAATAAGTAATGCACAATACATAGTAATTTATGATATAAGAACATACAGCTTTTTAGAGAAATGACGCGTAGTGTTCATTCTTTATATCGAAGACAAAACAACAAGCACGTATTTCCTCTCTTGCTTGCCCTCTTTCTTGTTTTTCTCGCTGGATATATGCTTCCCACTTTAAAACTATTACATTTTTATTTTTATTTTACTACATTTCATTTTTACTTTTTTGATGCCGCCCTCATAATAAAAGTATATAAAATACGTAACCTTTTTTTAGCAAATGCTTTTTAAGTGTTTTCGCATATCTGTTTAATATAACGGTGTTTACTTGAGCTTATATCTTATATAATTAGTCTAACGGTTTAGACATGTTCCATGATTTGCTTCCATACCAATCTTTTCAGTTTGGCACGCGTATTTGAAAGTAAGGATCTACTAATAGAATAATTACCCCGATTACCAATGCTACAGTTTAAACATAAATGTCATTACATAGATAATTTAATTCGATAGAGTATTTTTTACATTGCCTTCCCGAACTGATTCTCGCGATTGTGCACACGTGAAGTCTGTTTTAGGAGGAAGAACATTTGTAAGTAATGTCCACCTTCAAAATTCTTTCTAGAATGGTGTTTTGGTGGGTTTTCGATGATGCTGATTAAGGAAATATCCTAATTATGCGGAGAAAAGTACTAACAGACTCATAAAGACCTGTATTATGCAGTGTAGTTTAATGGCTGCCAGATTTGTACACAGACGATAACCAAGTCTACTTCTCTTTCCGACACTGCAACCTGACAATTTTTTGCATTATCGCGGTTAAATTTAGAGGAATTATTCTTCCACATCCCGTCCAAAGCGAGGGACCTACTCCGAACATGGATAAGGGAATAATCGGCGGGGTTTTCCGAACAACGTTTTTAAGTTGAGGAAGTTGGTAGGGTCTATTCCGAAAGCTCTTCTTAACACGGGGACTTTGAATAGTCTATTCCAAAGGGCATTCTTAACAAATGCCACAGAAGCGAAATGAAACAAATTGTATTTTTTGTTTCACACGTTAGAAAAAGTCTCCGTAAAACTGGAATTCACTTTAATACTATCTTTGTAGAAGTTGAGGTTCTCGTCTAGGAGAAGCCCCATGTTTTGACAAGCTCCTGATCTGAAATGGACCACGTACATCAAGTCTGTTGCCAAGGTCGCTGGCAAGATGGTGGGCTCCTTCTACCGCTCCAGAAGATATCTCACTACTGATGCAATTCTCTATCTATATAAAAGCCAAGTACGTGCAAGGATGGAATACTGCTGTCATATCTGGGCAGGAGCTGCTAAAACAGCATATCCTGCATTGGCAGAATACAAAATAGACTTCGTGGCTTAGTTGGGGATGCCCTTTTCTCTTCCCTGCAATCTCTCTCCCACAGAAGAGACATTGCGAGCCTATCCTTGTTTTATCGTTATTTCCATGGCATGCGCTCGCCTGATCACCAATCTCTGGTCCCCCCCTCGCCAATTTTTCACGATAAACACCCATCTAACTGAATCCACTGTCAAAAACGTTCCCCACTCTTTATCTCTGCCTAAATCCAAACGTAGATTCCATGAACAAAGCTTCTTTCTTAGAACTGCACGCCTGTGGAACTCTGTTCCGTCTGCCTACTTCCCACTTTACTACAACCTGGATATCTTCAAGTCCAACGTAAACAAATTCCTAATAAACCGCCCCCTTAAGTAAACACTTCAATAAATCTCCACACTAACGTACTGTACTTGCAATAACCCTTATCCCTGAGTGGCTTCCGGGCCTTGATAAGTGGTGACCACCGTGTAAAAAATAAATATATACCAATATTTCCACATTAATTTAAACGGTCACTTAATACATCATAACTTACAAGATTTTGTATGAGGCAAAGATATAAGGATCTTTAGAAACATATAATAAACAAAAATATGACCTAAATACAAATCTACATAATTTATATTTTTGGAAATAATTTAAAATTAACAACATGTATTTAAAAATATAAGCAACTAATTTACAATTTGAATACTTTTCAAAATAGATGTAAAATATAATTTAAATAGTGTATTATATACACAAAGCGTTAATTTTATGGTATTATAGAATGGACAATATGCATAACCCTGTTTTTTTATATATGGTATCATACCACATTCTCAATTATTGAATGTTTGCTGTGTCCGAAAGACGAAGAATACGTCGATATATACACATATAACAATAGCTGTATTCCTAGTGATGGTATAGATGGCTAGTTGTTAGGAAAGAGAATTACACCTGGGGATTTGACAGGTTCCTTTTTCTCGGACATTCGGCAAACAAGGACGATGGTTTTCGTTTCGGTTTTTATAATAGAAACACCTGTGACCATATAAGTGGCTTTTTAGGATGATACTCTCAGAGTAACCAGATCCAACGGCATTTTACGTTCAACTATCGTATGCCACTGGGCCGATTTTACTGGGATTCAACCTGTCAAAATTTTCCGAATATGATATTTAGAACATAAATTTAAATTTTCTTTTCGGCAATTTTTTAGTTTGTTTCTTTTAAGTCTGTTTTTATTTAAATGAATGTTTGGAACATTCGATTATTATTGTTTTACAGGCGTCAAAACCATCTTCGTTACATACAGCCTAGTTTTTAAGATCTCACGTGCAGGAATATTAGACAGATTGCATTTTTATTCCTCTGAGGGTGCAGGTTCAGCAATGATGTACAGCAGGCACGGCCAAAATAGGAAACTTAATTATTTTTGATGCAATTGGAAATAATTTACACAATAGATGAATATTATGTAGTTTTAGGAAAAATGCATATCAATTTAATTGTAGATCAATATACCATATGTAATAAGGTATAAGCAAGGGATTCAATTATGTCAATATAAAATAAAATCTACTTTAAATGTAAATTTAAATGTTTCCAATTGTAATGCAGACAATTTAATGAATTAATTATTTCTATGGAAGTTTACGTGTAAAATATGATAAAATATGAATATGACGTTTTGTATTTAATTGAAAACTTTTTCTTTCTTTGATAATGGAAATACATGTTATTAACAAAGACGTTTTTTTCTTCGAAACATCGTACGCTTAAACTACTGCAATTTTTAAAGTAATATTCTTGGAAATGATGCACATAAATATAACATACAGTGTTTTGTTTCATAACTGAAATATAGAAGCTCTGATTGATTTATAGATTTTACAATAGAGCTGAACTTGATTATGCAATCTACAAAATTGACTCATTTTTTCCCTTTTTGCATGTGTCTATAATACTGTCAATTTGTCTTTCAAAGTTTTGTATTTTGCTTAATTTAAAACACTTACATATCCCTTTATGTCTGTATGTCTGTCTCTCTCTCTCATATATATATATATATATATATATATATATATATATGCGCTCACGCGTAGTATAGAGTGGACGAGAGAGAGAGAGAGAGCGAGAGAGAGCGTGAATTTAATAGCTCTCTTTTTATTTACACACTTAAACATTCTTATATAGGTATTTTATTATATCAGCGCCAGAAGCGGCATTTATTTGTTGTTTATTAATTCAATGTATATTCCTTTCCGCCATAAAATGCTGGCGGCATCAACACTTAAACATTACCATATTTTATCGTTAATATATGTGTCACTTAAAAACAGAAACGCCAAAACTGTTTTGATTTATAATTCAACAGCTTTACGAGATTTTCCATGAAATACAAACAGTGAGAATGGGGAAATCACACCTTAAGCATTTCTAGAATGTTATTTCTTGCTCTTTTATTTCGCAGTAAAACATTTACACAACAAGAATTTTGAAAGGTATCACCAAGGGAAGGAAGACAATAAAAAAAATGGATTATTAAATTTAAAATCTTAACGGGAAATTTTGTTAAGTTTTAACAGAAAAAAGTATTTAATGCATTGGAAATTTACAATAATAACACAAAATATATCCAATGATAAACTAATATGCAGTTGTCTTTAACAATGATATTTATTGCATACTAGCTAATTGAGAATATTACGTAGGTAATAGAATTTTCTACATATATTTCTAAGCTCTTTATTAGCCAATATTAGTCAATGAAAGTATTTAAGAATTTTTCAAACCTCCTATATCGTCTTTCTCCCCATCACACACACACATACATATATATATATATATATATATATATATATATATATATATATATATATATATATATATATATATATCATCATGAAGTCCATCAATCTTGACGATGACTAGTTGGAGCCTCAGTGCTTTATACCTCGGTGTTGGCGTAGTCTCACTTCATCAACCACAGGACTTTACGCCTTGGCTCCAAACTTGTTTTCGCAGTTTAGGTGCAGTAAATGTCTAACATCAGATAGGCACCCTCTTAACCTAAAATACTCATATCCAGTGGGTCGAACCCGCAACGACTGGCAACAGAGAAGGCTGCAGCTTTTGGCCGAAAGTAATCTCAGTGAGGTAAACTGTCGGCCTATCGTGTCCACTACTACGCTTTTTTCTGTGTGGATGAGGTTCCATAGGCTTTTAATGGAAAACTGCAGCAGTAAGATTTGAATTCCGAGTTCCCATCTCTTAGCATTTTGTGTGATAAGGCTCACAAGGCAGTGGTGTTTATTCTGGAATTGGTTCCCCTAGTCTTCGCTCAAAAGGGACACCCACAAGACAGTTGGGTAGGGGTTGACAGTGTGCCATGGCATGCCTATACATTGGTGGGCCATAACGCACTACCTGTGGGGCCCCTACTCCGAAATCTCCTAAAAGTTTGTCCTGTGGATGCAATCCACCAAGTTACCGTGTGTGGCCAGCGTGGAGGCACTGCAGGAGTCTTGATGATGGAGAAGCTATGTAATGACAGGGAAGGCTCATGTATAGCTGCTCCCTTTTAACCACGAAGATAACCAGCGGTGTTAGCTGGAGGCAAGAAGGCATGCACGCATTAAATTAACACTAACTTAAGCCTAACACACTAGACGTATAACATCCTCCTGCCGGATTAAGAATCCAAATGTACAAACATTTGTGTGTGTGTATATATATATATATATATATATATATATATATATATATATATATATATATATATATATATATAATACTAAAACTCTGTCGTTCTTGCTTCTTTGCTTGCGCACTATCCTCCTCCTCCTACTACTACTACTGTGCCTCCTCTTCTTGCTACTACTATTACTTCTCTTTACAACTACTACTACACCTCCTCTTCCACCTCTTACTAATACTACTACGCCTCCTCTTCCTTAACCTACTATTACTACTACATGATTATAATTCAATGGCTGTAAGTTTAAAAAAAATCAATTATAAAAGAATGACTCATCTATCTGTATTCTTTTTTTCATTTTAACATACTTTCATAGAAATGTTTCTGTTATGTCACAGAACTATATTCTTTACGTCACAAGTGACATGCTCATACATTAATTCCATAGCTAATATAACATACTGTCCCCTTAGGGGATGTTTTACAACTATTCTGTATTAAAACTTTACTGTCGCAATTTTCTCACAAATAAATCAACTTTGACCTGTTGACAACGTATTTTTTTTACTGTGTACGTTTTCAGTGGCCTAATTTTTTTTGCGGGTTAAATTATCCAAATAAAAACTAGTTAATATTTTTGCATTTTTTTTCACATCGTTAATTTCCGTATTACGTTTAACTTATTTTAACGCAATTTTCTTACAAATAAATCTACTATTTTACAATGTAAATAGATAATAGTTTACTTTACACGAATGACGAGGGTTATTTTTGTTTGAGTGATCCGTGTGTTTTTCTCCGTTCTACACCATGTGTTCTTTTTAAATTTTTCTCATATCTATCCTATTTTTCTTTTTAGCGTCGAGAGGTTCCTGGTGGCCTGAGTAATTTTTAAGTTTTTGTTCCAAAAATTAAGATTTTCTTAATATTCAGATGTGTATGACAAAGAGAGAGTTGCAAAAAAGAGCTGTGTTGTTAGGAGAATTACAAACGTAAACAGAGATAATATTCAGACCTGTAATAATACAAAGAGGGGGTTACAAAAATGAGTTGTGGTTTGAGGCGAAATACAATCTAAATTAGAGAGTTGGAGAGTTTTTATAAATACATACAAAATCACATCCATCTTTTTTTTAATCCAAATTAATAAATTAAATAAAATATAATCTTAAAAAGATAGGATACAAGTCAGAAAAGCATTTCATCCAAGGCATGAAAATTGTAAAACAAAATGTTCTCACTATAGGCGTTAAAAATAAAGGTGCAAGATTCAATTTGAAATTTATTTATCTTTAAAGTGCACTTTAATAAATTTTACAAACTAAGGTATTAAATTTGCATACCTTACTTTGTAAAATTTATAAAAGTACACTTTGAAGATGAAATAAATTTCAAATTGAATCGTGTACCTTTGTCCTTACAGCCTATAGTAAAACATTTTGTTTAGGAATTTTCATGCCGTGGATAAAATGCTTCTCTAAGTTGTATATTTATATAGATATTCATATATATATATATATATATATATATATATATATATATGTGTGTGTGTGTATATATTTATATATATATATGTATTTATTTATTTATTTACTGACATTTTTCCAAATATTAATCGGATTTTTTGTTCTTAGATGACATTATGTGACGTTTATCAAAATGGACGCATTTTACACAAAATGTACAAGGCAATTTTCACAAACAAAGAACAACATTATTTTACTTAACTGTTTCAAGTGTAAATGTATTCTATTTTTCCATTTGTATGAGTTCAGTTCCACACCTATTTTTATCGCCTGGATAACGACCAATCATAAGAATACCAGTAAGTAATGCAATCCTTGCAAGATATGAAAATGATTAAATAAACTGTTTTTATAAACATTAAAAATGTAATGCCAAGGTTTGGTTTGAAATTTCACATTATTCAAAGTGCACTATTATTAACTCTACAGAGTAATGTGTAAAATTTTATTTCTATTGAATCTTCGAATCACTATGAATTTATTTTGTGTTCTGTTTATTTCGAGTGCATTCTGTAGATATATAATTTTCAGATATTTATATAATTATCAGAATGTTTTTAAGTAAAACAATTATGCATAAAATAAAATAAAAATATGTGTAAATTTTCGAGTCAATGTAACTAATTTCTCGCTACATTACTTTTAAAAAGTAAAAAAAAACAAGAAATTTGCCAAACATAAATTAAAAATTAAATATTGTACGTTATTCTTGTACTTTTTTATGTGTTTAATTTTTTGTCTTGCAAAATATATACTTTTACTTGAATAGCATTTTTATAATTGGATTTTACTTTATTTTTGTTAAAAACGTTAATGTATTATCATATGCGTGTAACAACTTGAAATTATTTTCGATTTACAATTATACTCGGGGAAAAACATTTTAAAAATATTACTTTGTTATAAGAATTGTTTAAATTCTGATTTATATGAGGAAAACGTAAAGCAAAAAATTATATGCAATTAACTGTATCTCTGTCATTCCCCCTAAATTCTTTACTTCTCTTTCTACTATTTTATTTCTTACTCTATTTTTCAGGTTTCATATATATTCTATCTAGAGTAGTGTTACTGTATGCTTCAGCAGTAGATGTAATCAGTGTAAAAGTATAGTAATACACAATCAGACGTATTTAAAATATTCAGTACACTTTTAATTTGCATTACACACGTTTCAAGTAGCCTACTGCATTATTACACACATAAGTTTACATTTAGCCAATTGAGCACTAATTTATGTAGCATATTTATTCAATTATTATCGTACAATATTAATAATTAATTGCACAAGTGCTCTTTTTTGGTTACTGACCGGGGCCATAAATACTCATGTAAGGATAAATATATATTTAAAATTTATGTTTTAATCGTTTTACGTATTAAATATATTGCAATCTTATTGATACCAATGAAGAAAAAAATAAAACACTTGCATGTAATATATTACAATTGTTCGGCAACGACTGAGGAAGATTTATTACGGTACACTTATGCGTCTCGCTTTCGGCATAGTATGAGCTTTGTTCCGATGCGTCAATTTGTTATTATATTCAAGATAAATCAGAGATGCGCGTTCAACTCTTGCAGTACGTGTAATCTGCAAATACTTGATATAAAGAATACAAGTGACGAGATCCCGTTTTTTTTATTGATCTATTTGATATCACCTTGCTTCGAGGTTCACCGCTACAAGTGGCCAAATACACAGCTGTCGTTTCCCACAAGCAGTCGTGCAATAAATATTAAATACATTTTCCTTTAGGGGAAACACAGGAACTGTTTTCAGAAACACTGAACAATAAAGATTTAATTCTTTCCGGCTTGTTTATGTATTTTCTGTAAAGAATTTCCATAAAAAACATTCGTATCAAAAATACAAATAATAAAAGGTTCTAAAAATACGTTATTATGAAAAAAGAAGGGAGAGAAAAAAAAGTAAGAAAACGTGCAATTGATTTTTCAATTTTTAAAGAAACCTGGTTTATGAGAATGTCAGGAAAAGTAGTTGCAAACGAATATTGCTTTATAAATGACTGCCAGGCACTGAAAAAAGCAATCTATTGTATTTTTATGGATTACAACGTTAAGGTCAAAACGAAATGTAATATTGGAAGGTTTCACAATACGATTATAGTTACTAAAGCTTTATTTCTTTCTGCTTTACATTAAATCAAGGTTGTTCATTTATATTGTTGACCAACAATCGCATCTGTAAACTATTAGTTCTATACGGTTATCTGAAGACAATGTTGATGGTAAGCGATTAAGATGTAGAAGATCGTGTCTCAGGTGTGTTTTTCTGCATGAAGCTTTCCATGGTAGCCGCAGATATTTTTACAAATAAAATTTTACCCCAGATATCGAGAGATAAGTCATAGTGATTATGTAAGACGCCGATGAAGATTTGACCCAAACCACACAAAAGATATGTATTTATAAATATATCTATATATGCAAATATATGTATTGATTAATATGCCTATATGAATATGTGAATGCACACATATGTACGTATACATATATAAATGTACATATATGTACCTATACATATATAAATGCACATATATGTGTCTATATACACATATACATATACATATATAAAAATATGTGCATATATATATGTACGTATACATATAAAAATATATGCATATACATGCACATAGAATACATATGTGTGTATATATATTTCTATATACGTGTATATATATATGCATATATATATATATTTCTATATACATGTATATATATATATGCATATATATATATATATATATATATATATATAATCGAGGTAAGACACTGATTAGAAATCTGATGAAAAATCTTGATAGATACTCTTTTTAGTAATACTTTCAGGGCGATCCTACCCAAAACGGAGAAGCTCAATATTTAAGAATAGAGCAACACATAAGTTAAGTGGTTATATTTAAATGCTGAAAAAACAACACATAGACACATATATTCGGATTAAGAATTTATGGTGTGACAAAAGGAATATATATGAGGGGTTTTGTTGATTTCCTTAATCAATGGATTTTCAATAGAGCCTCATATCATCAGAGGAAATGAAAGGCGGTTAGCAAAAAGTTCAGCTGTGAATAGACACTTATTTTTCTTTTCAGCAGAAATATTGAAAAGAGTTTTTTGAGTGGTGAATCATCATTATACGGAGATAATTATAGGAAAAGGGAATTTGATACAACATGGGCAGTCTATTATCGGAAAGAGTACGCAGAATATTGGTCCAGGGGAGAAGACAGTAGTCCCATATAACAAAAAAGCGTGGTTGATCCTTATTGATTTTCCGAAAGATATACGGGGCAGCCATATTCATTGGTGCGTTGAGTGTGTTTTGGTAGATGTAATCCACACTCTTTTTAGGTGATGACACACTGTATCAGGTATTGGTTGAGTATACCATTCCATTGTATATATGCCGGTGGTAATAAAATTTGAGCATTGAATTATGTATGCAATGGACCTCGAAATCAATAGAAACTGCATTTAATTTCCTCTGATGATATGTGCCAATATTGAAAATCGATGGATTAAGGAAATCAACACACCCCTTCTATATATGCCTTTTGTCAAAAAGTAAATTCTTAATTCGAATGTGTGTGCCTATATATCGTCTTTTTTTAGAATTTAAATATAACCACTCAACTTATATATATATATATATATATATATATATATATATATATATATATATATATATGCATATAGAGAAATAGTAATTTATCGAGTTCTGTGTTCATCAACGTTTAGTCTTTTATTTAGTTCAGACGAAGTCTCAAAATAATGTACATACACACTGACACACACACATATATTACATATAGATACGTGTGTGTATATCTATGCATATATATGTAATTATTTCCACTACCAGACAACATTGCAGCAAGCAAGTCTACAATGTTGTCTGGTAGTGGAAATAATTATATATTCTCTCACACATTCTGAACATATATACGTATATGTGTATATGTATACGTCTGTACGTATATGCATATACATATATGTACATATATTCAGACATATATGCATCTATATATATATATATATATATATATATATATATTCATATATATTCATATGTATGTGCGTATATATATATTAATATATATATATATATATATATATATATATATATATTTGCTTGTATGTGTTAATCTTACAACATGTTTTCGGACGAACGCCTTTCAATTTAAAAAGAAATAGTACGCTATGACTTTATGAATGTCTTGTATAAACATAAAGTTGTAATCCTAAAATAATTTAGACTTCTTAGGATTCCATATATCACCATATTATTATGTAAATGTTGAACGTCTGCACGGGTATATCTTTGGACCTGAAGTATTTCTTATACCAATAAACGACTTATCTGTTAACAATTTTTTCGAGCTGGACATACTTGCCGATTTCAGCGTGTTTTATTTTTATTTTTATTTTTTTTTTTTACAAAGGCATCACCACATTATCAAGGCCCAGAGGCCACTCAAGGATAAGGGTTAAAGAGTGTACAGTAGAAGTTGGTCAATATAGTAATCATTAGTAATGAAAATTTGGTAAATTTAATAACTTATATGGAACGGCTCATCAAGAACTTATTTACCTTAGACTTGAACACAACCATATTGTAGTCAGCCGGAAAGCAGGAAAACGGAAGACAATTCCACAGGCGTGCAGTTCTAAGAAAGAAGCTTTGTTCATGGAATCTATGTTTAGGTTTAGGCACAGATAAAGAGTGGGGGAAATTATTGATAGTGTTTACAGCTAGACGAGTGTTTCTTGTGAAAGTTTGGCGAGGGGGGACCATAGATTGAAGCTCAGTTGAACACTTTCCATGAAAATAACGATACATCAGAGACAAACTCGCAACATCTCTTCTGTGAGATAGAGGTTGCAAGGAGGAGAAAAGGACATCTCCTACGAGGCTACGAAGTCTATTTTGAACTCTTTCAAGGCAGGACAAGTCCTTTCTAGCAGCTCCTGCCCAGATGTGGCAACAGTATTCCATCCTTGGACGCACCTGGCTCTTATATAGATAGAGAATAGCATCAGCAGTGAGATATCTACTGGATCGATAGAAAGATCCCACCATTTTTCCAGCGGCCTTGGCAACAGATTTGATATACGTGTTCCATTTAAGATCAGGAGTAATGGTCAAGCCCAGAAGCTTGTCAAAACTTGAGGCCTCCTGAAGACGAGAGCCATTCATTTCAATTGATGACAAATGTGGATTAAAATGTTGATGATGTAAAGAGAGAAGCTTGGTTTTAGATACATTAAAAGTAACCAGCCACTCCTTTCCCCATTGTACTACATGCTCAAGATCAGAGGAGAGAGAATTGGAGAGTAATGCTCGTTTACTGTCTTAGATGTGGTACCATAAATGGTAGTGTCGTCAGCATAAATGTCTACAAATGATGTAAGGATATGATTTGGAAGATCATTAATGTAGATCAGGAAAAGAGTTGGGCCCAGGATGGATCCCTGAGGGACACCGGCATTAATACTGTGAGCTTCTGATTTTTGCCCCTCAACTACTACTCTTATGAACCTATCAGAAAGAAATGATTTAATAATTGAGAAGACTTTTCCAGCTATACCATAGCTAGCGATCTTATGAAGTAAACCTTTATGGCATACCCTATCAAAGGCTTTAGATATGTCAAGAGCATTGCCCTAGAAAGATTGCCACCGTCGAGAGATTTGCTAATCCTATGCGATATAACTGTAAGGACATCTGCTGTAGATCTAGCAGAACGGAAACCATATTGAGTGTCACTAAGAAGGTTATTTTTGTTGAGATGATTGATTACTTCTGTATTTAACACAGATTCTAGCAACTTACTCATGACGCACAGGAGACTTATTGGCCTGCACTGAGAGGGGGATGAGCGATCACCTGAATTCTTAAATACAGGGCATACTGATGAGATTTTCCAGGGAGATGGGAAACTATTCTCCTTAAGACAACGTTTAAACAGTTTTGTAAGTATGGGCGCTAGTTCAGGTTGAAGTTTTTTGAGTACTATAATTGGAATACCATCAGGGCCAGTTGCTTTACTGGAATCAAGGTTTTTGATTAGCTTCGCAACATCACGTACAGATATACGTATATCACATAGCGTGTTTTCTGATACAGGAGGAAATATTGGGGGTCGGCGGTCTTGGTCGCAAAGGGTAGAATTAGCTGACAAAGTTCTTGACAAAGAGTTTGGCTTTGTCTGATGCTGACGAGATTACCTCAGGTCCATTGATAATAGTTGGGATGGAGCACACGCTTCTGTTCAGGATTCTGTTTGCTATTTGCCAAAACTGGTGGCAACCAAGCCGCTGCTCAGCTACTTTGGACTTAACAGATTGAGCATACAACTCTCTTGCGTTCCTTATTACTTTCTTACAATGGTTGCTGGCAGTCCTGAAAACGGCTTTAGTTTCCATACATCTATTACGTTTGAAGCAGTGGAAAAAGTGATTTCTGTGCGCAATGGCAGCAGCACATTCTGGAGAGAACCATGGCTGGCTGTTAGGTTTTTGCTGAAACTTTTTAGAGGGTATGAAATGGTCAATACCTACAATTAACCATTCAGTTAGGTCTAATACTATAGAGGACGCATCCTTTTTAAACATGGAATGCAGAGGTAGATCAGATATAAATGTACGGAAGCTATCCCAGTCAGCCTTAGTGTATCGATATACTGTACGATTAAGTGGTACGTCTGGGGACTTATTACATTTCATTTTTATCTTAATTGATACAACAGAGTGGTCGGAAGATCCAAGAGGCGACAGAACAGAAACTGAACATAGTTCAGGGCAAGTTGTGAGAAAAAGGTCTAGTAGGCTCGCATACTGGCCGTCATTGTCGGGCACACGGGTAGGTTCCTGAACAATCTTAGTGAGGTCATAGGCAATGGAGAAATCATGACAGAACCTCCCCTCATCATCGGTCTTGTTTGAGTGGGTCAACCATTCGACGTTGTGAACATTGAAGTCTCCACATACGTGAATGTTAGCTGAAGGATAAGTAGAAAGGACTTGGTCAATTTTCTCAGATATGCTTTGAAAGATAGTAACTCCGCTGTTGTGGGGGCGATAGAGAGTAAATATAAATGCAGTAGTGTGAGCTAAAGCAACCCGGAAGCACATATAGGGTAAGTTAGGATCTTCCCTGGAGATGTCCCTCCCACATGGAAAGCTATCTTTAATATAGGCACATATTCCATGCCCATGGCGATCTTGGGGGTCAGATTTAGAAGTTAAGTTAGAGTATCCTGTAATTGCAAACTCATCTAGGGAAATAGCCTGTCCAATGCCAATGCGTGTTTTATTACAGACACAACTAGAATACGCCTCGAAAGCGAACCAATACAATGACGATTTTTACATAGTTTAATTGTCAGTAAATTTTCTATTGTTTTTCACGCTTATACGCAAACTTTGTCATTAGCCGGATATAATGACTGACAATGTGCTACATTAATATTCTACGTTCCAGAACATTTGATGAACATGAGAGCATATGGTTACATGCCATATAAATAGGCTCTTTCACGATGTATCTCTAACTATTTGCAAGAATAATATCCCTTTATGTCCAAGTGACAATATATTTAATAGTATAGAATAGCTTTGACAATAAAAAAGGATGAAAATAAACAAAAGAAATACATAATTTCATACCGCTTTTATTGTAATGCAACTGCAAAAAACAAAAGCAATTGTTCATGAATATGTAAGAAAAAATTAATTTTTCCCGGTTGCGCTAATGTTTATCAAGTTTAATAGAAGGCCAACAAAGAACAAATAATATTGTTTGATTATTACATGTAAAAGTTAAAAAATGATTTCTTCTAGGCATAAGATTAAACTATACACTAAATGTAATCCTTACTCTTTGAGATTAACTACATGCACTGATATGTTCGCATGTTTTCTGGCAAGCAAACTCATTTTACAATATATTAATTCCAAAAAAATAATATTTAGTGTCAATGATTACATTCATCATAATCCAAAATTTTACATTTTTGTGGCAGGATTGGTAAATACATTCTATTGCAAAATGTGTTTTAATATGCGTGGGGAAAATCGTATTCAACGTAATTTTAACATCCTTAAACGCATTCACAGACACGGGTTTTCAATTTATTGTATACAACATATTAAAAGCTTATATAAATTATAAGAATAGAAAACTTATATAATAAGAAGAATATAAATATTATAAGAACAATAGAAAGCTTATATAAATTATAAGAAGAATAGTAAGTGGACTTACTTCTATTTCTCGCTTTCTTGTTTTGTTCTTTGAGATAGTTTCTGAAAAATAGAAGAATCGCAGTTTATACTTGTTATGTATCTATTTATCTCTTACTCATAATTAACAAGTTTTTAATCTTCGAGTCATATTTTTTACTCTTTACGTTTAATACTTTGCTAGAGCAGTTGCGACGAATACATAGGTTTCTATTGGCATGGTCATGCTCAGATACAGTTCTCTTAGAATATATCAAACTGTGATCTCACAGGACGGTAAAACTAAGTCAATGAAATGATGTGACTACAGGTGTAATGTGATGTTCAACTACTTCTGGAGGTTACATTAGGAGACGATTATATTCAAATACGTTATATTGTTTGCTTACATATTTTTAAACCTCATTAAGAAACTTGCAAATCGCAAATAAAACGTTATTAAGTATGAAAAGAGAACTGGATAGATTCCTGGGCTGATGCGTACGTCGTGTTCTTATGGTGAATGTTAACCTGCCATTTTCCTTTCACTTTAAAATGGAACTAACCGAAAACCCGTCTGGTAATATTCGTTTCCATATCTTTACGTGTGAAATATCAACCTCGTATTTCACCGGTAGGAAAACATAATAAATCACTGATATATTCCGTTATATATCCGATGTATTCCGATATATATTCATGCTCATATCTACCTGTTTCAAATACTTTCTCTTCACATATTGTTTATACTTGACAGAACAGATCAATGACCCGTTTTTGATTGATGCTTATATTCATATAATATATGTTCAAAACATCAACCTCGCACATCCAGTGTCTATTAACGCATGACAAATGCATTTTTTGTTCCCCTTTATCTTCATATATTTCCTATTGGCGTTTGGACTACTTTAATACATAACTAATAAATAACACCGTTTTTTTATTTCGTTATATTCTAATATCACGTCAGGTCAAAGATGAGATTCGCAACGTCTCTGTTCAAATGTACGGGCAGGAATAAAGTTTTATGTCTACAGCACGTCAAACTCGTATTTAAAGTGCTAAGAACTCTATCAATAGAAACTATCATGTTTTGCAGTATGTCTAAAGCAACATTGTCAGAATCAATCGAACACAGTATTTTCGAAAATGTTCTTAACCTAAGCGATAGCCATACGATTAAAACTCAACCGTGCTGACTTAGTTAAATAGCGTTTCCGAACATCTAATTACGCCACTACAGAATGTTTACTGGAAAGTAAAAACAAGTACACATATGACTAACATTTTACCATAATTATTTAGATATCACCAAACTCGATTTAACAAATTAAACCCTCAATGTTTTATCCTCGTGTTACATTTCGGACAGAATGTAATTGCATTGCGTTTGAGTATAATACTACCACATCTCAGTCTGCATACGCCAACAAGCATGGTAACCATGTAGAATATACTAATACACGACACAGAAAACAAAACAGGTGGGGTTTGTTGATACATGTGAATTTAACTCTAACCTGTAAAATTAAAAACATCGGTTATGCATATAATCATAAAGCAGACAATGAAAATATTGCTGAAACAATTTATAATTGTAGCATTCGGCTGAAGACGTTGCTACATTTAGATGAATAATTACAATGCCTATTGGTGTTGTTCAAACTGTTACCTGATCCAGTTTGCATTAAATGGTATCTGAACGAGTTAGAGGAAATGATGTCACGTGTTCCGATTTGCATAACATAGTTGAGTCAGGTGTTGAGACGCCACATAAAGAGGATGGGTAAAACAAGTCTCCCCATGAATGAACGACAGTCTCAAAATGGAGACAGACAACCCAAACCGAAGATTGTTGTTCTCCCCAGATCTGCAGTGAACAATGCCCGGGAACGAATAAAATAATATATAAAAATGCATTCATTCGTCTTGGATTCGTTTGAAGCATCTTAGCTCCTTTAGAGGGAGATTTGTTACACCAACCCTGTATCATTGGCGTGTCAAAACACAATTCAACGATACTTGAGTACACTGAACACGTGGCATGAGGCACGTAATTTCTCGTCACTTCAGATACTTTTCAGTGCAAACATGACCAGGTCATAGTTTAAAATGTGACAAAAGCTGTCAAAATGACTTCAAACCCTTTGCCTTCTCATTACTAGATAGATCAGGGCTAAGGCAGAAGAATATTTTTTATCATTTTTTACTCTCGAATATATATCCGACACACCTAGACACAATTAATGAACCGAGAACAACATCACTGGACATAAAAAACATAATATATCAATGGATATATACCTGAGAGTCAAAACAAGGAAAAGAAAAACTGTTGTTCTAACCCTAATAATCATATTTTATCCTATTGCTGATCTCTGCATCTTATAAAGCCTGAGTCTGTCTTTTGTGTCTATTTCGTTTCGCGATGTACCGCTTAAACATTTTGTCATATATCTTTTTTTTTAATAATTTATCTAATTTAACATGATTTCTAAAGTATTCCAACAAGCTAAGTATCCCCTAGACTCGCTCCAATGCAGGACTACAGTAAAACAAACACTTGTCCATAAATCCTGTAAAATTATATACAACCGTCATATGAAAAAATATTCCTTTCACTAAAAATTAGTCAACCTATGTTGCGTTGAGGTTGGTTTTATATACGCCATGTATATACCGTACTAAATACACCCACGTGTGTATATACGTGTCTTTGTCATATATTGGCAGCGTTCGGAGCGCTATATATTTATATACATTTTGCATCGTGATGTGTTTAAATGTGTATACCTGGCACTTCAAATATATGTTGTTTCTTATCAGAAACGGACGATATGTATGTGTGTATGTACTTTGTGTAACAGACTACTGTACTTTTTCCTTTATTCTCTATTTTACGGCCCAATATTCCTCTAAGTGCCGGTGCGTGTAGGAACGTATAACTAATGACGACACACTTTTTCTGTTGTTGAACCCCCTCTGTCTTTTGGCACTGTCAGAGGGGATTCGTCAATTATCCATGGGGGGTGTATATGCTTCAAACGAACACATTACGGATGATTGTTTATATATATATATATATATATCTATATATATATATATATATATATATCTCCTTTATTCACTCAACCACACTCTTTGGCATGGGGTTCCTCTGTTTTCATTTTTAGACTGTCACTCCAATATGGGGGACTTGTTCATCCCATAAGTTAGGCCTAAAGAAAACAAATCAACGATGCTTGAGGACACGGAAACACATGACCTGCGAGAAGTCACTTCAGATCACCTATTCGCATACTTTCCAGTGCAACCTTGACAAGATCAAAGTTTGACATGTTTAGCAGTAAAATCTCATGCCCACTTATTAGTAGATTAAACGATAACAACCCACGCACACACACACACATATATATATATATATATATATATATATATATATATATATATATAGAGAGAGAGAGATGGATTAGTGTGTGTGTGTATATATATATAGAGAGAGAGAGAGAGATAGATTAGTGTATATATATAGAGAGATAGATAGATGGATGAGTGTATATATATATATATAGAGAGAAATATTGATAGATGGATGAGTGTATATATATATATATATATATATATATATATATATATATATATATATATATATATATTGATAGATAGGTTAAGAGATGCACATATAATCTATATATCCATAAAAGTCAAAATTGCTCTGGGTGTCTCTGTCTTTATGTCTGTTTGTGTACACTTCCCTACTAAATAACTGTGTCAATTTTCGGTCTACAGACTCGGGATTTTAAATAAGCGGTAGTGAGAT
Organism: Euprymna scolopes; assembly: GCF_053919585.1. Taxonomy (NCBI): domain Eukaryota; kingdom Metazoa; phylum Mollusca; class Cephalopoda; order Sepiida; family Sepiolidae; genus Euprymna; species Euprymna scolopes. The sequence goes on from NC_136484.1 coordinate 99,768,934, forward strand.
TTGGGAAAATCTTTTTAACTCATTTTTGGCAAGACATTTGGCTACGAAGAGGTCAAAGTTCAAAGATTTCTCCTTTGAAAACTCTACCAAATTACACCCAGAATTATAGGTCTAAACACTTGACATTTTAGATATAGGTTACTTGAACATGGATCTAACTTTATAATGTGATTTGAGTCCAATTAAAAAAGATGGACTGTGTTGTCTCTACCAAATTACTCAGCCAATATTTTGTCTTAATATTTTAAATGTTACATAATTGTATGCAGACATAGGGCAATCTTTTAATTGTTGTTTTGCTGAAAAATTGGCTTCCATAAGGTCAAAGTTAAAAAAGTTAAAAATTATCGACATGGATGCTACTCCAATCATTTTTTTTAGTCAAAGTAACGTTTGAGCAGCTTCGAATACACTTGATAAACCCTAAAATCTTTTTTTGTAATAATATCGAACTGCATTTTTTTATTTTATTAATAGTAACATTTTTTCTCCGCTGTCAGTGTAGCGCAATGGATATTAATTGTAACCAAAAATAAACTTAAAAAAATAAAGTTACAAAAACTACATAAAAGTTACAATTTTCTGATTATTCGATTAACCATGTGGGCTGTAGTTATAATACAATTACGAATTACTTAAACCTTTCCCTGATAACGGATAATAGAACGTAAGAAAACCACACCAGCCTATTATCCTAATTGTTCCTTTTAAAATCCAGTGTATATTACAGAAATCAATATCGACACTATGCACCTGAAGAAGTTTCGAGGTTACATCGATCGAAATTTTGTGCAAATAAGATCCCACATTAAAATCCTAGTTAAATTATTTAAATTAAGCATGTTTTTACGTTTTCTTTAATAAGTAAATAAGGGTAAATATTAGTGAATTTACACGATTTATTTCTCGAAGTCGATAGCATTCACTCTGTCAAAAAAATTTCGACGAAATCCTCTCATTCAGAATTCATCAGTATGTAAAGATTATATTTTTAATTTTTTATGATGAGAAAAAACTTTTCTCATGTCTATTTCTCCACATTTATTAATCATAGAAGTGGTGTTATCCTCATACACCAGAACGTATATATGGTTGATTATGGTTTTATTAATTACATATAAACGCGTATCTATTATAGAAATAAAATGAGCAGATACACGGACATTGTTATTTTTTAATCCATTTAAAATAAACAAGTACTATACATACGGTTATGTATATAATAGCTACATGTATTATATTCAATTACGCACATAGGAATACATATGTATATTCATACGAATGTATGCGTGGAAACATTAGTAATATAACACTGATATATAATTGGATTCCTCGGAGGATTTGTGTGTAGATGTTCTGCTAAATTTAAAATAACGCAGAGCTCACTTTCTTCATTTGCTGCTCTGACAAAACAAGCTATAATAACGTTCCTTATTGGTCTCCTCGTTACTGCAAGAGGCAAGCTAATTTGGTAAACAGATTTGTAAACCGAGTATATTTATTCTGATCAAAATCTTTCTTTGACAACGGAGCTATGGATTTTTACAAGACATTCACGGCTTATCTAGTTCCAGCGTCGCTGCAGAATCCAAGTTTATGAGAACAAAATTATGATTCGTAATATTTGAAAATGTTTCGAAATTGAATTTTTTACTAGGACGACTCAACCGAAAACTTTTTTGGCTGAACTTGTAAATGACCATGCTATAATGAGCCAGGGAGAAGTCTCGTAGTATTGTGTTGCATAGACTAGTTCAATTCAGGTAATACATAATTCTGGAGCGATTGTGATAAATCACCAGCAATATTTCTTCAGTTTACCGGTGGTTTCGTTTCTGAAAAACGTCACACAATCCTTCTTAGCTGACCGAACTAGGTTTGATTGTGCATCAGACTATATCTCCAAATTTCGCTAAGAATTTTTCTAAAATATGTCCACTACTCGTTGCACGGAGAAGAACACAAAGAAAACGACAATTATGCTGAAAATCGTGATGAACTATATACGGCTATGATTGTAGTGTATAAGTAATAAGTGTGTGTAAATATACAATACATATGTGCATTTCACTGATAAAACGAATAATATAGTATAAGTATCAAATGACATGAAAACGGATTTATGTGCAGGAAAGCGAGGAAAATATGAAAAGAAAATTCCATTAAAAGTGTTTATGCATAAATAAAATTAACATCTCCGAAAAATGCATCTACATAAATTATGAAACTTTGTACGTAAGGCAGTGCATGATTTATACATTAATTTTATCTTTGCTTTTAGTCATCTAACAGTGTTTAATAGTCAATATCTCCGAACTATTGCTGTATTAGCTTCACGTATTGTATCATGTGAGATAATTTTCGTTATAAAATATTCCGAGAATGCAGCTGTAGTACCAAGCAGAAACTAAACACGCATATATAACCTCTAGTGTAATGTTATAATATATATCTTATGTGATATTTCTTGTGAATTTGTATGTTTGTGTGTGGTGATATAAATTCACAAAATAAAATCTATTCTTCGGAAATGCCGAATCTGCGAAAGGGGGTGCTACATTGTGCGTGTATGTATATGTTACAGCCTCACTATAAGCACACACCATCCCCATATATATATATATATATATATATATATATATATATATATTATTTGTTTTTGCGATCAGTTTTGAATGAATTTAATTATTTATACGAAAGGATCAATTTTACCTAAATGCAAGTTGGGAATAACTTCCCCTTTTACCAGTGTGGTACCCCCAAATGAGGAGCAATATATATATATATATATACATATATATATTGTTTTTTTGTTTTTTTTTTAAATGTAATTATCCACTGACACGTGTTTCGTTGTCTACGGTTCCTCAGTCGCCGAATATAGCTAGATCCGAAAACGGGACCCCATGGTAAGAAGCCTTACCATCTACCACAGGACCATCTCGCACGACTGATTGGATATATCGACCTCTCCATAGATGTTATTTATCTTTTTTTTGTTATTGCGATACGTTTTGAAGGGATTCAATTATTTGTAGGACAGAGCATACTTACCTTTCTATGGTGATGAGAGTTTGCGCAGAAGCATGCCTTACTTACCTAGTTTTAATCAGAGACAATGAGGAGTGGCATAATTTCTATTCATATGCCGTAGGTGCCCTGGCAATGAATGGAAAAGTTTGTATAAAATCACTGGAAATCACTACAATTACAGCTCCTATACAAATAGTAGGTATTGCCCTGCAGTTTTCTATTAACAGAATGTAGAGCTTTTTATAATAAATTATTATTTCGACCCACAATCAAAAACTTCTGCGAACTTCAACAATATCAGAATTTTACTTATATTGCAAACAGGTATCTCAGTTGTATTTAAATCGAAAGGAAGCTTAAATGACGTGAGGACTACATCCAGTAAAGTTGCAGTAAGTCCAGAATTGCAGGAGGTGAGACTGTTTCCTTTCTCAGCCTTATTTATTCAGCAATAAATTGGCGACAGAACTTTTTTCAGTTCCTCTTGGTGCATCTTAAAATATAATCCTACTTTCTCATGGAACTCTTGATTACTGATTGTTATCTATGCATATGGTTTGTTTGGCAAAATTTCGGCGGCTTTTCATCAGTGAATCTGGTCAAAGAGTCAATATCATGAATTATATTGCAAAACATATTCGACTAAATTATTCTCTTCACTTCAATGAGTTTCAGGAAATCAAGATTTGCATAGCTCTTTCCCTCTTACGGTCTTCAATAACAATCAACATAAAATTGTATATTTCTTCATTAATCCTATTTCTCTCTAAAGGATGATTGGCGGTTCTGATATTTCTATTCCTCAGATAAATTATACCGATAGTTCTGCTACAGAGCTAATGGGTTACTTATTTCACAAGTTTAGAGGATTATTACAATAAGGATTCCTAGAGACATGGGTGTGTTTGACACGGAAGCCTCTGCATAGTTTTCTCTTACTGAATGTCCATTTTTAACGCATTCAAAACGAAAGAGGCGTCCTCTGCTATCATCAACTGTTTGCCGTTTAATAGTTGTTTGACAGGAAAATGAAGCCAGTTCTCTTTTTTCATATACCAGGAGTATCAATAAAAATATACACGGTGACTTATGTGCACAGCATAATCTCTTCCAATTTTAGTGTCACATATTCACCTGGATGAGCCTCAATATTAACTCCTAATTGTCTTCTGTTTCATGTGCTTTTACACCATGTGTAATAAGATAGACATTGAATATAAAGAATAGTTTTCGTAAAATTATCTCGTTAACACAATTTAAATCATTCTGTAAGAATTGCACTATGTGGATTTGGGGCTACTTGGGCCCCATTTTTACTACCTCTCACTATTTCCAAGATTAATTGCAAAATGTTGGATTGGACAATGCCTTTCTGATATAGTCAACCCTAAAATGCAGCAAAATGCGCATTAGGGCCGATATATTTACCAAGTTTATATCAAGAAACTTTATCACTAGAATTTAATAGAGAAAACGTGACGGCATCATATCCGTAATTCATGTATTTAGAAAACATACTTGTGAGATTGTACAGAATTGCAACATTCAACATTTTTTGTGAACGTTGAATGCCTTTGAAAGAAAGGAAGGATAATGTACAAATCATCTATTGTCAGACTCGTGGCAGCTAACCATAATTTAATAGCCACCATCTTCAGCCAATCTTCTCTTATGATAAGCATAACCATACTCACTGACCTGAGTTTAAAGTAAAGTTTTTAAGGTATTTTTGTTACATTGGCAATCAACCACGCAAGGTTAATTTCTATTGATACTACCACAAAACCCATGAACTATGTGAATAAGGTTGGATCAGTCTTTATATCAGATTACTGAGCTGATATAATCGAATCAATGTGTATGGAGTTGATTGTCTGGTAAGCCAAAATAATACATGCGCATGAGGCAAGCCTGTCTTTTGCCACACAATTATATATATATGTATCATCGTATTGGATTAAACATTTCTGATTTGATCAGATACATCATTTGATTATCTCTAAGCGAAGCACTCTGGCAAAGATTAATGTATGTGCATTTTGAATTTACTTCCACTTTTATTTGAAATGAATGTGAAAAGTACGTGTGGCTTTCTATAATTTCTGATATTAGTCATTTCATCTTGAGTCTTTTATGCATATGTTGTGCACTACCTCTGAGGCTTGAAGGTAAAATGCATATCTGCCCAATATATCTTCATTGCCTATTGTTATTTTTATGATCTTGGAGATTTATTAGCTTGTTTTGATGAGTTTTTTATATATAAAAGTCTTTCTGAGTACATTTTGTCTAGCATTTCTGTCAATCGAATCGCCTAACCTGCCCAGTGGAGGTTTTTATGTGCTTTAATAATATTAATTCTGGATATTCTGTTGATGAACCTTTCTCGGTAGCTTGTTTAAACGTCGTATGTATGTATTGTTTGCATGTTACATTTCTGGCAGATTCTTGATAATTATTATTTTACTCCGTGGTAAAGCTTTGACCGTATTTCTATTTCATCTTGAAATCTTCAATTAACCATATGTGTAATATTCAAACACCTCATCTTAGACTTTTAATAAACTTCCAATTCTATTATAAATTTGACCTTGAATTGTTAATGAAAACATCAATCGTTTTACGCTGATTATATTTACACTGATGTATGTTGTCATGACTTCAGTATTATAACATTGTATGTTTTGCAAAAACATAAAGATCTTGAATTTGAGACCAAAAAGTTATCATTTAATGATTGTGGTTGATCAGCAAAAATTTGTAATTAGATATTTCCATTATTACACTAGAAACCTATGAGTTCATGAGACAATTTCTAGTATCGAAGTACAGTTATTTTCTAATCGTCAGTAGTAAAAAAGACGTAGTCTAAATTCTTGATTTAATCTGTGTAATCTCCTAGTGTTGACTTCGCCCTGTGTTCCAAGGTGTCTGGATGCTCCAGTCTGTCGGACATTTAATGTTCGTCTTGTTTCAACTTATTCTTGAATTCCCACCTGCCCCTCAGCTGCAGTAAATGTCATTGAATGTTTCTCTGGTTTCAACTTGTTTTGGTATTTTAAACAGACTTGCAGCTGCAGTTTGTTGTGCAGCTATTCTTCGTCTTCTTCCTACCTGTTCTACACGGTTTGATGATCGGAAAACAGCATATCTTTAGCATCTTCTCTCATATTCCTCAAGGCTTTCTCTTCTCATTCTATGAAATTGCTTAGGTACTCACAACTTACTTCTTTTAGCGAGAAATTGTAGGGTGATTAATCAACATTTTCAACATAAAGTTCACACAAAGCAAAATAAAATACATGTAACCTATCTGATATCAATACGGATTTTTTTAAATTTAAATTTTATTGATATCTGAGTTATTGCAGTCATTCATTGAGTTGCCTTGCTGCTTTTATAATTTGCGTATACGAGTATATTACCAACTGCAAATCCTGATCAGTAAGTTTTAACGATATTTATTTTTCCAAACAGGAAAAGCATTAAGTTAAGAATAAAACAATATTAGTATGGCGTCATATATCAATGTAAATACATATTTTTTAATGATAGGTGTGTTCTACATATTGCTTGTATCTTCTATACCCCTTAGCATTGTGGCCCTGTCGGTGGGGCATTACACTACGCTGACTGCCCCCCTGCAGAGGGTAAAAGTCCCTCAATGGGGATCCTGGATTTGACCTTTAACTATATCCAGTGGTGAGGCCCCAGCTTGTGGGTTTTGGGGAGTGTGGAGCCACCCTTTAATTACCATTGATCCAAGGTCCACTCTGACCCGGAGTGGTAGTAGCTGTTAGGGTACCAACTATGGGTTAAATAGAACCGACGTGAAAACAACAAATATATTCTATTAAAAAAAAAATTTCTTCAAAATCTTTGGATTCGGCATTAAATACCCGAAAAGGGTTGATATGCCGTAAAACAAAACCAACCAACCAAACTTAACCCTGTAGATATACAGGCATACAAACACACATAGGTTGAGATTTATTACATCGTTTTATATATGTGCAGATACACCCAGAATTGCTCTGATCGTCTGTGTGTGGAGGAGTAATTGCTTGATATGCTCCTCTTCAAACGAATATGGGTGGAAATCTGTATTGACAAAAACATATTAACACTAGGTTTCTCCATTATAAATAACACCCCTTGAGGACTCCCATATACGTTGTTTCGAATGCGCAATGTAACACGTGAAAACAATCCTTTTTCATCGTGGTTATCAGGCCAACTTCGGTTACTCTTCGGCAAAGTTTTGAAAATTATAAGAGGCGTTCCTGGGGCCCAACTCACGTGCACTTAAACACAATTTTTCGATTTAAATTCACTTTTTACAGAATTTTTTGCTTATTGTATCGTTGGATGAAATTTAAAAAAAATAGTTAACTATACTTTCCTATCAACATTGTATGCATGGTTATATAATTTCTTACGTTATTTCAGCACGGACCCGTAAATGCAGAATACCAGAAAGATTCATGCAAAACTTTAAGCACAGAATAAGTATAATGTTTTGTGCGAAAAATGAATATGGTAATGATGCATTTAAGGTGTTGCAAAAGAAAAAAAACAAACAAACAACGAAACAAAAATAAACATACACATATATATTTTGTAATATTTTCTTTAGAATACTCAAATATTTAAATGAAATTATAAACAGAATGATTTTTGTTATTATTTATGATTTTTATTTTATTCACAGTTCAACGGTAACTGGAGGCGTTGGTGGCCATTATTTGAGACTTACCTAAACCGCTATTGAGGGTGGGGGAGAGAGGAATAAAGCACTGTATTAGACCATTAGGCAAACATTAAATACATGCATAAAAGTTTCATTTTTATTATTACTTGCATTCCAGCCCGGAGTTGCCCCGGTGTTTGGAGGTGTATGTTGAGCAAAAAAAGCGGTCACTTTTTTTTAACTTTGACCCCTATTACGACCTCTTAACATTTATCATTTTTTTAGACTCAAATCAAGTTAGTAAGTCAGATCCATGTCCTAGGAACCTATATCTAAAATTTCAAGTGTTTAGATCCAAAATTATCGGAGGAGTTTGGTAGAGTTCTCAAAAGTCAAATCCTTGAACTGTGATCCCTTACCACACACACATTTCTGTCTGAAAACTAGTTACAAAGATTTTCCCAAATCTCAATAACCTGTATATTAAATTTAGAGTTTATAGACGGAAAATTGACAGTTATTGCGTAGGGAAATGTACACAAACAGACACAAACACATACACTTTCAGTTTTATAGATAGATAGATAGATTTATCATTTTTTCAACTCAATTTAAATGTCTTTTTCAGACAACTAATATACGCACCTGAAAGGCAGCATTACTATTTTTCAGGAGGTTTACGTGTTTATTACTTTTTAAATGCAAACTTAACTTAAGTTTTGAGGTTCGTTCTGTCCAAATTCGGTATGCCTGTTTCTTTTTTATTTATTTTTTATTTTTTTTATTTTGTAATCTTCGAATAAAATAATACTTATTTTAGTATTTTCTTTTAAAAGAGGTAAAATCACGTACTTGAAATAATTTTTATAGAAAAGTAACTGATATTTTTAATAAGAGCCTCAACCGACCGCCTGATCAAAAGGTAAATAATCAGAAGTAGGGAACGGATATTGCAATGTAAAGAAAATAATTAAGATATATAGAAAACAGTTGATATGTTTTATAAACATATCGAAGACACCTACGATAAGAATAATGTACCGATGATATATTTATATAATAAAATGACTTAAATTAAATATTTATAAAAAGGTAAATGTTAGTCTGAACTACAACAGAACACTGAACACTCCAATTTGTTTTTTTTAGATGTTTGTTGGTTCAGTAAAACGTATATTACATTAATGCAAAATTACTGTATTAATACCAGTTTTTATTTGTTTTTATTTTTAAATTATTTGGAATTGCCTTTCTATATAAATTTACCTAAAAATTGGCACCCACTTTTGGCCATCACATTAATTTCTGGGTGATGCACTGGCCAATATGTGGGGGCTCATTTACCCCGAGGAGAGAAGTGTGGGTGAAAGGTTGGGTATGCGCCATTGTGTCGGAAAAAAGAGGTTTGTGTATATGTAAATTTTCCGTTCTATCGCGCAGTCACATTCGATTATATTGTTTTAACAGGGTGACGAATAGAGCTTTTATTTCCTCCAAACGTATAGTAAGATATTAAGAGGCATATGTGTTAGTCTCTTGTAGCCAGATATTCAGAGACGACATTTCAGTGTTAACTTATTTGAAATTTAGAATTAGATTTAATAACAAAAAATAAAATCAATACAAAAAAAATTCAAATGTAAACAAGAAAATAAAGCATTTAATCAAATAATGCTAGTTTGATATTATTGAATTTTATAAACAATAATAACAATGTTACTTAATTCTGAGATTCATCAAGGTCTTCACACGTCGTGGAAAACACTGTATGAATATCTAAACGGGAACCAAAAAAAATGTATCCGGCAAAAATCTTAAATAAACCACAAACGCACTCAAAAATCCAGCACCAAATCTTCTATAGGAAATTGAACCTCAGAAACTGCTGTCTGGAAAACCCTCTCTCTCTCTCTCTCTCTCTCTCTCTCTCAACTACTAATTATAGGTAACACGGTGCCTCATATGCAAATTACCTCAGCAATAATAAAAAAGCTAAATTCGTTGAATTCCGAACGTTGAATAAGGGGTTACATAAAAACATAACTTTAATGGAAATGATTCTATAAAATATATTTGTAATAATAAAAACAAAAATGCACACACACATCTATTAAAAATAGTTTCGGTTGAAACGAGATGTAACGAAAGAACTATAAGATTTCTTTCTATTTTTTATTTATTTTTACTTTAAAAATAAACATTTATGACATCAATCAAACAGAAAAATATTTGCAAAATGTAGAGAAAATCCAATTCGTTGCGTTCAAAATTGTCCAGAAATTATTATAATAATATTTGGAAATAAAATGTGTATAATTAATAATTAAATAATTTCAAGTGTAGCCTCTATCATGGAGAAAATAATGTTAATTATATTTTCGAATGAATTATTAAAAACATAACTATCTGATTTTTTTTTTCGGAAGTCAGCGAAGACAAATCCCCGTTTTGGCTGGGGTAATTATTGCCTTTCAGAAACTTATTTATCAATTAATTAAATCAAACGTGTTTTATTTTGACCTCATTATTTTTTTTTAATCATTCAGTGATATTTGATGTATCGCCCTTTAAAATGTAGTGTTTTTCATTAACTTTGATAAAGTATACTTTAACTAAAATAAGTTGTCTGGGAGTATTTTCAAAACAAATTGAAGTGATTGGAATACGATTCGACCAATATTTACAGAATTTATGATAAAAAAATCTAAGAGTTAAACTGGACGCAACTTTGATATGTAAAGTAAATATAAGTTACTTAGAGGGGCAGGAATACACGAAAGGAAAATATCAGCTATATTTACCTAACAATTATTTTTAGTAAATTGTTTAAATATAGGCAAATTCCTATTTCAGCCATCTCAATTGGTTTCAACATTACTCACAAACAACTTTGTAAATCTATATTTTAGTGAAGAAAAAACACTTCTAAATAAAAGCTGGGTAGACTCCCATGATTTAATTATCAGCTGTTTAAAATGTGGATCTCTATTTAAAAAAAAACCATTAAACTTTGTGAGATATTATACAATCTGTCTTCAAACTGACACATACTTATGAAAGTATACTTACGCGGATAGAAATCAAATGTTCTCATTAAAGTCTGTTGCATATTTATATATTATGCAGGCTAGGCGTTAACGCCGACGTAATCATTTTATTGTGCCACCTCCTTGTACCAATTCGGTTCAAGCTGGAGGATACTTATGAATGTATTTTTATACACATCTATATGAGAAAAATTGGAAAAAAAGGTTTTTATTACTATTTTTTAAAATTCTTTGTGGAGAGCGCGTACGCAGACCCCACAATTTTTAAATCTCTCCTATTCAAAATGTAACATTCTCATTCGTAACCTTGATATCTTTTGCTTTTATTCCATATTGTCAGTTTTGTATAGTATAAGAGCTTATTCGAGTACAGGTACAAAGAGTCGGTTTTATTATATAGATATTCAATGCATATGGAAAGCATGCATATTGAAAAAGTATTGACCTCCAGAAATTCATCATGGAAAGCAAATTAAACGCTATCTTAGTAAAATAAAAATGGTATATATATATATATATATATATATATATATATATATATATATATATATATATATAAATCTTTGTCACAATTTTCCATGATTAAATCGGAAGCAAACCATTATTTTTCCATCTAAAAAAGACTATTATAGGTTGCGTTATCATATATGTTGTTGACAAAAGCAATCCTTTATTATGTGGAATCCTTTGCCCGTGCTAATTAGAAATAAAATAAAGCTTAAGCTTTGAAGATGCTTCGTACTAACATTGGTTTTTAGCTTCCTCATATTTAAGCAACTAATCGATATGATTGTATATAAATGATCATTACAAACTAGGTAGACCAGAGGGAAAATATACGAAAGAATGATAAAAAATGTATACGCCAATGCTTATTTATATAATAATTCCAGGAAAAGACATTGCTTCTGATTCATCAAGGAAAAACAATTTCTCATATGGTATGATTGTTCCTGTATCTAAACGCCCATGCATAAAAAAGATATATATTTAAAAAAAAATAGTAAATATGTTCAACGTTAATGATGTCATTAGCGAGAATACGTCCACAGAAATGACAGCTCTTAGTATAGAGAAAATAATGCATAATATAGGAAACAAAGGAAAGTAATGATGAATTAAAGATTGGAAAAACGACAGGGAAAAAAGAAATATGACAACATTCATAAAAAAATATATTAATAAAGAATGTTGCGTATATATTGATTTGCATATAAAATGCGTACATATTTTTTTAAATCACTCGAGGCAATGTAAGAAGCCACTTGATGTCGGGAGCTAGGAATAATAATTCAAGGTCGAAAACTAATTAATTGCAAATGTTAGATAGATAGATTTCGACAGAAAATATGCAATTGTTTCCTCTTTGATAGAGACACGGCTTATAAAATGTGAAAACGTAATCACAACACAAGGAGCGCAAAATCGTGCTAGATCTCTTCATAGAAGGTGGGGAATTGTGAGCAAGTTTAAATAAATTAACAATGGATGTTGCCCAGTTATTGTCTACAAAGACTCGCCCGATAGCTGTTAATAACGAAATAAAGAAAATGTTAATATAAATTTCTTAGAGAGATTATTATTCGGTACATGGTCCGGTGTACGGCACAACCACGTTGACACACCGGTTCTCCTCAGATCACCGAAGTTAAGCAACATTGAGCCTGGCCAGTACCATGTTGGTGACGATTTGGGAAAGCTGGCGCTCTATGTACCTTCTGAGAAGGTTGGGTGTGAGGCCAGCATCCTCGCTCTGTAAAAAGCACTCCTCACTACAAAATCATCTACAAAGTTGTAGATGGCCTATACACCTCCAGGGGCTCAAAGGGTATGGGTGGGATGGGGGCATGGACAGTAGTTTTAGATGAGTACGCAGCCGAACATGGATTTAGCTGACTCCATGCGATTTTATCGAAAAGCTGTCTGATAAAACACGCCGATTCTATATCAAAAACCGCAAACAAAACGAGCGATATGCATAGATAGTTCTTATTTTAAAAGGGGTTTTCAATGCATGATATGAATCCATATCTTTTATGACTATAAATCGATTTTGGAAAACATTAAGTTCAAAGCTAAGAAAGTCGTTATTAAGGTTATGACAACAGCATATTGATTTTATTGTTTTCTCTCTGGATTATATATCCGACACAGTAAGACATAATTAATCAACCGCGGATCACATAAGTCTGCATAAAACATATGACAGCAATGGATATATACCTTAAAATCCAAGCAAGGAAAAGAATATGCTGTTGCCATAGTCATTATATATGACACTTCTATACGAGATACCGTAAAAACTTACAACTTACAATGCAATCGATTAGGTCAGATACAATAATGTTAGAAGAAATGAAGGAGAGATCAAGTGAAAAAGAGGAATAAAAGATCATTAAAACAGAATTATATCAAAATAGATGCCTAGTGATAGCAACATTTTTGACAAGTAATAAACTAAAATATCATGCTTGAAATAGATTGAAATAACGGAGATACTGTTAACAGGTGTTAACATAAAGTTTATTTTTTTTGCTGTTTTTTATGGTCAACTGGGACGAAATATTTATATTCACGTCTCTTATGATTTATCTTCAGATGACAACGCCGATTTGTAAGTGTTCGAATGAAATGGAGTTGTAAACATACAACGTATCCCTAATGTTCTATCGACATTTCGTTATCTAGATGTGCCGAAGTGTATACTATAAAGTAACCACCTTGCTATATGTTGATGCTGGTTGAACTATAATATTCTGATGAAAGGATGTTTAATAAACAACGTGAGATTATTGTCAAAGAGGTATAAGATACAAAGGAAGATGTGTGATATTTCAATTATAATACCGTGGTTTCTGAAATATAAAATAGGCTTAAACTAATGTAACGGTTAGTGATCCACTGGTTAAATATCAAAACGGAAGATGAGGAAGAAAACTATCGAATCCGATGAGTTGTGAGGAATCAATCATAAAATATATGATAAATGATTAGACCAAGAGAATTATAGAAAAGGACGTGCATATAACATAAAGAATTATTTTACGAGATCACGTGATTAAAGAAAATAATTATATATTTTTATTTACTAGTAAATAACTATTTAAACAAGCAAAATATTACTGTATGATGTAGATTAAATGAATTAATAGAGATGACTTGAGAGGGTTCTCATATAAGAATTTAACATTATCCTTGGAATGAAAACGAATGTACAATTAATGGTAAATTTTTTAATTGTTTCAATAAGATGTAAAGACGCACATGTCAGTCTACAGGGATAAAGCCCTGTAGTATTTAGTTATACTGATGAAACTGTTTTAAAAATACGGTCTCTTTATGAAAATTCTGTTGATTTTAAGAACATTGAGTAATTATTTCTATTGGCTGATAAAGGATTTTTGCTTTAAATATCCTACAGTGAGTAACAAGATATAAAAATTCACTCAATTTAGACTTAATGTACACAAATTTAGAATATATATGCATATGTAACTTTGAGTTGAGTATGCGTCGACTAAGTATCTTAGTTGTAAAACGTTCGGATCATTCTGCGCAAGTTTATGTCCTTTTAGTATGATTTCGTGAATGCACGCAAATGAGGACAAACCGACGATCATAAAGAACAAAATCGAACGAGAGAAATCCTATGCTCTAGCTTACACAATAACTGCAGACATACATTTTCAGAAAAGAACAACTAGATAAAATTATTCCATGAGAAACAAAGAATGAAAAGAAATGATGGACAACGGGGAATATAGCGTGATGGAATATAGAATATTCTTAGGAGGTAATGAGTTATATAATTTAAATGTCTCAATAACAGGAGAGGACAAGCAAGTGCAGTTCTTCTTTGGCAATTCAACAGAATTCTATTGAGACAGAAAACAGTTTCAAGCAGGCATCACACACGCTCAATTAAATCACAGAGTTTGCGTTTTACAAATCGATATGGACAGATTTTTCAATTACTATTGGATAGGATACAAAGCCAAATATTGGTAAACACAGTATATATATATATATATATATATATATATATATATATATATATATATATATATATATATATAGTATTGGATGAAATGTAGTTTATATGATACACACCTATCACACACATATGTATGGAATATATCACATAAAGGAGCATTTATTGTAATATATATATATATATATATATATATATATATATATATATATTCAGTTATCTTATTCGTTTGTTGAAGCTATCTAATATATCTCAATCCAAATAACTTTTATAGAATTGAAAAACAGATAACATACATTAAAATGTCTTAAACTTTATGATTTTGCATTTTAATTTTTTATTATTCACACTGAAATGCACAGACGCGCATATGCACTTATATATTGTGTGCCTTTAGGGATCATTCTCTCATTCAAACAAACATTTTTAAGACAAGAAAAAGCTTCAGTTTGATTAGATATTTGTTAAAAAAAATTCTGATTGTGTAGCTTAAAATAATTTATACAACATCTACGTATAGTTTGAAATTGACCGTTGTTTCTATTAGTCTTTTGAACAAAACCTTCAGTAGGGTTGCGTGAGTATTAGAGCGTAGAGGGCTAGGAGGTGTTCAAGTATAGTAGCGGCGGGTAATGCATGTGAGCTATAAAAACCCAGTGTAAAAAAAAGCTAGTTTCCCTCTGTGAAGTTAGGGATGGGCCAGGTAGGGTGGCGTGTTACGATAGGCATTTTAGTGTGTTTTCGCTGGATTAGAATGTGAGTCGAATAAAGGCGGTTTTTTATACAGCTTAAAATATTTTACAATTCTTGACGTTGATTTCGTAGTGTACTATATTTCTATTTCTAACATGTATTTCTCTAAAATCGATGGTTGGAAAGTTCTGTTTTTTTTTTTGTTTTTTTTTTGTAATATTGCACTTGATTTTGTACTATGCAATGTAAGGCGACGTGGCATGGTAGTCGTTGTGGAACCGACGAAATAAACATACCTATTAGTTGCGTGGTTGTTATAAAAGCTGCATTCCCCCAAGAGGCATTTGAGCTCTTATTATGTTGTTTCGTTCTAGTGGTTTAAGTTAGAGGATTGGTTCTTACTACTTTATTCAGGGATGTTAATCTTTTTTTATAGAATATAAGTCTAATCTAAATATTTTATAGGGAGGAGCATATATATGGATATTTGTTATGGCCCATTCTTTATATATATATATATATATATGCATATATATATACATATATATATAGAGAGAGAGAGAGCATGAGTATATATATATATATATGCATATATATACATATATATATATAGAGAGAGAGCATGTGTATATATATATATATGCATATATATACATATATATATATACATATATATAGAGAGAGAGAGCATGCATATATATATATATATATATATATATATATATATATATATATATATATATACATATACCCTGCGTGTCAAATTATTAACGAGATAACATTTTTGACCAGTTTCAGAAAATTACCGGTAGTTTCGTATCAAAAGCTTCGAAAAGGTTGGCAATGCTGAGCTGCGCATACTGCGAAATTTTCGTAGTGTTCAGCGCAAGGTAAACAACTTGCCATCGTAATCGCTCAATCCTCAGTATTTAGGGTGTCTCACATTATTAGCAAGCTAGTTTGTTTCGTCAATAAAATGCGTCGTAAAAGTGGATTGAGTAGTTCTAAAAAGAGTCCTATTACAGAACAGCTAGCAAAAGTTAAAATTACCCTAGAAATATCGAAAATGATACGAAGGTACCATTGAACTCTGAAGATCGTGGTCAAGTATCCTATAAAGGAACGTAAGAGAGCTGATAAAGGTAAATCTAGAGTTGTTACACACCGTTCTCTACACCAAATTAAACGTGAAGTTGTTATAAATCCTGGGCGGACAAGTCGAGAAGTGTTTGACCAAACCGGGTTAAAGAATGTCTCCAAAAATAGTCCATGTCACCTTTTGAAATAAGTGGCAAACTCTGTTAAGCCTGTGGCAAAACCTTCATTAAAGCAACACCACATAAGAACAGGATAAAAATGGGAACAGGGCAACATGAAAACGGATTTTTCCCAATTGTGCAAGGGATGGGTCCTAGATGGGCGCCATCGTCATCAGCTTTGAAGGCTCCAACGAGATGGTGGTGGGATAATGAGTTGGGCTGGGATTATTGAAGGTACTTTAGTTGGCCTATGGAGAGTCCCAGAAGGCGTAAAAATCACGTCAAATGCTTACATAGCTTTTCTTTGCTTCTTCAGTTATGGTTAAAATGTTGACGTTCAGAAGAACCATTATTTTTCTGCAGGATAATACTCGCTCGCATGCAGCATACTAAAACAAGGAATATTTGCAACAACTGGGAGTCTCTGGGCGACGGAAGATGGAATTCACCAGATTTGAACCCAATTAAGAACCGTTCAAGTATCATGAAGTGACACCTCTGTGAAAGTGAACGCCATATTAAGAGCAAAGATGAGATGTGGGATCTTCTCCAAGAGGTATCGCGGGAAATAAATGTTGACGAAATTTAAATTTGACTAATTCTGTGAACCAATGTCTTCTACAAGTTTTTTCATAAAAAAAGGTCGCATATGCCCAACGAATTATGTCAACGTAGAAATTACTATGTAGTTATTGTGTTCTAAGAATTGTTTCCAAGTTTAAGTCCTGTTTGAATATTATTTCAATAAACAAGTTATGGGTATAGTGTGTTTTTTCTCAACCTCGTTAATAACTTGACACGCAGAAATCAACAGATATTCCTATGTTTTGTCATAGTTTGGATAATACTGCCTTAAATACTTTTATTTTCGGACATGAGTAGCTGAATAGTATTGTAAAAACTTAATGTTTCATGGATTTTTATTCAATCGTTCCTTAAATATTTAAAAAATGTAAACTCGTTAATAATTTGATACGCAGTATATATATATATATATATATATATTTGTGTGTGTGTGTGTGCGTGCGCATATATATATGGGTGTGTGTGTGCGTATATATATATATGTTTTCAGGTCATTTAATGCCGAATCAAGTTAATTTGTAGACATTTTTAATAGAATATTTTTTCAAGTACTTTTCTATTAAAATCATAGTTGAGACCCTAACAGGTACTACCACCCTGGGTAAGAGTGGACCTGAGATAAATAGCAATTAAATACTGGCTCGACACACTCCAAAGCCCGTAACCTGGGGCCTAACCATCTGATATAGTTAAAGGCCATATCCAGGACCGTGTGTGTGTATATATATATATATATATATATATATATATATATAAGTTCGTTGTGAAATCAGTACAAGTTGCACCGGAAAATTACAAAAGTTTAAAATAGCTCTATTACAATAGAATATGAGGACGGTTTAAGAAGTGCAGCCCCCCCATTCTTCTTGTTTAAAAAGTTTCAGACCCCTCGAAAATATTAAATAAAAATTTACAATATAATTTTGCACTAGAATAATGGCCGGCTAGTTTTTTTTTTATTGACAGGATCAGATGTTAAAATTAAAATGTCCGCTGCCAGTTTTACTGATTAATTTAGCGAGTCAGTGTGAAAAGTATTTAGGAAAGATGAGAAAAGAAATATAAAACACTGATTGCTTTTATATCTTTTTTTCTGTCTTACTAATTTTAATCCTTGTTTAGGCAGGGGACACACTACAGTCCTAAAAACAAAATCATGACATACCGTGGATATATATACGACTTAGTTTTAGTTCAAAGCTCGTATTTATGTAGTAAGACGCCAATAATTTCTTTGGGCGTATATTAGACATTTGTATTTATTTATTATTTGCAAAAACTGCAATATATATATATATATATATATATATATATATGTATGTAGATATATGCGTGTATATACATCTATAGATGTATATTTATATATGTCTGTATATGTATATGTATATATATATATATGTATATATGCACGTATATATATATATTGCAATTAGGAACTGATGACGTTTATGATTAATGATTAAAAGTAAATGTGTATGTATATATATATATATATATATATATATATATATATTTACAGATTTACTTTTAATCATTAATCATAAACGTCATCAGTTCCTAATTGCAATATATATATATATACGTGCATATATATACATATATATATATATATATATATATATATATATATATATATATATATATATATATAAAGGGGAACAGGAGAGGAAATACAGTAAGAGGAGAGCCAGCTGATAGGTTTCGATCATCGCTTTTTCATTCTTTGTTTTAAAAATTCCTTCGATACAGCTTGTCCCGTTTCATGTTCTTTATGGATTGTAAGAAAACTTGAAATTTTTACAAGTTGCTAATAGCTCCTAGTAAAAATTTAACTAAAAATATTCAGTTCAATTTTTGGGGCGGTCTCAACAAACAATCGTGTAAAATATAATAATGTTATTATTTAATCACACCTCATACTATTCCACATAAGAATTTTTAGCTTTAATAAAAACTTTTCTTTTCCTCAAAATTAATACTTGCGAAATGGGGGAAGAATATAAACAACCAAAAACAAATGAAAAGTATCCATAAATTAAATAAATATAGGCAAAATAGAAATAAGTTTGAAAAGTAGCAGCAAAAATGTTTCATCAGAATCTGTGCCTTAAAAAAAGGATTTATTATTGATGAAAATTAACAACCAGATCAAAAAGAAATTTAACCTTACCCAATTGGTCAACACTGAGGATACGATTAACTGGTTTAACAGGATACCCAACAAGAGCAAGGCTGCATTTATCCAATTTGATATTGTCAGTCAATAACTTTCTATCCATTTCTGTAAGTTTAAACTTCAGTCCACCTATAAATTTCGATGAAATCGGTACTCTACCTTCTCCTGAGGTGAACATCCAATGGAAACAGTAATGTAAATTTATTATGGGCTCAATAAAAATTAAAAAAAATTATATACCGCTCTATTAACATATCGAGCACTTTTATCGGGTTTTTCTTTTACCTTATTTCCCTTGAAAAGAAATATATATATATATATATATATATATATATATATATATATATATATATATATATATATATAGGTGTGTGTGTGTTTAGTTCTACTCTTTACCGAGTATAACCACAGGTGCTTCCACATTGTATTTTAACTTTGAGCATATATATTTTGTCGACAATTATTCAGGAGATCGATTTTCTATCAAGAAAACTATGAAAGAAATTCTATGAAATTTCTTAATTTAAACATTTCACTGCTGAACGTATATATAGAATAAAAATGTAATATATATCTTTTAAATAATCCTGGACATGCATGAATTTTGTTTTTATGTAAGCAGCTGATAAGTGCTACTTCAGTATAATTATCTTAAGATGGAAAAGTGTCTATAGTGTGTGTTGAAACAAAAATAAAACTTAACCCTTTGGAAAAAATTGCCCAAGAAACGCTATGAATAAAATATAACCGAAGCGTTAATTAGGAGATTACATAAAGTAAACCTGTAGTGCATTTATTATTTTCATTTGTTGAATAAAATTCCTTTATTACTTTGTGGAAAATTTTAATTCTTCCTCAGTAAAAATATTTTTACGTAAACTATGCGTCAATTAAACTATTATATAAATATATTAAGACTAAATATAAAGTAATGCTAAGAAAATCAGTGAACAAATATTGCATTGTTATGTAAGACCGTTTTATGTTTACACCCCCCTCCCAAGATTTGAAGTCACACAGATTTCAATATCTTTTTCTTTTTGGGTTTACCATTAATGGTTCATTCACTTTTCTTTTCCTACCTGATCTTCGGGGTTCAGGTGCATTTTGAGGCGGTTCCAAATTAAAAGATTCGTATATGATATCTATGGTGTCCTCCTCTTCGACTGTTGTCGTATCATCATCATCTTGGATATGACGTTTTTTTATCTGATTTAGGTGCTTTTTATGTATATTCTGTGGACCTTTAATCATGTATGTACACTCACCAATGTGTTTATCCACTACTCCACATTCCCAGTAAGATGTGTTATTTCTGTAGCACTTAAAATGTACTCGATCTCCCGAGTTATATTTCTTTCTTCTCGTGTGTGTAGTGTTTCGGATAATTGCCTGCCTTGGCAATAGTTTGTCAAACGCTGATTTTACCTTTCTGGCAAACATTAGATCAGCTGGTGATATGTTTGATGGTGTACTAGGATGTGGTGTAATCCTATATACTTGCAAGAATTGTTGCAAAGCTTTTTCTGTTGGTGTTCCAATGGATTTCTTTAACGCTCGTTTTAGAGTGTCCACGAACCTTTCCGCGAGGCCGTTCGACCTTGGATGATACGGCGGAGTCGTGATGTGCTTCACTCGGAACGTGTCGCAAAATTCCTTAAACTCTGCGGATGTGAACTGCGTTCCGTTGTCAGTGACCAGTGTGTCTGGTACACCGAATCTTGAAAACAACTCGTGTAGGAACCCTATTGAGTTGTTCGTTGTTGAATTCCTGCAATGCATTACCTCCGGCCACTTTGTGAAACTATCCACTACAATTAAATAATAGTTTTCACCTACTGGACCAGCGAAGTCCATGTGGATTCTCGACCATGGTTGGTCGGTTTTCGGCCAAGGTTTGTGTACTATAGGTGGAGATTTTGCCGCTAACTGGCATCCTTTACATTTATCAATTGTTGTCGCTATGTCAGTGTCCATGTTACGCCAGTACACGTAGCTTCTCATTAACGACTTCATTCGATTTATCCCCGCATGTCCTGTGTGGAAATCTCTTAACATCCTATTCTGCAATGTTTTGGGTATTACAACTCTCTCGCTGTACAGTAACACATCGTCACATATGGAGAAAACTTTCTGCACCTTTGTGACCATTATAATTTTCTCTTTTATGTCCTTTATATATTCGTCTTTCTCGGCTTCCCTTTTAATGCCCGACAAAGTTACGGGTAGTTCCTTAATGATGTTTGCTACCATATTTGTTACTTCAACATTTGTCCGAATTGCTGCAATGACTGATTCTTACAGATTGTGATTCTGTGGTATCAGTCTTGACAGTCCATCCGCATGGCAAATCTTTTTTGATGCTAGATGTTGTAGCTGGATATCGTAATTAAGTAGTATTGTACCACAGCAATCTATTTGCGGTGTATACCGGCAATCCTTTTTTTGATCCATAGATCGTGACTAACGGTTTATGATCGGTTTCAAGTATGAATTGTCTACCATATAAATATCGGTGAAATTTAGTCACGGCAAAGATTATGCTCAACGCTTCTTTTTCGATTTGTGAATATGCCCTTTCGGCTGGTATCAGCGTTCTCGAAGAGTGCGCTATTGGTTTTCTAGACCCATCCGGCATAATATGTTGAATGCATGCTCCTAAGCCGTAGGAGCTAGCGTCACTAGCGACGAATATTTTTAAGTTTGTGTCAAAGTGCGTTAAGAATAATTCGGATGTTAGTGCGCTCTTTATTTTGTCAAAAGCGGTTCGACATTCTTGCGTCCAGTTCCACGGTGTATCCTTTTTAAGCAGATTATTTAAGGGGGCTCGCAAGTTATGCATTCCTTCAATAAAAGATTGGTAATAATTTGCGAGTCCTAAGAAACTCTGCAAGGTTGTTACATTATCGGGTGCTGGCATATTTTTTATTGCCGCAGATCTGTCTGGGTCTGGACGTCGTCCATGTTTGTTTATTATGTGTCCAAGATACTTAATCTCGCTCATACAAAAGGCACATTTACTTTCTTTTACTTTAAAGCCGAATTCTTGTATTCGAGTAAATACTTGTTTCAAATGTTCCTTATGTTCTTCTAGGGATTTGCTCCTGACAACAATGTCGTCCAGGTATGCACATGCGCACTCAATACCACTTAGCATGGTGTCCATCGCTTGCTGAAAGATGGCAGGCGCTACTTTGATGCCAAAAGGCAATCGGTTGTATTTGTATAATCCCTTATGCGTATTGATGCATAGTATTTTTGAGCAATTCTCCTCGACGGGCATTTGCAAATACGCGTCGCTCAAGTCTATCTTGGATAATATATTACCCCCATTCAACTTCGTGAATATTTCCTCTGGGCTTGGTAGGGGGTAATGGTGATCTTTTAATAGGGAGTTGACCCCGGTCGAAAAGTCTGCGCACACTTCGTCATTCTTTTTCTTTACGTATACGGTGGGGGCTGCCCACTCGCTGTGTTCTATTTTTGATAGAATTCCCGTCTGTTACAATCTATTTAATTCTTTATCAATCTTTTCCAACCCAGCGAACGGAACATTTCGCTTTTTTTCTAAAAATTGGGCTGGCGTTTTCTTTAAGTTACAACGAGGGCTTGAATTTATTGCAGCGACCAAAGTTAGTCGTGAATGCCTCAGGAAATAATTCTGTTAAATCGTCTTTTATATTTACTGTTGTTGGAGAAAAACATTCTAATTTTTTTACAGAATGTATTGATTGGCTTATCCCATAGTCCGAATTTCTCAATTAAATCTATTCCAAACAGATTTTCACAATTTTTTAGTACGAATATTTTTAATTTCTTCGAAATCCCTTTCAATTTTATCGGGAGGACAACTTCTCCTTCAAATTTTATACCACCACCAGTTACCGTCCGGGCTGCTTTACTAGTTTTCATCATGGCCGGTTTTCCCAACTTTTTCCACGTATTCAGGTTTATTATAGAAACATCGGAGCCGGAGTCGAGTTGTAACTTTATTGATGTTTTAAATATTTCCACTTTTACGTATTTTCGCCGATCTTTGTCTAATTTTGTATTTGATTTTGTTTGCTGTACTCTCTTTCTGGTGTAATCTTTATATCTGCAGTAATCGCTTTTGTGTCCCACCTTCTTACAAATGTAGCATTTTTTCTTTTTATTAGGACAATCTGATTCCCAATGCTTTTCTGCACATCTCTTACAGTTATATCTAGGGAGAGGCTTGTTATATTGTGTACAATATTTATGGTTATTAACTTTGGAATATCCCGTTCCATTGCTTTTCTTTGTAAAGTTCTTGGTTGGTGCGTATGGTTTTCTAACTTTTCTAACATATGCCACTCAGGATTTTTCTATATTTTTTTAATCCTTTTTTTGTGTAATGGCTCTTTCACAGTCCTCTGCTTGTTTCTGGAGGGATAAGTCTTGTTCAGATTCCAGCTTAGACAACACTGGTCTGCGTATTTCTGCATTTTTCGTGGAAACTAACACTTGAGCGAAGATTAGACATTTAAAATCTTCTACCGTTAGTTCTGCAATCTTAAAATTATCGCAGTTTTTATTGACAACTGATGCGTATGTCAAATAATCTTGGTCGTCCATCTTTCTTAGATTCATGCACAGCCATCTTTTATGAAAAAGAGATATATTTGGATTAAATAATTCTTTTAGTAATTTTACAGCTTCCATTCACTCTAATTCCGCAGTTTTTTTAGGTAATATGTAATCTACGAATTTGCTGTGTTCTGATGAACCCAATTTCCTGAGTAAGAGGCTCACTTTCTGACTATTTGGCCAATTTTTACAGTCCAGTTGAAAAACATCCTCGTATCTTGTGTAGTATGCTTCAAAATTCTTCTCTTCCTCAGGCACATCATGAAATGTGTCCATGCTATTAAAAATAGTTGTATGGGAGAAATTAACACTATCGACATTTTCTCGATTACTCTTTAGTAGTTCCAGTGTTTTAGCAAAACGTTCCTCTTGTCTTTCTTCATATTCCAATTGCAGTTTTTTCTGCTTTAATTGCGCCATTTTCTGATTTTCTTCTTGTTCCTGCTGCCATTTCAATAATCTGTCCTCTCTCTTTTCCTCGCGGTCAGCCTGTGCCTGTATTTGTGTTTGCAAAAGCTCGTTTTGTGTAGCTTGTGCTTGTAAAAATTGCATGAACATTTTTGATAAGTCTTCCATGTTTTTTTGTTTTTTTTAGTGTGTAGTTAAAAAAATATTGTACCATGTACCATATACACCGGTTTGGGTTACAACAAAAAAGCAAATTGCTGTAAGCTCCTGTTTTCAATAATAATATCGCTGCTTGCAATAATATATTCTTTTTGCGAGTCACGCTGCAAAAAAGTAAAACAGGTTTATCTGGAATCACGAAATGGAATTGACTTTCCGTTTTTAGGCCCTTACTAATAAGTAACTCTTTCTACAAAATAAAAGTTTGGCTCGTTTTTTTTTCGAGTCACAATTGAATAAATGTATGCAGTACATTTAGTTCTTTGAGTTTTTTTTTCTCTAGTATTTTAGTAATTAAAATACCTCTTAAATTGAGATTACCTTTTTTCCGTGACGTTTTACTGTATTATCCGTTATTAAGTGACAACTTCAAGAAAAAATCCTTTCCTTGAATTTTAGTTTTAGCTGTGGTATTTCCTTTTAGTACCGACGTCAACCAAGACATTAATTAAAAAGTCCTTTAGTTGTTGTTTTGTTTACGGAGAACAGTAATTAGAATCAACTGGTGAACTTTTTCCGTAGGTTACTTCCTTGCTTTTCGTAATACGGGTCTGACCTGTCGTTTTTGCGACAGAACAAAGTTCGCTTTTCGTTTGCAAGTTGGTCCTTTAGTAAGATTTGTCGTGTAGCGACAAACAAAAAATCACTTTTACATTCGTTTGCAAGTCGAATTCCCAGAAAACGGCGTAAATTGTCGCTTTTGCCACGTTAGAGTTTTTTTTTCACTTGAATTGAAACTTCTCTTTAGCGTAAAATCCGTTTGCTCGTCAACACTTTGCATTCCTTAAAAAAAATGGTCAACCTTTGCGTTGTACTTTTTTTTTCTAAATAGTTCGTCGTCAAACTGTTATATTTGACGCTTCATATCTCGTCGCCAACTGTTGTGGTTGCAAGGTTGAACAATAATTAGTAAGGAAATACAATGAAGACGCAAACAACAAGATAACGCAATAATAAGTGTATTAAAGAAAAGGTATATTTACAATATGTACAAATGACGGTGTCGAGTCAGAGAGTCTTGGTGGGAGGACATGTACGCTCTTCAGCGTCACTTCTGGTGGCATTTGAGTAAGACACACCAAGGCCAACCTAGGCTTGCGATTTATAGTGTTATGTTATTCGCATATGCAAATAAGTGGTTGCCACCACAACAGTTTTTAGATGTTTAGTGTGATTATCTGATTATGTCAAGCGACTATATTAATTCATTTCTGTAAGAGGGGCCCATACAAAAGCTGCAATCGGTGGTTTTAGAGAATACCGCGTGTTTCTATTGATATTGTATTCTAGGTACATATGTAATAATAATAATGTGTGTTCGTACGAATAATTTTTAATCAACTCCATACATTTTTTAAATATTTTTAAGAAGGGCAAATAGGTAAAAAACCAAATTAAATTGTTTTTTTGTTCTATTTCACCATCATTTTATTTAAACACAAAAAGCTCACTAAACTAGATGAAGTGTTTGGGCCTATTCTCCACGTATCCATTTCTTTTTGTGTATATAATCAATATTTATTTCAAAAAATATACACGTATACTGTTCCTGTTGTCTAATACTTAACATTTAAAAAGGTTTACACTTAATTCAATCTCATATTCTGTCTATTTATATTGTTTATAATAGAGGCAATCATGTATATATTGCTCAAAATAAAAAAAAAAAATACTTTATTATTTAAAGGGGCATTCTTTTTATACTGTGTATTTTTCTGCTTACTTAAACCGCCAATCTATGGGAAACCTGTACAGTTTTACATGGTAAAGTACATGTGACAACAGAAATTTAGTTCCGTTTAAGTAATAGAGGTCCGAGAGTTTATCGGCACCTTTGCAAACAACAATACCATATCCTAAACAATACACTTATCTATACTCTAAACCATACCTTGAAAAATATCCGTAACCATTCCCAACCCCTTTACTTAGTCCCCACAAGCGAAACTATAATGTACTCATCCCCCATTGACAAAATGGCGTGTTAATTTTGAAAGCTATTTTGGGGATGTCTATTCTCAAAGCCGTTCTAAACATGAGGAGCTTGGTGGTTGACAAACAACAAAACAACAACAGACGTACTTTGTTGTTTTTTTTTACGCGGGTCTTTATATTTATTAATAAAATGTGGTATCTATATTGTTTTGAAATTGCAGCTAGTTGTAAAATTATGTACATGTCGCACATATTAAATAATCAATAACAAAACAGTAGAATGCGACTTTATTATAATAGATTGAGACGTTTTAATTGCATG
>NC_136484.1:99803399-99973399 GCF_053919585.1 Euprymna scolopes
CCTCAAATTTGTCTACCGCACTGTCTTATTTATTATCGTCATTTATGTCTACAACAAGGACTAATGAATGTACATCTGGGCTGGATCTACTAATTGATTACTCATATCATACCACCACTGGAAATGGCTTAATCGAGCGGCTAGAGAAATGTATATTGTCCGCACTTATAAATCGTAGAAACATTGGGGAACTTCGTTTTAATTCCAAACAGTTCGTAGCCATACTTACACGTGTGAGATTACTAATCGGAATCATGTTTCCAGTTCAGCAGCCAAAAGTTTGTTCAAGTATTTATTTAATCTTGCACATATTAGTATAATCTGAGAAGCAACAAACTACAACCGAATTATAACGTCTTGCTGTTTAAGGTAATACATTCTTAAAGTAAAATCTTTTCCAGTATTTAGGGACCTCGACAGTAAAGAGCAAGGATGTGTTTCTCGTGGGGGTAGTCGGAATTATACACGGTGAAAGTGTACAATAGCTTCAACGGAGAACATCCCGTTTAAGTACTTTGAGAACAGCCACATTAAAGAAACCCTTGGATGACAGAGCTTGTATCTAGGCCAATAGTGCATAATTTTATTAGTCAAGAGTCTACTGCAGAACATTTTTGTCTAAGAATGAAACCAAGACGTAGATGCATAGTTTAGATGTAGTCAACAAAACGCCATGAAAGAGGGAATGGTGGTTATATAGAAATACATCATACATTCAAGTGTGAATTATCTTCTACCACGCTAATACGAATCCGCCTTCCATGTTGTAACCTTGTAAACGTGACCAACGTATTTGTTTTACGCTTTAACCATTTTGAATGTACCCCTAAAATATAAAGATGAATTCATTTTAATGCGACACCGCCTTTAAGAGATAGGTTTCTTTTTTTTTCTTTTCAAATGAATTTTTATTAAGCTCATTTATATGTAAGTGCCCACATATATTCCAGATAATGATTATATGAGGTAATATTCAGTGTTGTGTATTCGAATCAATAACATAATATTTGTAAGTCTGTTTTTGTTTATACACTTCTAAAAATCTCTTGAGATTTTCGCGCTTGCTGCTTGCCAACAAAAAGTTGGCTATCACTGTTTCTTTTTACTTGTAAAACAGAAACGTTCCGTTGGTGATCGGACACAATGCGGCAATCATTCACATCTGTCAGCGACCTATTCTTTTGTGAAACTCTCTAAATACAATTCTTACGTTTGGCAACCTCTTTGAATAAAACAAAATAAGCAGCTTGAGGTTGATCTTTATCGAAATTGCGAACAAATAAAAACATTGACTGTAGTTCGTTCCTTTTTTATTTATTTCATTTGTTCTATGGAATCTGATTGGTAGAATTTCTTTTTATTGTCTGTTTCTTTTCATAAACCCATAAACAGTTTTATTTGATCTTTTAAAAAGTTCTCTTGAATTTTAAAGTATGTAAAAGGTTAAATGGATGTGTGCCAGACTGTCACAATTTCGTGCGGTTACAAACGCTTTAACAATCGTTCACTATGCCAGACACTGTAATTGTGGTGGTGTGTTAATGCTCACGGCCGCAAATATATAAAAATGGGACTGGACTCAAAGCTATCTCAGGGCGCGGTTACTTACGCTAAGGCTGTAGATCTCTCGCTAAAATATCCTTATAATTATATTGTTGCATATAAAAAAAAAACTAGCCCTCCTGAAATAAATGGCAAGATATCTTCATGAAAAATATATACTATTTACTGTGATATGCCTGTTATTTTAATGTGTAACATATTTTATGATCTTATGGCAGACTAAAATGGTTCTTTTGGGATATTTAAAAGAAAGCCTACACGAAAATACACAAGAATATCCACTATGTGTGTTTAAACTATAGATAGGCGTCCGTTAGTTCTAAAATAATCTGATATACATCCTGTAAGTTTGTTTACACGAGAAACTCATTGTGATACAAAATCCGTCTAAGCACGCATATCATTATCAAATATATTTTAATCTAATAGCAAATTTAATCAATGCTAGTATAAGCAGATATTCCAGCGAAATATAGCACTTATATATATATATATATATATATATATATATATATATATATATATATATATATATATATATCAGAATCAACGACCATGAGTACACAAGACACAAGTAGGAGGTGGGACAAAGAATACACTGTGTTAAGTTTTACTACAAGACAGGCTCGTTAAAGAAAACCCAGAAGAGTTTCATGCGTCAATTCGAATGTGAAAAGGCTCGATCCAAAAGATGAATTCAGAACTGACTGGACCACTCTGAGATGTATGGGGCCGTGGAGAATCTCAACGCTGCCAGAGAGAACCGTCCAAGCCGCCCGGGATCTCATAAGAAGCGAACAGCTGAGCTAGTCGAAAGAGTGAGTGCGTCTCTCCAGCATAGTCCGAAACGCTTTGTGCGTAAACGAAGTCAGCCCCTCGGTATATCCCGTGAGACTTGCAGGAGAGCGCTGGTGAACGATATCAGAGCTTACCCATACAGAATACAGACGCTGCAGACCCTTACAGCCTCAGACAAGAAGTAGAGGAGGGTTATAGCAGCCAAGATGCTCGAGAAGATAAGGACAAACCAACTTTCCTTTACCCCCTTTGGACCTCAGATGAAGCCCACTTTCATCTTGATGGAAAGGCGAACTACAAGACAAATGTCTTCTGTTATAGTTTGAAGAAATATTGTATAATAAAATTATAGGGTTTCAGTTCAATCCTAACCTTCATAGAATGCAAATATATCAAAAAGATAAACACTTTTTTTTAATATAGACTCTCATAAGAATATTTTGATAAGCGTGTTTAATTCTGAATAGGCTGGGTATAATAAAATAATGGGGTCTATCTGAGTAGAAATATTTCTAGAAATGTTTTTAATTTTATTACCAAAAATAGTTTCAGAAAAATAAGTTGTTTTAGAGTAATGCTGGAATCAATTTAGATGAATGAAATTGGATTGAGCAATACTTGAATATTCTATTATATAAAAGGCAAAGTGTGCGCGTGCGCTGGTTTGTATGTCTATCAAAAACTATCGTATCGTTTTAAAGCGCGGTTTCATAGAATATCTAAAAATTGGAAAAAAAATCATTAAGTCTTTTACCCTCAACTGGGCAGATTCCTACAAGAAGGGGTCGGTTTTTCGTTGACATTTTCACAAGCTATGGTCTCTTTTCGATTGACTCCCAAGAACTCCACACACACCCCTCGACATCTGGTTTCTCGATGGATGCATCAACTAAGACGTTTATATATATATATATATATATATATATATATATATATATATATATATATATATATAATCGCTTTGTAACAAGAAATTTGGCTGTAACGAGGTAAAAGTTAAACTATTTGACATTTGAAAACTCTAATAAACTCCTCCGCCAATGTCAGGAATAAACATTTGAAATCTTAGATATAAGTTATTTTGCCATGGATCAAACATTTTAATTTGAATTGAGCAAAAACAAATGTCAAGGGATCAAAATTAGACTTAAAGTTAAAAAAAAAGAAATCCCTCTGCAGTGTTTACCAAATTACTAAGCCAATTCTAAATATTTGAAATTTTAACTCAAGTATATCCAGACATAAGGCCAGCTTTTAAATCCATTTTTGCAGAAATTTTGGTTTTTTCAATGGGTAAAAGTTCAAAAGATCTGACCTTTGCGGATCCAAACGGTTGAAATTTTACATAAAGAGCATTCAGACATGCAGCAATTTTTAATCAGTTTTTAGGCGAACATTTGGCTTCCAAGAGGTCAAATTTGAGAGATTTATGTTTGCAGACTCTACCGAACTCCTCCGTAACTTTTAGGTCCAAACGTTTGATATGTTGGGTGTAGGTTACTCAAATACACACACACCCACACACACACATATATATATATATATATATATATACACACATAAATATATATATATATATATATATATACACACATATATATACTAGCATTTCAGATCAGCATTGCCCGGGTGTTTGGAGGTGCATGTTGAGCAAAAAAGAAGTAGTAGTAGGGA
This sequence comes from Euprymna scolopes, assembly GCF_053919585.1. NCBI lineage: Eukaryota > Metazoa > Mollusca > Cephalopoda > Sepiida > Sepiolidae > Euprymna > Euprymna scolopes. The sequence continues at coordinate 99,807,435 of NC_136484.1, forward strand.
GGCAGTCTCGAATCCATACCGCGAAAGAGGAAAAGAATGGGGGAAAACGTGAAGTCTTTGCTGTTACGACTACTGCCAAACCGAATGTGATGTAGGTCTAAATTATTGCTAGGCAATCGAAAAGAGGAAATGACTTTCGTCATTATCAGAAAAGAGCTACCCCTTCCTGTAGGAAAGTGCCCTGTTTAAGGTGAAAAATGTAAGTTCTTAGCCAATTTTTTTTATATGTGTCGTCTGAAGTGTCGAGCTTTCATACGATTCTGATCTTTTTTAAAATCCGTCGCCTCTATTGAAAGTTTTACGCAGACATGTAGACATACATACATACATTTATATATTGGTAACTAAAATTTTCGACCCAAAATGATTAATACCCTTAATGTAAAATTTCAAATGTTTAGACCAGAAATTGTCTGTGAAATTTGGTAGAGACCGCCGCGGTCATTTTTTTTAATTTAACCCCTATTATTGCCTATTAACCTTTATTGATTTGTGCTCAAATAAAGTTATTAAGTTAGATCCATGTCCTAGGGATCAATATTTAAAATTCCCAATGTTTAGACACAAAATTGGTGGCCGAGTATGGTAAAGTTCTTAAAGGTCAATTCGTTGAACTTTGTTCTTTTAACAGCTAAAATTCTGTCCGAAAACCGATTACAAAATTTTCTCCAAATCTCAGTTGCCTGTATATAAAATTTTGAGTCTTTAGACTAAAAATTGACAGAGATATTGTATATATATGTATATATATTATGTATATATATTGTATCATATATATATTGTATCATATATATATTGTATTATATTTTATATATTGTATTATATATTATATATTATATTGTATTATATATTATATATTGTATTCTATATATTGCATTATATATATATATATATATATATATATATATATATTGTATTCTATATAATGTATATATTTTATATATTATATAGTATATGTATATATATATTTATATATAATATAATATATATTATATATATATAATATATTATATATATATATATATTATATGGAAAAATGCGCGCATGAAAAGTAATATTCTTAAGATTTTATTAAACTTGGAAAAGTAAAGGACAAGAAATTCAACCTGGAAAAGTAAAAAAAAACGTTATTCTAGTAAAGTAAAAAATAAGAATGTTTTAGACTTAAAATATTGCAGCTAAAAATAAAATTTTAATATTGATAAATATTTTATTTATTTTTTGCATATGTTGTTGTTTATTGTTGAGTTAGAAAGAATTAAATGATCCTAATTATGATATAATAAAATTATGTATTTTTATGTAAATTATAAAATTATTAATTCCATCTACTAACTAACTAACTAATGAATTAATTTTATTCAAACAATTTTCACTACATAAATATATGCAAATAATAGAGGGGGGGGAAATAAGTTCAATCCAGCGACTGGCCCCCTTTCTATATAGAACGTAAACTAACAAAAAAAAAAGATGGCACTCGGTGTCTTTTTAGATATCGTTGGAGCTTTTGTCAACATACCCTTCAGTAGTATGTTCAAGTCGCTACGAGAACTCAATGTGCCACGAGTACTCATCCGATGGATTGAGTATATGGTGAGGCACAGAACAGTTCAAGTAGAACTACTGAGAACTACTGTTAAAAGGGAAGTAGTTAAATGAAACCCCCAAAGTGGGATTTTATCACCTTTACTATGAAACTGTATGCTGAATCCACTTTTAAAGGAGTTTAAAAATAGGAATATTTATGCCCAGGCTGATGCTGATGACATCGCAGTGCTGGTCGCGGGTTCAAAAGCATCATTGGTCAGACGCATTGCCAAAATGGGACTACATTTTTCATCAAATGTGATAACGAAAAATTTGAGTTCATTCAAAGAATATGTATATCATAGAATTCACTAATATTTTTAATCGATAAATTCACCATTTTTTGCTATAAAATCATAAGGAGAGTTAAAAAATTAGTTATTAAAAAAAAGTTCGGTTTTTTAATTATAAAAAAAAAAACGATACACAGGATTGAACCTAAAATCTTTCCACCAACCCCCGGTCCTCTAACCGTTACGCTAACATGTCATATTGGCAACATCGCAGTAAAAAATATTTATATACAAAAAAAGTTATGCAAAATAAAAACAAGCGTTAGTCACTTATGTACTTACTCTCCTGTTTGTGGACCCACATATTTTGTTGTAAATTTGTTCTACTGAACCAATTTTCGAATTTTTTTTTTTCAAAATGTAGCTAATGAGTTGTTCTATCCAACTATATGACCTGTTTAAAATTTGATTGCGTTTGGAATTAGTGGTTGGGGTTTGAATATGTCTCGATTCATTCAATTTCGGACTTTAGTATATATCCAACCACGGTAGTGGTTGAATGATATATATATATATATATATATATATATATATATATATATATATATATAACAATATCTCTGTCAATTTTGAGCCTGTATATATATATACATATATATATATATATATATATATATATATATATATATATATATATATATATATATATATTAGCGAGATAAGTGACAGATTAAAGACCAGGTGAAATGTCCTGTTAGATATTGCATTTAGGTCATATTTTAGTGTGAAACTAGCCAAAAATTAAAGCTCAATATTTAAAAAATAGAGCAATATATCAGTTTAGTTGTTCCAGTAAAATTCTGAACATAAAAAATAAACACATACATTCGAGTTAAGAATTTATTTGACACAAGGAATATATAGAGGGGAGTTATTTCCTTAATCCATGAATTTTTCAATAATTGCTTATATCATCAGAGGAAATGCAATGCAATTAGCAAAATGTTCAAGTGTGTGTAAACATGTATTTTGCTTTTTAGCACATATATTGAAAATATTGTTTGAGTGGTAAATAATATTTATAGGAGAAGGAATTTCATACAACCTGCGGAGTCCATTATCGGAAAGAGTTCAATATCTTCTGGGGAATTATTACCACGTGGGAGGAATAGTAATCCAAAGGGAGAAGTCAGAAATCTTATATAATAAGAAATTGGTTGCTCCATACTGTTATTCCGAAGGGCTGTCTACGTCGGTGATTTAAATATGTTTTTGTTGATAGGATCCAAAATCGTTGTGGGTGTGGGGACAGCGTATTAAATATTGAACCAACGTTATATTCCATACATATATTTGCGTCAATGATGAAATTTGTATGTTGACTCATATATATATATATATATATATATATATATATATATATATATATATATATATATATATATCGGCCGCAAAATCCTTCGAAAGTTAGTAAGCCTGGATTGACAAATATTCGGAGAGATGCTTATTCGATCCGATGCGTTAGACGATTAGCTTCTAGTATTAGCCGAAAGTTACGTCTGGACCTACTCATGCAAAAAATTAGATCAAACCCACTCGTTAGCGTTTTGTATCAAAGTCGTCGACAAAAATATACTGAAAAGTCTTCATTGTTACGAGATGTGTCATGAGTATTCGTGTGAATACCAAAAAAAGTTTCAATATTTCAAATCAGGGAGGTCTTTTTATGGTATGAATATATGTATATAAAAAAAAACATAAATAATCTTCAAATTGAAAATGTGCCCAATCCCAATTTCATTTTTGTTATATCAAGGCTCTTTGGCAATTCTAGGATAAGGGTTAACTATTAAGTAGATGTTCTGCATTTGTCAAGACAGGAAATGTATTTTTGGAGCTCCACCCTATATGTGGCAGCAGTACTCTTTGTTAGAGTTAATTTTACAGGTAGAGAATCGCAGCGGGAGAGAGATACTTCCTGGAGTGGTTAGGGATCTGTTGTCGGTATTTCATTTCAGATTCAGTGTAAAAGTCAGTCCGAGAAGTTTGTTAAAACAGGGTGCGTCACCAAGGCTAAAGATGTTCATTTGGCGAGAGATGTTCATTTTATTTAGGGTTAACTGTGCATATAAACGGAAGTGGTGAAAAGATAGCAGCTTGGTTTTGAATGTTTAAAATCTGACCAGCAATTTCATTACCCCATAGCAGCTACATTTAAGGTCAGAGGAGTGAGAATGAGAAACATCTGATCTTTGTCGGCTTTTGCAGTGTTGCCATAGATGGTAGTATTTTCTGCATAGACGCCGACAAATGAAAGAAGAATATGGTTTGTGAGGTCCTTGATAAAGAAAAGGAAGAGTGTTCGACCTAATATTGATCCTTGGGGCATGTCAGCTTTGATACTGTGATTTACTTATTTCTGCCCATTAACGACCACTTTAATAGATCTATCAGAGCGAAAGGATTTATAGATTGAGGGGACATATCCAGTTATTGCGAAGCTAGAAATTTTATGAAGTAAATGTTTGTGTCAGACCCTATCAAATGCTTTAGATAGGCTAGAGCTATCGCTCTAGAAATGAAACCTTTGTCAATAAATCAGCTGATGCTGTGTAATACCACAATTACCACATCAGCTGCAGAAACCATGTTGCATGCTACTGAAAAGTGTAATTTTGTTGAAATGATTGCCAAGTTCTCCAATCATCTTAGAGTAAATTTAGGAAACTGTTTTTTCATGGTATGGATTAAGCAGTAATATTTACTATCTTAAAGTTTTTTTATGTTATGTGAAAATATAACAAACAAGGAATAAGGAAAAGATGACATATTTTGATAGAGCTTAATATATAGTTAAATTACTCCATATAAGACCCATTAGACAATAATGACGGTCTCAATTTCTGACGTAAAATTTTGGCTTTGATATGTCGATGTGTTGAAAACGATATACAGTTTGTGATGCTTCCGATGTTAACTTGACCTTCGGTTCTTGCCCCTTAGAATGTGAGGGCAAAGCTAGCAAGTCAAGCCTCTTCCTATGAAATAATGATTCTAAATTTCTGAATCAGAAAAATCTTCCGTCATTGGTTGTTCAGAAATATCACACAATGTCAAAACTATTAATTGTGTCCAATGAGTGGCATTAAAATTAATATTTTCTAATCTTTTTAATCGTTTCTTGGTTGACTCCCCAATCCTGGAAGAATGTAAACATTACTGGAATATTAAGTTTCAATGTGCAGTTAATAATTATGGTGGGATTAGATAAAATCTTCAAAATATTTGTATACATTGGAATAAATAAGTCATTGATAAATGAATAAATGTTTATTTACCTAATGGCCGACATTATTTTAAAGATCCTTCTCTTACTTCAACTTGCTCAGATTTGAGCATTGAATAGATAAAGTTTTCAGGCAGTAAAAATGCTTTACCTTGTATGTTTTACTACAATCTGCTAGATTCATTAAGTTGCTTCTTAATCCTCTGGATCATATTAAGAATGTGCAATTGCTGATTGTGAATTATTTTTTTTCAATTTCAAACCAACAAATGGACTACAAATTTACAATAAAAAATTATTAACCTCTGGAGTTTTCATGTGAGACTTTGTGGGTATGCACCACGAGTCCATAAACATATGAGCCTCGTGGCTAAAGTTAGCCATTTTGCCTGGTTTTAAAGACCAATTTTCCACAGCGCATATCTACGGTAAACCTTACTTCTAGAAATACCTACTGTGTATTCATACAGTAGTCTTTCGTCACAACTGAGGTCATTTATTTTATCAATCCAGAGGACTTCTAATGGTTGAAAATGATATTTGGGGTAAATCTTAAAAATCATTTGAGCATAATTTCCCCAAAGGCTTGCTGAATGTTGTAAGTCCGTTTTCGGAATCATCCATGTTTTTTTTTTTTTAAAGAGCCCTGAAAGGTAGTTCGTTATGGTTAAAAGAGCAACCAATCGTATGAAGATTTAAAAAAAATCGAAACTTGCAACCATTCGAGCTTCACTAGCTCTGTGGGTATTAGTGTTGTCAACAAGGATAGCCTTGATAGTATTTTCACTGTTGAATTCACGCAAAACATCTATCACTGGCTCTGCATGAACAGCACCTGTTAACCCACTGTTAGGAAGAACCGTATGAGTCAGATATTTACTTTCATATTTTATCTCTATTGTAAAAATTAAATTGTCTTGTTGTCTCTTAGTTTTTTTTTCATAGTTTTTGCCCTGTCAACTTTTCATTTATCAGTAAAAATATTGCTTGTATTGTGTATATGATTCCCCATAGCCTGCATATTGCTTGTATTGAGTATATGATTCCCCATAGCCTTCAAATTTAGAAATAATACATTGACTAGGTTGGCTCCAAGTTTAGAAGATATGCCCCTTCACTAACTCAAGAGCATATCTGGGAAATTTTATGAGGCTGTAAGCCCCTTTTGGATGACTCTTTGCAAATAGTCTTCTCCTGGTTCATCACGTTAAGAAGATTAGCAAGAGGGATAGGGAGAAAATATTACTCTGGTGATTTGAAGGTGTTAGTGATGAATGCAATTTTTTTTATAAACCGCTCTCGTTACTTTTTAATTTTTAATAGCGCTTTTATCTAATGGACAAAGGTGAAACACCCTAATTGCTTCTCTGATCAATTACGTATTTACGAAGTGGAACCTGATGAATCAGATGTTCTCATATTAAAATACATCTAAACAGATTAATACAAAATTAGTTTGCATTAAAATATGGAAATTCGTTTGAATAAAACCGTACGTAATATTACTTAACTCCCTGATACCTTCACCGACATGAATATGAAGACATTTCTATATAAGGTCACTAATACTATGCGTAAAATAAGTGGCACTTTAACCATACACACTGTTGTATTTTACTTCCCCTAAAGACATTTGAAAAATAGAAAATAGCTTAGCTTTTGTTGAAGAGAGCAAGTGCAAATAATGCGCTCAATATAGAAATTTTCTTTATTGCATTTTACATGAAGGTCATCCCAATTTAAAACTGGAAAATTGCAAGAACAGGACAAAATATCAAATAGTAAATCTATAGTTTTTCTAGCCAGAATTTATTTTGGGAAGCGAGGGGATGTTTTATATTCATTTGTTTGTCTTTCTTGATACATAGTATAGTCACCTTTTTTTTAAATAGTCATTCCACTTAACAGGTAAAGATAGATTAACCGCTTTCTAAATATCCATGACTTCCTTTGTTAGTACTTTGGAAATAGCAAAATTTGAAATGTAAGGATAATTATTCATTAAATAGTAACTCTTTGGAATAATTTGTCGGTAAATTGGAGGCTCCATTTTATTTGATAATGTCGGTAGACCAGAAAAGTCCATTACACTCTTACTGCGAGTTAAAATTGTCGATTTTCTGGATATTTTGAATAAAATATCTGAAAAAATACACTTAGAAATTAAATTACACAAATAATTTTTAAATAAATTTGATTTAAAAATGTGGTGCCTATGCACTTCTGTTTCCATGCTATTTTTAAAAATCACATTTTCAAGTTAAATTCGATGTTTAAAATGTTTTCTAAATAATGTTATTATTGCATCACGGTAACATAAGTGCATAAGTACTACACATTTTTTAATGAATTTAATACAATTTGAAATAAATACAATTACTTCGAGTATTGTTTACTTTACTTAAGGACAGATCTGAGTTCGGCTCGTAAAGTTTATTTTATGAATAAACATGATCTTTTTAAGATAGAAACAAATCAGAATAATTATTTATGTTGAATTTTTTAAACTATTTAAATCTTTTTTAATGAAAAAAATTGAGCGCTAATATTCTGGAAAATGAAAAAAAATGCATGTTCGGAAAAAATGTTTTTGTAGAAACCAAATATATTTTAACTGTAGGCTCAGGAAGAGGCATGATAAATATATACTGATAAAACATGTAGGATCACGCTCGATGAAGGCTTGTAATATCTATATGATAAAGTATCCACGAGCCACACGATTAACAAAATGCGTTTAAAACCGTATGTAATATTACTTAACTCCCTGATATCTTCACCGACAATGATATGAAGACATTTCTATATAAGATCACTAATACTATGCGTAAAATAAGTGGCACTTTAACCATACAAACTGTTGTATTTTACTTACTTAAAGTTTCGCTATTTAAAAACTGCATTTGGTCCATTTACATCGAAGATAAAAAATGCATTTTGCTCATTTTCTCATCGTTCTAGGTTATGTGAATCTGAAATATTTTTCCTAATAATATGCTTGAAAACTATTGAATTTTTTTCTAAGCAAACTGTTGTCTCATGACCACATACGCATACATACACATATATACACATATACATATACACCTACATAGGTCTCTGATGCAGAGGTTAAATAAAGCTCCCCGATAAATGTGTGTATGTGAGAATTTAATTTTAATATATGTTAATTTTTGCGCGACGTTCTGATGTTTATACTTTCTCTACTTAATAGAATAAATATTAGCGTAAACCAATTACAATGCAAATGCATTTCATTCAGTTTATAAGGTTGGAAACGAATAGTGGTTTTATGTGAACATTACAGAAATTAAAACAACTATCAATAAAGCATGAAAAATAAAATAAAATGGGTTATGTAAGAATAAAGGGAAAGGTGAAAGTAAAAATTTTAACCACGCGAAAAGAAACATTGAGAAATAATAAAATAAAAGTTATGTATGGTTATTTAGTTTGTCTTCAACTTGCTCTACTATAGCTCTGTCATTTACAGCCTTCGTTCTTCTGCCGATCATATTGACAAAGGACTTCATGCATTTATTTTATCAGAGTCTGAAAGGTGTTGCAAAATAACTATTCCGAAGATTGTCTCTATTTTCAAATGTAAAAAGAAAAACACAGCCAATATTAAATAGATTTCTTAGGGAACATATATTTTATTGATGAAATGTTTACACAAGTTAAAAGCAAGAAAGATTATTCCAATAAGTTCTCAATTTTCCTATATTTTACGATATGTATTTATACGTGGGTGCAGACTCCTTTGTGCCTTAGCTTTACAATATATAGCCTTGTCTGGTGAATGAGACGATCGATCTGTATGTCTATCATATATTGCGTCTTTGATTTTGAGTAACTACCTTGTAATGTGGCTTCTGAGCATGAAAACTGTCAGGGGATCTTCGCGGATATCTCATATGATTATCAGAACCCACGTTTAAGAATAAGAGGGAAGTGAATTTAGAAGAACTATTGGATGGAAATATCAATAAAAAATACTATATCTATTAAATCACGATTGAAAAACGCAAACATATAGCAAACGAATACAACTCTACAGAAATAACGATAACTCAAAACAAAGAAAAAAAACAAGGAATAAAAATGATACAATCACGAAATGAATTACGAGTTGAATAATGTAAACTATTGTTTGTATCATTTAGATTATTCAAAATAGATTTCGCAAGTTGAGTGTTATTAACGAACTCTTTAAAAATGATAATTAAGCTATATCGTCTTTAAAACAGAACCGGGGCTTTCTTTGTGTCATTTACCAATTAATTAGCTTACATTTTATCTAATTCAAAATTGTATTCTTACTGAAAGTTAATCACTAAATTCCGGTTTATTGATATTAACCTGGTTGCTAGAAACGATAAATAAACTAATCCAGTTTCACTTTAGTCCAAATTAAACTCGAACTTTGGCTTATTTAAAAAAAATATATATTAATTAGATAACGATTTTAAGAACTGAAAACAGATGTGGCTATATAAATAGCCAACTTTATCTTAGAATTGGTTTAACTATATTATTGTATTATATTAATTGCAGACATTACGAGTAGACTGCACACTTATGTACTTTTAATATTTAGTGCAGTTAACTATATTTTTCAGACTAATATTCCGTATTTAATTGCTCAATTTACAAATGTAGTATACATTTTTCCATCATGATTACAAAACTCTTACCAATCATAACCGTCTGTAAGTAATATTAGTGTAATATATTTTCTGTGTTCATTTTACAATTAGCCCAGGAATGGCCTACATGTATTAATATTGTATATGTTTTGTAGTAATATATCGATCAGTTATTCTGAGGTTTCTCTCTATTTTTAAGTGACTATAGTATATCTCGTTTACGAAATACACAAATAGAAGGATGGGGCTAAAGGAGAGTATCTTGATAGTAAATATAAACAAAAAATATAAAACTTTCTATGTATAAATCAGTGAAGGCAGTTCAAGTTGATAGCTTTAAACGCAGTAATAGAAAATGAAACATTATAATAGGCAATTAGTTGTGTTTACTTTGAAATCACGTTTATTCTGTAGAAAACTGAAATAATTTGGGTTCTTTTCCTATATGCACAGGTTCGTTTTAGTTATAACCTGAAAAAGATCGCATACTTAATATATTTACTATACATATATTTTCAGCAAATATATAATCCGAATGTGGAATTCGTATTTCTATAAAATATTTCCAATCTCTATCGTATATTATTCAATGAGTTGTTGTCTCATAGTTCATCAGTTTTTAATCGTATATACTTTTTCATAATGTGTTTTATACGCTGAAAAACTTCACCTGCCTATAGTATATAAGTTATCGTGTTTAAATAGTATAACGAAGTATAATTATTTATCGCACAAGTTTGTCCTTAAAATGTTTCTATGTATAATACAAAATCTCAGCATAATTGAGAGATAATAAATTAGTGCACATTCGTACACATTTAAATCATATGCTAAGCGTATAAGTTTCCAGACATAATGAAAATGTGAGCGTTTTTAACATTAACTGATTTAGTTAAAAATATGTATCACGTTCTTTCTGAATTTTGGAAGGGAAACATTGCAATTTACAAAATATGAAACATCATTATATAAAATTAGAAAAAAATGTCTATTTTAGAAAAATTTCATTCATCATATATGACGATCATATTGTATAATATGTAGATTTACTAAAGCCAAAGTTATTGTGTTCAAATTTGGGGGAATCTCTTACATAACTCATAAACTACAATGACTTTAAGAGACAAGGAATTAATGCGCAAGAAGGATAGTATAAAAAAGAAACATAAATCACAATCATACATTTTGGAATATTTAGATCATTACAGTGTTTTCATGATCATCCTGATGATTGGTTTCATCGACCGATGTGATTGATACAATCTGCGTTTGCATCAACTGAAAAATTTTCAATATTTCAGTCAAAGTATAAATAGTATTTTGAATAACCCAAATCACAGAATATTTAAAGCATGACTGCTATTTTCATATGCAACATGATTATTAGTGTGTCGATCATGTTTTGTATTATATTTCCCCCCCTAAACTATAGACAAATAAAAGAAAAAAAAGCATGATTAATCTAATTGTTAGGTTTCAAAATAGAGTGAAATTCTCTAATCAAATGTTTAGTAAGGGCACGTGTCCTGATGTTACATTACATGGACAGATAGCCACAAGTCTTACGTCAGGAATTATCAAATAATACACTACATCACTTGATAGGAATATCAGATTGTGATAGCTGTTTCTTAGCTAAAGAAATGACGATTATTCCATATATATATATATATGCATATATATATATATATATATATATATATATATATATATATATATATATATACTATAAGACGGCATAAGATGAGGTATTAAAACACAGATTGTTTTCTGTTTTGCAGGGCTCGAAATATATTAGTTGATAATATATATAAAAGTGCCTTATATAAGTGAGTTAAACGAATATTCCTATCACACCAACATGTAGTAGACAAACTGCAAAGACTGTAGAGTGCCAAAATATTTTTACATGTAGATATCCGACAATTGCGACGTGCAGTTTTCCCTTTTTATAAAGTTGGTCGCTATCTATATTTATTTCAGTTTTTTTTTTCTTTTTTTACTCAGTGTCCGATACTTTCGAATTCACTTAAGCTGGAGTTAGGAAGTCTAATATTTTGTATTTCCCCTGTAATGATGGTCTTTTAACGTCTTCTCTTCAAGCCTTTATGGATTCATGTTTCATTTAAAATTCACAGGGGAGTATATTTATTGCATTTGCCACGGTAACTTTGTAATCGTTTTTATATTTCAAATATTTCTCCCCTTCTAGTGATTAGATCCGTTACCTGTCAATTCAATATGCCGTTGTCCCAACAATTCCGCGGAGCTAATTTCATTATAACCCGTCTCTTCTATCATTTTAAGCACTAAATACTTATGACTAATTAGCGGCGGTGTATCATTTCTAATATTAAGAATCGTACCTTCAGTTTGAACAAACTTAACTGGCATTGGCCTCGACGGACTTGCTGCACTTGTGCTCTCCCATCGTAAATACTCCCAACCGATCCGATAATCAGCCAAGCCTAACTCCTTTATACTAGAACGCTCAAGAGGCTGGAAAGCTTTGGGCATTAGTAGATTTTGTCTTCAAACTGCTTACTTCAAGAATTTCTTCTATGTTGTCTGCTTTTTTTGCGGAAATTTAAAAGTAAATTGGACAAACATCTATATAGACAACTACCTACTGAGAATGGATCTAAAATAGGGCTCATAATGTTCAGTAGTTCTTAATATAAATAGAATACTAAATCTTTAAATTTTTTTGTCTCCGTCTCAAATTTTTAAGCTAGTAAAGTTATTTCTAGAAAACTTATCAAATATACTAATTAAGGTTGGAACCCTGTATGTTTTGGTTTCTATTCTAACTGATGGTCTCGTAAATCATATGGTTTTAAATTTCATAATCACTAATATATCAACTTACATATAGCAACCAATGGAATATTGAATCTATTAAAATAAATACGAAATTTGTATGAACCGAAATATACTTAAGGGTACAATACAATAATGAATAGAGAATTGGCTCTATAATACAAACGGAATCTGTATAAAATAGAGTATTATATATAAGCATATATTACGATGAGGTAAGCCTTCTAGTATAAATAAAAAGAAAAATGTGAACGTCTTACTCCGGTCACCATTGCATTTTGTTATATTTGAGTTGTCTCATATGGTAATGCATTCTATTCTCCGTATTTTACAATTTAGTAACCAGTACTAGCTATCATCTCTCAGTTCACATATACATTGTACTATATCAATGCCGGTGCCTCAGAGATTTAAATTACGATATCCTATTATAATATATTTTTATATACTTATTACGGTAGTTCTCTCGAACTTTTCTTAGAATGATTAACGTACTTTTCAATTTTGTTTCAAAATACTATCTTAATTAAAAAAAAAAATCAAAATGTGGTTAGTCAATACCACTTTCCAATATCAGATAAATAGCGGTTTTCCTTAATATTCGGGATGTCTTAACTAGAGGAGTTGTAAAATGTCAAAGTTTTTATTAATTATAATTAGAATATTTTCCATATTTTGCTTATATGTTCCTTTTTCAATTATTATTACGGTTTTTGCTTATTTTATAGGTTCTGCAGCGTTCTTGCAATGCATAAAATTAGTTCACAATGTATCACTGATCTTTATTCTGACAACAAGTATACACCATACAATAAAGATGGAATATGGCATACCAGTTATTAAATATTTTTGTAGACACTAAAAAGAGCCCCACAACAGAGACACTCCAGAAATAATAGAAAGTTGCAAGAAAACGATACTGGAGAACACGAGCCGTTAATATTTTACGATAGGGTTGTTGTGCCTACATTACGGATACCAATAGACTTAAACTTATAAACGCGAAATAATCTGTCTCATGAGCTTATACACATTTGACCGTCAGTAAAACGTATAATCGTTATATTTTTCCCATTTGATATATTTTATTTCCACGATGTACTGAGTTGCCTTTCTTCCAGATTCTAGCAATTGAAAACAATATCCTAGACAACGACAAAATCATCGTCAAAAACGCGATGAGGACAATTCAGCACACTACATAGAATTACTGAAAATTGTTCTTTAATTCTTTGTAAATCTGTCTTTTTTTACCCACAATGTTGATGTTATTCATGAAGATAAATTGAGGTACGAATGGGTTCTACACACACACACACACACACACACACACACATATATATATATATATATATATATATATATATATATATATATAGTCATGGACGCTATATATATATATATATATATATATATATATATATATATATATATATATATATATATATATATATAGCGTCCATGACTAAGGGCCATAATTTTAAAACCTAATATTTGTTAGAAATAACAACAATGGAAAACTGAAATGTTGAAAACTGGTAGTCATTATCGTTTATAATAACATGCTAAAATGTACATCATTTGCAAAGGCTAAAAAAAGGATTATAACAATTATTTATTTATTTTCAAAATAAGAACGTGAAACAGTAAGGGGCAAAATTTAGAAAAATAATGTAAAAACTATGATATATTCAATTTTTTTTCCTCTAAACAATTAGTCTTACTTAGACATTTGTAAATCTTGTATCAGCTGGCTTCATGGCGAAATGGCAAAAATTCGATTACTGTGTGAGATAAGCTTCTGTAACGCTACACAAGGAAAACCCACCATGAGAGAGATTTCTGTGAAAAGTTCCAAGAGTGTGGCAGGGTTGTTAAATCCTACAATGACACTGACAAAATAGTTAGTGCTTTTAAATCCGGAAGACCCCGAAAAACCTCCACAAGTAAAGATCGAATAATGCAGCGTATGTCATTAAAATACCGTTTTACGTATTGCACAGAAATTAAAAGGGTTATGCATCGTACCAAATGTGAGTATGTGTGAATATATATTCTTTCTAGACTACCTTTAAAAAATAAGCTGTTTAATCGGACCCAAGGGAACAAACAACTTGTTAGTTCGAAGAATAAGGAGAAGAGGTTAGAGTTTGCAAACATATATGTAATTTGGAAATATGAAAATTCTTGAAAAGTATTTTTCAGTGATGAAAGCAGGTTTAATTTGTTTGGAAGTGATGGAAAACATGTAAAGAGAAATATTGATGAAAGATTAGGTGCGAAGTGTACTAAAAAAACTTATTTTAGTTTGGCCAAGGTACTACACCTCTTGTCCGGTTATAAACGCGTGCAAACGCGCTAATCTAAAAAAAAACATTGTTCATGATAACGTTGTGCCAATCATACAGAATTCAGTTTTCGATAGGACTACCTTTATGCAAGATCATGCCCTATGTACCCAAGGCAAAGGTGGCAATGAGTTACCTTACCGAGCAAGATTTCGAAATTATTGATTGGCCACCGCAAAGTCCGGACTTAAACCTAATAGAAAATCGTTGGAAAACATTCAGATGAAAGTTATGGAAAGAAATCCCACTAACACGGACGATTTATGGATGAGGTTTCAAGAAGAATGGTCTAAAATTAGTATCGAGGATTTTCAATAACTGATTCGTTCTTGTAGTCGAAAATGTGCAGCCGACATTCAGAGCAAGGGCTCATTCATTAAATATTGATTGCACATGCATTTTTATTATTTTTTTGCTGTTTACATTGTGTTTCTGAATTTTCCCCACTTTTGGGCGTTCCTATTTAAAAAAAAATAATTGACATAATTCTTTTTCTATCATTTTCATTTGATTCAAATTTTAGTATGTTATTAGGGAGGATAGCCAGTTGTAAAAATATAAGCTTTCTTACAAATATTAGGTTTTTAAAACGATGTCACTTAGTTTTGGAAGCTACTTTATATATACAATTTAAAATACATCGGTCGCATGTTAAAAGATCCTAACAGATCCATATGCCTATGTTTTATTATTGACGAGTGTCAAGGAAAATATGTGTACACTTTAAATACGGACAGCAACGCGGTGGTTCCTGGTCTGATTAACAAACTTTTCTGATATTGACGCGAGAATTCGAGGCAGGACTTGGTGTGTATTGAAGAATCATATTTTGACAAGTGTTCGCAGGTGAACCTCTAGACTATTTGATGTAAATAGAATTCCTGTCACATCTCAAAGACGATTTGAATCAATCGGCACTAGTCAAGATACAATCTTTTCAGGGAAGCAAGCAGCCTTATAAAGAAGTGAAAATGTCCGTTTTTCTCTTGCAATGTTCTTTTATTTTCCGCCGATATTTTTTCGTCATCCCTTTATTCACTATACATTCGCTTCATGTTTATTACACATTCCTGTCCATATTATTCTACGATTCCGATTACGACTTAGATTATATTTTCTTCTTTTTCATATATAATTATACTAGTGCGAAACAGGAATTGACTTTAAGATTGAACATCACTAAGCTATAATATTATTGCACCATAATACTAATAATCGTCTCCCTGTTAATAAATTTATGTTACAAAATCATCATGAATTTCTGTTATACATCCTAACTCATTCACTCGTAATAGACTCTTCTTATCATGGAGAATCACAATCAGTTGCACGCTATTTAATTAATTACCAGAAAATGCCGAAAACAGTTACTTTGTATTAACGTACTTGTACAATATATTCTCTTCTACTGACATCCGTTAATTGAGTTGTACATTACGATCCTTTCATAAGGTCAAAACGAGAAATGACAGGAGATCCGTACAAAATATGCTACATTGAAAGGACCCATTTGCTCGTTCGAATACGTCATCCGAATGGCGATTTTGTGCAGGATTGTGTTTCTGAAATATATACAGAGAATCTTTTTTCAGCACCGATTAACCGGACGGCTAAACATTTTGAGGACTAGAATGTCAAACATAGAAAACAAATCGTATAATATATTTTCATGTCTAAAAAGACAAATGAAAAATACGTAAGTCCACATTTTTATTATTGCACAAACAGTGATGTCAATGTTTCGTTCCCCTATCACTTGCTTTTCCCCCCGTAAAGAGAATATCATTTAATAACAAATACTTGTTTTTAACTTCAATTTCTTCTGTGGAACAAGATACATTTCAATTGAGATCAGCTAAAATGTCTCGTTCGACTTCAAGACCTATATTGTGTTGATTATCTCTACTATTTAGAAAATTCTGTATGTGTATTTAGTTATATATAAAATGGGTTAAGAAATTCCAATGAAAGAAAGATGTATATTTAAATAAGGGAATAATCACCAACAATGTGTATTTTGTAACATTATTTTATTATTCCGTGTATGTGTTTTTAATTGGGAATTATGTTTAGATCGTTGTTATAATGTTTTTAGATCATTGACATCGTTTCTAACGCGTTTCAGCCGTTCTGTCAAGCGTCCTCTCCAGAACTACGAAAATGCTATTTTTACATCTCCAACACATTTGAAAATAACTTTTGAAGAGGACGCTTCTCAGAACGTCTGAAATGCGTTAAAAACGATTTCAATGATTTAAAAACATTATTACAATGATCTAAACATAATTCTCAATGAAAAACCAATACGCGGAATAATAAAATGTTAAAAAATACACATTGTTAGTGACTACCCTCTTATATATATATATATATATATATATATATATATATATATATATATATATATATATATAAACTTTCGAACAATTTCACTGAATCGAAAAATTATTTTTTTTCTCTCTGAATGGTGTGGGTTCCTACATTATCCTTATCTTTATATAGCGTCTAACGAACAACGACGAGTCACACAAAAGCCTGAAATAAAGGTATTTGGGCCCTGTCGTGACTGTCGAAAAAGTTACCTGCCCATGTCAATTTAGCACTGTCTGTACACAGTCATGGTAATATATTTCGGCATAGGGACTGGACTTGTGGCGCAATGAATAACGGGTCATACTACGGATCATAAGATTCGAGGTTCCAATCCTGGCAAGTAGGTAATAATTTTACCCATCATTTTATTAAACGTTTACTCATTATATTTACCGTTTTTGTGGATGCTTTTTTTTTTCAGTGATTCTGTTTTGTGCATATGGGAAGTTCACATACTCCTAGTTAACAGAGTAGGTGTTGGCGGTAAGACGATGTTGGGTGTACTTTATTTGGGGTTTGACTCGGCATTGTGTGTGCCGACGAGGCGCTGCCGCTAGTTTAGAATAAAACTTTTCGTGGAAAATTGTAAATTATTTTTAACCCCGGAAAAATACATTCAGCCTATTTTTCTATCTTAAATAATATAAATAAGGAACCGTGGAGGATTTAAAATCTACAATGTTTAGCCTTAAAATAGAACGATTTTCCACCAATATAAAAGCGGAGAAATATTAAATAAAGTGCCACTAGAACAACAAAAGAAAACTAATCACGGGAAGTTTAATAGAATTCTTAGCCAATGCAGTCTGGAATTATATTAACTATTTGCATTGTGTATGGGATCCAGATTTTAGAGCCTTATAACATTGAGTGAACTGAATTGCAGACATTAAAACGGACTGCTTATTGCTTGGGAACTGGGCGCGATAGAACACAACGAGATACATTTTAACTGAAATATCTTGTGACTTATCTTTTTTCTTAAGCCGTAAAACTCTTGATCCCAGAACGTCGTTATTACTAGAAGGTAACAAGGACTGGATTTAACAAACAACATACAATTGAATATACAATTAAAATTAGATAATGATTATTAAAGATTTGCATCAAAAGTCAACACACACTGTAATGATTTTAAACTAGTTGAAATGAGTGCTGTCGATTTCGAAGGTCTGGTATTTGTACAAGAATTGTGGAAAAAAAAAACAGAGATTGAAACCAGACTAAATTAGAAGATGAGTCAAACATTACACTCCAAAAGTTATATAATTGGCTCTTAGTGATTGGATTAAGAAAATTGAATCACCATTGAAGAAGCAGATGTCTCGTACGTAAGAACTTATATAAAACTAAACTATTCTCTAGACAAAATAAAGATAGAACATTTTTCACTCGAACACTATGAAAGATAATTCACTAAAAATTAACATAATTCACAACCGATGCGGCGACCCACATTAGGGGAATGTTGCTCATTCTGCACAGCAATTGTCTTATTTGTGACAGAACAAAACAAAAAAGCTAAAGACCACATGAAAATCGAACAAGATACGCTAGAACAAACAACAAATGAGTAAAACATAATTAGATAGGTGTTGGTGAAATATTATATAATAACTGTTGGTTGATTTAGAACAAAACTTATTAATGAAGTTGCATACATGAACAAGATGAAATAATTGTAAAGTATTACAAACCAAAGGGAAAGTAATTGTGTTGAGAATAACTATTGAGAGTGAATTAATCACTTATATTACATTTATTGGTACGAAAAATAAATTACAGGTGTCTGTAAGAAATACAGATAATTATTTGGGGGAAGATTAGGTGCAACAATAATTGGATGCAAGCCTATAATGCTATTATTAAAAAAGTTTTAACTCGAACGGCCGTAAAAGAAAATAGATTAAATAAAAAAAGAGTTTCTGTATGTTTTCTTAGATATTATGAGGAAATGCACAAAAATATCGGCATGATTCAAGTTAAAATATAATATGCAACCATTATTAAAGAAAAGTTACCGTCTGTTTCGTTCGAGAAAATAAACGAGCAGCTTGAAAACTTTCAAAAATCGGCATACAATCCAAATCAATGGGCAGCTCAAACATAAAAAACAGACATCCGGGAATCTACTGAGTTATTCACTGGTTCGAACTCAGTACTTAAATCCAATCGTTTCATACTTCTAAGCTCGTATGTTTTCACAAAGTTTAACGGAGGAATGCTATTTTGTAAGATAGATCTGAGTGACGCATGCCGCCAAATTGCAGTCAAGAAAAATAGCTCGAAGTCGCTTTCTAAATATGCCCAAAATGAGTCATTCACAGTCGAAATATTTCGCAATATACCCAGTAGTGTGATTCAAATTTGTTAAGAACATATTCTAAGAAAACAGATCGTGCATATATATATATATATATATATATATATATATATATATATATATATATATATATATATATATATATAAACTTTTGTGTTGATAATGAATAGGGGTTTACGCAATTTTAACATGCGGTTTGCCGAACTCATAATATTTTAAGCACCTGTTCATGTGAACCGGTGCGGACCGGTATAATCCCATCACTGAATATACCTCTGTGGGGAAAATATTCCCTGTGTGTGGCAATATTACCTGAATTGGGCAAATGATGAGACGCTTCTGTATTTACCAACCCACGATTTCCACGTTTTTTTTTCGGACTTTCTCCGGCAGCTTATTTCGGGGAAAAAAACGAAAAATGTTTGGTCGAGCGTTCCTCATAGTTTTACAGACATGCTGCTTGTTTTAACTAATAGGATTCAATGAAAACTGTAAATGGGAAGAAATAAAAAAAGTAATTTCATTTGAAAGTGTTTGGGATAGGGATTAGAATTGGGATTAATGCATGATTGTAATTTTCTGTATCGTATTTTAATGTTTTTCAAGTTTATCATAAAAAAAATTCCATCGCGGTTAAACGTGTCGTGATCGGCCACTTCCATTTATTTCCGTCAGCGACCGAGCGCACTTCGAGCTTCGCGAAAACCTTGAGTCAGTATAGACGCAAGTGTCTATTATGAACCAAAAAAATTGAAAGATAAGTGAAGGTTTGTTTTTGTGTGGAACTTTTCCGTAGATAACAAAGCTTTCCAGTGAGCTTTCCAGTGAGCATCTATTCGAATAACCATGTAATCAATAACACAGACATTTGTTTTCGTTAAGTCTATCGAAAATGTTTTGTCGACTGATTTTGAACAAAAAATAGAAAAGCTAAACTGGAAACTTATGAAAAAAAACCTAAGCTGGTAAGAAAAATGTATCTATGCTGGAATTGATGATCATTCATGACTGAAGTTTATTTGGTTTTGTGTAAGCCAAAAAGAAAATTCGATAAGAGATACAATCTACCAGTTTTAAACCAAAATAAGTAAACATGTATTTTTCTTCGTCTTTCAAAGTAACGAATAGCATACGCCTACATACTTATTTGTTACATAAATATATTTTAAGATATAAGGATACCATATAAAAGTTCCCAGCGAACTGACGGATATATGGAGCAAAGAGGGTGGTGTAAAAGTAAACAAGATAGAATATATATAATTGCTACAAAATTAAAAACAAGTAAGATCATCATCATCAAACGTCTCAATATTCCGATATGCAATCTGAAAAAAAAATGATGTATATATGCATGTATATGTATATACATATGTGTATATGTATGTATATATGTGCATATGTATATGTGTGTATATATAAGATATAATATATGTATATAAAATATAATATATGTATATAAAATACATTATATATATATATATGCACACATATATATATATATATATATATATATATATATATATATATATATATATATATATATATATGGTGATCAAATCTTGTGTGGGCGTGTGTTAAAAGCACACAGATGTCTTAGCGTCATAATGTGATTCTCCAAGACAAATCAACCCCACTTGAACGTCGTGACCACTGCCACGCAGACGGGGCTCTGATGCACGCCGAGTGTACTGCACCGTAGAACTTGACGTCCACTGCCTTGTGGGCCAAGGTTCTTTTAACCAAAGGCTTAGTCAGGTAACCCTAACAGAAACCTCCAGAGGAACTTAGGCTCTGTAAACTGCGACATATATGACACAACCTGCCATGTAGAATACCAGCCCAGCAACCTAAGTCCCATTCAAGGATCAAATGGCATGTGGTTGGAGGTGAAGTTGGAAAATATAGTTATAAACGTAAATGTCAATAAGGGAACTGGAACTTCAAGAGCCTGGCCCAGAAGGTGTCTAAGGGCTCCAAAGCCTGGACCCGATCATCATCAGCTGCTGCGAGGAAATATAATACAATGGCCATCGACTGTTGGAATGTGCAGACGTTCCTTGATTTACAGTCAGCAATAACGCGCCCAGAGCTTACATCTGCTATTGTATCTAAGGAACTTCAACGTTAAGACACGGGCATAGTTGCGCTGTCTGAGAACAGGCTGGCTGAGCGGGACACTTTTCTGGGTTGGCTGGGGCCTACAGAATTCTCTGGAGTGATAGAGCAGATGGATGTAAGAGGGAACCAGGCGTGTTTTTTCTATAATGTCATCAATTCCTTCTAGTCTGGAAGAATTTCCGTGTGGTGTGATGACCGTATCATGACTAGAGGTTACCTCTGGTAAATGGTCGTTATACAACTTTTTTGGCGTGTCTATGCACCCACTATGGATGCAACAGAAGATGAAAAGGTTGATTTATTCCTTGCACTGTGCAGTGTAGTTAGACGCATTCCCTCTAATGTGTAATTATATTATGCAAATACTCTACATGATTTATGCTTGCATAAGATTTGCGTAAAATGTGTACAGGAAAAAAATTGATTCCATATATATTTATGTACACGTATATATTTTTATTTAATCTATCTATCTCTCTCTCTCTCTCTCTCTCTCTCTATATATATATATATATATATACATATAAAGTAAACATTTCTGTGTGTCTGCGTGTCTGTGTACATTTCCCTACGCAATAACTCTGTCAATTTTAAGTCTACAGACTCGACATTCGATATACAATGTACTGAGATTTTGAATAAATATTTCTGATCGGTTTTCGGCCAGAAAGTGGGCTGCTAAGGGGTCAAAGTTAAACAATTTGACCTTTTAAGAACTCTATCCCCCGCCTCTGGCAATTTTGAATGTAAACACATGACATTTTAGATATGGGTTCCTTGGGCAATAATCTAACTTAAAAACTTGATTTTAGCTCAAAATAATAAAGGTTAAGGGGTCAAAATAGGGTAAAATTAAAACAAAATTGACCGCTGTTTTCTCAACATACACCTACAAACACCCGCGAAACGCAAGGCTGAAATGCTAGTCCATCTATATATATAAAAGGCAAAAATCGGTGTGTATGTATGTATGTATGTATGTATGTATGTTTGTTTGTAACGCTAAAACTTTTGAAAGACGGAACCAGAGTTGACAAATTTGGTATCATATTGCACCTTGATCACCCGGATGACAAATATCGAAATTTCACGTCAAACGGACCAGTAGAAAGGGGTCAACTGATCGTTTTTCTCCTAGGGGGGCCCCCCAAAAAACCTGTCATTTTAACGTTATTCAATACGTGTCACGTGACGTGACGTCAGCTCAAACTTTTGACAGACACAACCAAAGTTGACAAATTATGTATCATATTGAACCTTGATCACCCGCATGACAAATATCGAAATTCCACACCAAACGGACCATTAAAAGGGGGTGAACTGATCATTTCTCTCCTAGGGGGGCCCCCAAAAAAACCTGTCATTTTAATGTTAATATTACATAATCCAAAAACGCTTAGTCATGTCACGTGACGTGACGTCAACATCCAGTAATGGCGAACAAATGTAAACAAACACTTTGTTTTACCGATACTTTTGTAATTTCTCTTCTGCTTTGTTCTAGAGATTATTAAACTCCATGACAATGTCTCCAACGTATTTAACTGGTTAAAAATAGTATTTATACAAGAGTTTTAACGAAAAATATCAGGAAAAAATGTACAGGAATAAAAAAAAATTCAGCTTTCAAAATATTCGTCGATAAAAAAACCGATCTTTATATTTACGCTAGCCATTTTGTATATTACCACGTGACCTGCTATCTCTTAAACTGGAGGGGGGGGGATCCACTTGAATCCAACAAAACCAGTAATTTTTTTTTTCTATTATATATACAGCATTTTCTATAAAATTAAGTGTAGACTTTATAATTAAAACAAAAAATGTTATTCATACTAAAAAAAAAAAACGCTTAGTCATGTCACGTGACGTGACGTCAACATCCACTAATGGCGAACAATTGTACCTATTTACTATGCCTCCCCACGGGACAGAGTTAGACACCAGGGTCGTTTTTTAACGTGGAGAAAAGGTACAAAAATAAAAATTGTCTCAGTCGTGGAGGATTTCTCCTCCACCGAAAGAGAACAAGAAATAGAAGTGCAGCATCTGAAGAACAGATACTACACTTTGATCTTGACCAAAAGGCCAAGAATGCGAACAATTGTAAATAACAACTTTTTTCACAAAACCAACACCGTCTTTCTTTTTTTTCTCTCTCTTTCTCTCTCTCACCCACTTACTCTTCCCTCTCTCTCACCCTCTTTCTCTTGACGTCACACCACTGTTAAACTGTGGGGGGGGGGAACACATTCCCAGGCATTATCTCCTATAGATGCACATTTTATTAGAAATTCAGCTTTCAAAATATTAGACGATAATAAAAATATAAAACCAACACCCTCTTTCTCTTTTCTCTCTCTCTCACCAACTTACTCTTCTCTCTCTCTCACCCTCTTTCTCTTGACCTCCTACTACTGTTAAACTGTGTGTGTGTGGGGGGGGAAGAGGCAGCTTGAAAACCAACAAAAACAGTGCACAGTTTCCCAAGCATTTGGGGTGGGAAGGGGGGAAGAAGCCGAGCGCACAGTTTCGTGTGAGAGAGAGAGAACAATTCTCAACCTATATACTCAACAAATTTTTTATCTACAGATTTGAAATTTTGTATATAGGGTATTCAGACATATGGAAATATATCTAGCATAATCTATCTATTATATCTATAAAAGTGAAAATGTGTGTGTGTGTGAGGTAGCCAGAGAGAGAGAGAGAGAGAGAGAGAGAGAGAGAGAGAGAGAGAGACAACAATTCTCAACCTATATATTCAATACATTTTTTATCTACAGATTTGAAAATTTGTATATAGGGTATTCAGACATATGGAAATATATCTAGCATAATCTATCTATTATATCTATAAAAGTGAAAATGTGTGTGTGTGTGTGTGTGTGTGCGTAAGAGAGAAAGAGAACAATTCTCAACCTATATACTCAACGTATTTTTATCTACGGATTTTAAACTTTGTATATAGGGTATTCAGACATATAGAAATATATCTAGCATAATCTATACATTATATCTATAAAAGTGAGAATGTGAGTGTGTGAGAGAGAGAGAACAATTCTCAACCTATATATTCAACAAATTTTTTACCTACAGATTTGAAAATTTGTATATTGGGTATTCAGACATATGGAAATATATCTAGCATAATCGATCTATTATATCTATAAAAGTCAGAATGTTTGCGTGTGGTTGTGTGTGTAAGGTTGCGAGAGAGAGAGAGAGAGAACAATTCTCAACCTATCTATTCAATAAATTTGTTATCTACAGATTTGACCATTTGTATATAGGGTATTCAGACATATGGAAATATATCCAGCATAATCTATCTATTATATCCATAAAAGTGAGAATGTGTGCGTGAGAGAGAGAGAGAGAGAGAGAGAGAGTAAGTACAATTCTCACCCTATATATTCAACATATTTTTTATCTACCGATTAGAAAATTTGTATATAGGGTATTCAGACATATGGAAATATATCTAGCATAATCTATCTATTATATCTAGAAAAGTGAGAATGTGTGTGAAAGAGAGAGAGAGAAGAGAGAGAGAGAGAACAATTCTCAACCTATATATTCAACTAATTTTTATGTACAGATCTGAAAATTTGTATACAGGGTATTCAGACATATGGAAATATATCTAGCATAATCTATTATATCTATAAAAGGTAGAATGTGTGTGTGTGTGTGTGAGTGAGTGAGTGAGTGAGTGAGTGAGAGAGAGAGAGAGAGAGAACAATTCTCAACCTATATATTCAACAAATTCTATCTTTACAGATTTGAAAATTTGTATATAGGGTATTCAGACATTTGGAAATATATCTAGCATAATCTATTATATCTATAAAAGTGAGAATGTGTGTGTGAGAGAGAGAGAAAGAACAATTCTCAACCTATATACTCAACAAATTTTTTATCTACAGATTTAAAAATTTGTATATAGGGTATTCAGACATATAGAAATATATCTAGCATAACCTATCTATTATATCTATAAAATGACCATGTGTGTGTGTGTGAGAGAGAGAGAGAGAGTCAGAGAGAGAGAGAGAACAATTTTCAGCTTGTGTGTGTGTGAGAAAGAGAGAGAGAGAAAGAGAGGAAGGAAAATTCTCACCCTATATATTCAACAAATTTTTTATCTACATATTAGAAAATTTGGATATAGGGTATTCAGACGTATGGAAATATATCTAGCATAATCTATCTATTATATCTATAAAAGTGAGAATGTGTGTGTGAGAGAGAGAGAGAAATAGAGAGAGAGAGAACAATTCTCAACCTATATATTCAACTAATTTTTTATCTACAGATTTGAAAATGTGTATATTGGGTATTCAGACATATGTAAATATATCTGGCATAATCTATGTATTATATCTATAAAAGTGTGAATGTGAGTGATGGAAAGAGCAAAAAATTCTCAACCTATATAACCTATAAAAGTGAGAATATGTGTGAGAGAGAGAGAGAACAATTCTCAACCTATATATTCCACACATTTTTGGGCACAGATTTGGAAATTTGTATATAGGGTAGGCAGACATATAGAAATATATCTAGCATAATCTATCTATTATATCTATAAAAGTGAGAACTTGTGTGTGTGTGTGTGTGTGTGTGAGAGAGAGAGAGAACAATTCTTAACCTACATACTCAACAAATTTTTTACCTACAATTTAGAAAATTTGTATATAGGGTATTCAGACATATGGAAATATATCTAGCATAATCTATCTATTATAACTACAAAAGTTAGAATGTGTGTGTGAGAGAGAGAGAGAGAACAATTCTAAACCTATATATTCAACAAATTTTTTATCTACAGATTTGAAACTTTGTATATAGGGTATTCAGACATATGGAAATATATCTAGCATAATCTATCTATTTTATCTATAAAAGTGAGAATGCGTGTGTGTGAGATAGCGAGAGAGAGAGAGAGAGAGAAAAAGAGAGAGATAAAAATTCTCAACCTATACATTCAACAAATTTTTTATCCACAGATTTGAACATTTGTATATAGAGTGTTCAGACATATAGAAATATATCTAGCATAATCTATCTATTATATGTATAAAAGTGAGAATGTGTGTGTGTGTGAGAGAGAGGACAATTGTCAACCTATGTATACAACAAATTTTTTATCTACAGATTTCAAAATTTGTATATTGGGCATTCAGACATATTTCAATATATCTGGCATAATCTGTCTATTATATCTATAAAAGTGAGAATGTGTGTGATAGAGAGAGAGAGAACAATTCTCAACCTATATACTCAACAAATTTTTTATCTACAGATTTGAAATTTTGTATATAGGGTATTCAGACATATGGAAATATATCTAGCATAATCTATCTATTATATCTATAAAAGTGAAAATGTGTGTGTGTGTGAGGTAGCCAGAGAGAGAGAGAGAGAGAGAGAGAGAGAGAGAGAGAGAGAGAGAGACAACAATTCTCAACCTATATATTCAATACATTTTTTATCTACAGATTTGAAAATTTGTATATAGGGTATTCAGACATATGGAAATATATCTAGCATAATCTATCTATTATATCTATAAAAGTGAAAATGTGTGTGTGTGTGTGTGTGTGCGTAAGAGAGAAAGAGAACAATTCTCAACCTATATACTCAACGTATTTTTATCTACGGATTTTAAACTTTGTATATAGGGTATTCAGACATATAGAAATATATCTAGCATAATCTATACATTATATCTATAAAAGTGAGAATGTGAGTGTGTGAGAGAGAGAGAACAATTCTCAACCTATATATTCAACAAATTTTTTACCTACAGATTTGAAAATTTGTATATTGGGTATTCAGACATATGGAAATATATCTAGCATAATCGATCTATTATATCTATAAAAGTCAGAATGTTTGCGTGTGGTTGTGTGTGTAAGGTTGCGAGAGAGAGAGAGAGAGAACAATTCTCAACCTATCTATTCAATAAATTTGTTATCTACAGATTTGACCATTTGTATATAGGGTATTCAGACATATGGAAATATATCCAGCATAATCTATCTATTATATCCATAAAAGTGAGAATGTGTGCGTGAGAGAGAGAGAGAGAGAGAGAGTAAGTACAATTCTCACCCTATATATTCAACATATTTTTTATCTACCGATTAGAAAATTTGTATATAGGGTATTCAGACATATGGAAATATATCTAGCATAATCTATCTATTATATCTAGAAAAGTGAGAATGTGTGTGAAAGAGAGAGAGAGAAGAGAGAGAGAGAGAACAATTCTCAACCTATATATTCAACTAATTTTTATGTACAGATCTGAAAATTTGTATACAGGGTATTCAGACATATGGAAATATATCTAGCATAATCTATTATATCTATAAAAGGTAGAATGTGTGTGTGTGTGTGTGAGTGAGTGAGTGAGTGAGTGAGTGAGAGAGAGAGAGAGAGAACAATTCTCAACCTATATATTCAACAAATTCTATCTTTACAGATTTGAAAATTTGTATATAGGGTATTCAGACATTTGGAAATATATCTAGCATAATCTATTATATCTATAAAAGTGAGAATGTGTGTGTGAGAGAGAGAGAAAGAACAATTCTCAACCTATATACTCAACAAATTTTTTATCTACAGATTTAAAAATTTGTATATAGGGTATTCAGACATATAGAAATATATCTAGCATAACCTATCTATTATATCTATAAAATGACCATGTGTGTGTGTGTGAGAGAGAGAGAGAGTCAGAGAGAGAGAGAGAACAATTTTCAGCTTGTGTGTGTGTGAGAAAGAGAGAGAGAGAAAGAGAGGAAGGAAAATTCTCACCCTATATATTCAACAAATTTTTTATCTACATATTAGAAAATTTGGATATAGGGTATTCAGACGTATGGAAATATATCTAGCATAATCTATCTATTATATCTATAAAAGTGAGAATGTGTGTGTGAGAGAGAGAGAAAGAGAGAGAGAGAGAACAATTCTCAACCTATATATTCAACTAATTTTTTATCTACAGATTTGAAAATGTGTATATTGGGTATTCAGACATATGTAAATATATCTGGCATAATCTATGTATTATATCTATAAAAGTGTGAATGTGAGTGATGGAAAGAGCAAAAAATTCTCAACCTATATAACCTATAAAAGTGAGAATATGTGTGAGAGAGAGAGAGAGAGAGAACAATTCTCAACCTATATATTCCACACATTTTTGGGCACAGATTTGGAAATTTGTATATAGGGTAGGCAGACATATAGAAATATATCTAGCATAATCTATCTATTATATCTATAAAAGTGAGAACTTGTGTGTGTGTGTGTGTGTGAGAGAGAGAGAGAACAATTCTTAACCTACATACTCAACAAATTTTTTACCTACAGTTTAGAAAATTTGTATATAGGGTATTCAGACATATGGAAATATATCTAGCATAATCTATCTATTATAACTACAAAAGTTAGAATGTGTGTGTGAGAGACAGAGAGAGAACAATTCTAAACCTATATATTCAACAAATTTTTTATCTACAGATTTGAAACTTTGTATATAGGGTATTCAGACATATGGAAATATATCTAGCATAATCTATCTATTTTATCTATAAAAGTGAGAATGCGTGTGTGTGAGATAGCGAGAGAGAGAGAGAGAGAGAAAAAGAGAGAGATAAAAATTCTCAACCTATACATTCAACAAATTTTTTATCCACAGATTTGAACATTTGTATATAGGGTGTTCAGACATATAGAAATATATCTAGCATAATCTATCTATTATATGTATAAAAGTGAGAATGTGTGTGTGTGTGAGAGAGAGGACAATTGTCAACCTATGTATACAACAAATTTTTTATCTACAGATTTCAAAATTTGTATATTGGGCATTCAGACATATTTCAATATATCTGGCATAATCTGTCTATTATATCTATAAAAGTGAGAATGTGTGTGATAGAGAGAGAGAGAACAATTCTCAACCTATATACTCAACAAATTTTTTATCTACAGATTTGAAAATTTGTATATAGGGTATTCAGACATATGGAAATATATCTAGCATAATCTATTATATCTATAAAAGTGAGAATGTGTGTGTGTGTGTAAGAGAGAGAGAGAGAGAACAATTCTCAACCCATATACTCAACAAATTCTTTATCTACAGATTTTAAAATGTGTATATAGAGTATTCATACAAATAGAAATATATCTAGGATAATCTTTCTATTATATCTATAAAAGTGAGAATGTGTGTGTGTGTGAGCGAGAGAGAGAGAGAGAGAGAGAGAGAGAGAACAGTTCTCAACCTACACATTCAACAAATTTTTATATATAGGGTATTCAGAAATATCGAAATATATCTAGCATAATCTATTATATCTTTAAAAGTTAGAGTGTGTGTGTGTGAGAGATAGAGAGAACAATTCTCAACCTATGCACTCTACAAATTTTTTATCTACAAATTAGAAAATTTGTATATAGGGTATTCACACATATGGAAATATATCTAGCATAATCTATCTATTATATCTATAAAAGTTAGAATGTGTGTGTGAGGTAGCCAGAGAGAGAGAGAGAGAGAGTAAGAACAATTTTCAACCTATATATTCAACAAATATTTGATCTACAGATTAGAAAATTTGTATATAGGGTATTCAGACATATGGAAATATATCTAGCATAATCTATCTATTATATCTCTAAAATTGAGAATGTGTGTGTGAGAGAGAGAGAGAGAACAATTTTCAACCTATATACTAAACAAATTTTTTTATCTACAGATTTGAAAATTTGTATATAGGGTATTCAGACATATGGAAATATATCTAGAGTAATCTATCTATTATATCTATAAAAGTGAGAATGCGTGTGTGTGTGAGAGAGAGCGACACAGAACAATTCTCAACCTATATATTCAACAAATTTTTTATGTACAGATCTGAAATATCACATTTGTATAGAAGTAGAAATCTTGATACCTACTCTGATACCTAATAAAAGAAAGGACACTCTTTAGGGCGGATTTTGATTATAACAAGTCACTAATTAGAAATTATAATAAACATTCTAATAATTTAAGAATTTTACCAAAATAAAATTGCATGGTAATCACCCAATTTCTGCCACAAAATTTTGATTGGCAGAACTCATAAACATAAAATATATATTTTCTAATTTCATCTTTTTTTTTTCTTTTTACATAATCTGGTTTGATGTTTTCCCAAATATTCAAATCACTATATTTTGCTGCTTAATATCAAATACAGCAACTGAGTTATTTTTATGCATCAAACAATTACATTTTCTCATTCATCCAAACTAATCACTGAACATCAATTTCATATTTTCTTCACTAAAATATTACTGTGCTTGATGTCATCAAGTGGAGCGGATCATTTTTTTTTCATTTGTTCACACATTTTTCCAATTTATATATATTTTAAAGATTCTTAGCCTATGTCATTGCATACCAATCTGTTTATTAAAAGTTAAGGTTCACTGTAAACACATATGTTACACCAAAATAAAAACGCTTCAGATAATGTCTTGATATTCAATTCAGTTTCTCACATGACATCTTATGAAGTTAGTAGAAATGTTACAGACTTTTGAATCTCAAACACTTTCAATACTGTGCACTGATATTTTCTTTTTTGCAATATAAGCACATTCATGATTTTTTTTACAAACGTTAAAAACTTTCACATTGTGTAGCAATATACTGAAACAATTATAAAAATATTTGTTTTTATTTTGAATGATGCAGGGCATCTGAAGAGAGATTTTTCTAACAAAATGAAAGTATAATTTTTAGCAATAGGTATCTAGGAAAAGGCCACTACATATGTTATAAGTTCCAAATTTCCACAACCTGGCCAATACTGGTACATGCTAGCAAATTTAGATTTGCAATTACAAAATATGATTCTAATTTTTTCCTTTGCTCTTTATTCTAACACTACACTAAGTTTACTGTGTTATTTCGCTACAGTTGATATTGTGTAGAACAATAAGAAAATCATAGTGAACAATGCATTCAACAAAATTTCACACACATTTCTAGATACCTATATCTAATAAGTTCAAAAGAAAGGACACACTTAGGGAGGTATTTTGGTGGTCAAGTCACTAAAAAGAGATTAGCTGGTTTCCCGGCATAGCCCAGGATATAATAAAGATTGACTGAAATACATGTTCTAGCTGGTTTCTAGGCGTTGCCAGGGATGTAATATAGACACATTATGTTGTATATTACCTGTTCTCTTCTCCCTAAGGTAAAACAATTTCATATACATGCTGTAAATTACCTATGCTAGGGATAAAACATGAACAATATCAGTCCTAGGGTAGATAAAACAAATAATACATAGAGATGAAAGATTCCTCTCCCCTAAGAATCAAACATATGTTCAATATCTGCTTTTGTTTTTTCATTGTTTATACGGTCCCGAGCAACGCCGGGTAGCCCTGCTAGTCTATATATATAAAAGGCAAAAATCGGTGTGTATGTATGTATGTATGTATGTTTGTTTGTAACGCTAAAACTTTTGAAAGACGGAACCAGAGTTGACAAATTTGGTATCATATTGCACCTTGATCACCCGGATGACAAATATCGAAATTTCACGTCAAACGGACCAGTAGAAAGGGGTCAACTGATCGTTTTTCTCCTAGGGGGGCCCCCCAAAAAACCTGTCATTTTAACGTTATTCAATACGTGTCACGTGACGTGACGTCAGCTCAAACTTTTGACAGACACAACCAAAGTTGACAAATTATGTATCATATTGCACCTTGATCACCCGCATGACAAATATCAAAATTTCACGTCAAACGGACAATTACAAGGGGGTGAACTTATCATTTTTCTCCCAGGGGGGGCCCCAAAAATCCTGTCATTATAACGTTATTCATTAAGTGTCACGTGACGTGACGTCAGCTCAGTAAAATGTCGGCTGCAGCTGAGGTACGTTAAAACTGCCTTCGGAGGAGAAATTGATACTATAACACAGTTAAATATTAGTTTTCGACTCGAACCGTTATTACCAACGTAATTATCGCACTCCAAAAATAAAAAAAAAAACCAAAATTACACGCAAATTGACGTAGGGAAAATGTTTTTATTTTTGCTCGAAGTTTTTTGCCGGCGAAGATGACTTTGCTCTTTGTAATTTACATGTAAACAAAGATTAGCCATTTTGTTTATACATTCTAACTCTGTTAACTTGAAGGGGGAGGGGGGGTATCAGTATCAGGCCGCTTATGTAAACGAAAATTAGGTCGCTTGCACATTTTCCACTTTCTCTCTCTCTCTCTCGCCGTCTTTCTCTCTCTCTCTCTCTCTTTCGCCGTCTTTCTCTCTCTCTCTCTCTCTCTCTCTCTCTCGCCGTCTTTCTCTCTCTCTCTCGCCGTCTTTCTCTCTCTCTCTCACTCTCTTCTATCTCTACACCTTTCCTAACTCTCTATCACCATATTTCTCTCTCTCTCTCACTCTCTTCTCTCTCTCTCTCTTGACCTCTTTCTCTTCTCTTTCTCACTCTCACCCTCTTTATCTACTCTCTCTCTCACCCTCTTTCCCTTCTCTTATCTTCTCTCTCTCTCTCGCCCTGTTTCTCTTCTCTCTAAAGACGGCGAGAGAGAGAGAGAGAGAGAGAAGGGAAAGAGGGTGAGAGAGAGAGTAGATAAAGAGGGTGAGAGAGAGAAAGAGAAGAGAAAAAGGTCTAGAGAGAGAGAGAGAGAGAAGAGAGTGAGAGAGAGAGAGGATCAACTCGACTCACCATATTTCTCTCTCTCTCTCTCACTCTCTTCTCTCTCTCTCTCTAGACCTTTTTCTCTTCTCTTTCTCTCTCTCACCCTCTTTATCTACTCTCTCTCTCACCCTCTTTCCCTTCTCTCTCTCTCTCTCTCTCGCCGTCTTTCTCTCTCTCTCTCGCCGTCTTTCTCTCTCTCTCTCGCCGTCTTTCTCTCTCTCTCTCACTCTCTTCTATCTCTACACCTTTCCTAACTCTCTCTATCACCATATTTCTCTCTCTCTGGAAGGGGGGGGGTGGCTATCAGTATGAGGCCGCTTAAATACACGAAAATTACTTTTATACGAGTTTGTTTTCTTATGAATGGAACCGCTTTTGTAGGGGGGAGGGGGGAGGAGGCAATGTGCACAGTCTCCCAAGCATTACCTACTATAAAAAAAGATGCACATTTACCCTCTTCTCTCACCCTCTTTCTCTCTCTCTCTCTTTCTCTTCTCTCTCTCACTCTCTTTCTCTATCACCCTCTTCTCTCTCTCTCTTTCTCTTCTCTCTCTCATCCTCTTTCTCTCTCTCTCACCCTCTTCTCTCTCTCTACCTTTTTCTCTTCTCTCTCGCACCCTCTTCTCTCTCTCTCACCCGCTTCTCTCTCTCTACCTCTTTCTCTTCTCTCTCGCACCCTCTTCTCTCTCTCTCACCCGCTTCTCTCTCTCTACCTCTTTCTCTTATCTCTCTCTCTCTCTCTCAACCTCTTCTCTCTCTCTCTCTTACCCTCTTCTCTCTCTCACTCTCTGTGTACACCTTTTTCTCTTCTCTCTCTCTCTGACCCTCTTTCTCTCTCTCTCACCCTCTTTTTCTGCTCTCTCTCACCCTTCTCTCTCTCTCTCTCTCTCTCTCTCTACCTCTTTCTCTTCTCTATCACCCTCTTTCCC
The DNA here is from genome assembly GCF_053919585.1 of Euprymna scolopes. Lineage (NCBI taxonomy): Eukaryota > Metazoa > Mollusca > Cephalopoda > Sepiida > Sepiolidae > Euprymna > Euprymna scolopes. The sequence goes on from NC_136484.1 coordinate 99,841,863, forward strand.
TGCTCTCTCTCACCTTCATCTCTCTCTCTCTACCTATTTCTCTTCTCTCTCTCTCTCCCTCTGCTCTCTCTCACCCTCTTCTTTCTCCCTCACCCTCTTCTCTCTCTCTCTCTCTACCTCTTTCTCTTATCTCTCTCTCTCACTACCCCTCTCTCTCTCTCTGTCTTACCCTCTTCTCTCTCTCTCTACCTCTTTCTCTTATCTCTCTCTCTCACTACCTCTCTCTCTCTCACCCTCTTCTCTCTCTCACCCTCTTTCTCTCTTACCCTCTTCTCTCTCTACCTCTTTCACTTCTCTCACCCTCTTTCTCTCTCACCCTCTTTCTCTGCTCTCTCTCACCCTCTTCTCTGCTCTCTCTCACCCTCTTCTCTCTCTACCTCTTTCTCTTCTCTCTCTCACCCTCTTCTCTCTCTCTTACCCTCTTTCTCTTCTCTTCTCTTTTCTCTCTCTCTCGCCGTCTTTCTTTTCTCTCTCTCTCACCCTCTTTCTCTTCTCTCTCTCTCTTTCACCCTCATTCTCAACTCACTCTTACCCTCTTCTCTCTCCCTGTCTACCTCTTTCTCTTCTCTCTCTCTCACCCCCTTTCTCTTCTCTCTCTCACACCGTCTTTCTCTTCTCTCTCTCTCTCCCCTCATTCTCTTCTGTCTCTCTCTCGCCCTCTTTATCTTCTCTCTCTCTCACCCCGTTTCTCTTCTCTCTATATTAGCACTTATCAAGGCCAATAGGCAACTCGAGGATGACAGTTCAAAAGGTCACAGTAGTCAAATTTGGGAAAGAGGATGGAACAACTTTAACGGGAGCATGAGTTATTCAGCGACACCAACCTATTTTGTAATATATATATATATATATATATATATATATATTGTAAAAACTATATATTACCACTTATCAAGGCCTATAGGCCACTCGAGGATGAGAGTTTAAAAGTGCACAGTAGTCAAATTCGGCAAAGATGATGGAACCGCTTTAAGAGGAGGATGAATTATTCAGTGACTCCAACCTATTTTGTTACATATATGTATGTATATATTTTGTAAAAAATATATATTACTACTTATCAAGGCCCATAGGACACTCGAGGATTAGAGTTGAAAAGTGCACAGCAGTCAAACTGGGAAAGATGATGGAACCGCTTTAAGAGGAGGATGAATTATTCAGTGACTCCAACCTATTTTGTTACATATATGTATGTATATATTTTGTAAAAAATATATATTACTACTTATCAAGGCCCATAGGACACTCGAGGATTAGAGTTGAAAAGTGCACAGTAGTCAAATCTGGGAAAGAGGATGGAACCGCTTTAACGGGAGGATGAGATATTCAGCGACTCCAACCTATTTTGGTATATATATATTTATATCTATATTTATTTTTAAATATATATTACCACTTATCAAGGCCCATAGGCCACACGAGGATGAGAGTTTAAAAGTGCACAGTAGTCAAATTCGGCAAAGATGATGGAACCGCTTTAAGATGAGGATGAATTATTCAGTGACTCCAACCTATTTTGTTATATATATGTATGTATATATTTTGTAAAAAATATATATTACTACTTATCAAGGCCCATAGGACACTCGAGGATTAGAGTTGAAAAGTGCACAGTAGTCAAATTCGGGAAAGAGGATGGAACCGCTTTCACGGGAGGATGAGTTATTCAGCGACTCCAACCTATTTTTTTATATATATATTTATATCTATATTTATTAAAAAATATATATTACCACTTATCAAGGACAATAGGCCACTCGAGGATGAGAGTTGAATAGTGCACTGTATAAAAAATACGGTAAAGAGGATGGAACCGCTTTAACGAGAGGATGAGTTATTCAGCGACTCCAACCTATTTTGTTATATATATATATATATATATATACTTTTATTAAAAAATATATATTACAACTTTTCAAGGACAATAGGCCACTCGAGGATGAGAGTTGAAAAGTGCATAGTAGTAAAATTCGGGAAAGAGGATGGAACCGCTTTAACGGGAGGATGAGTTATTCAGCGACTCCAACCTATTTTTTATATATATATATATATATCTATATTTATAACAAAAATATATTACCACTTATCAAGGCCCATAGGCTACTCGAGGATAAGAGTTGAAAAGTGCACAGTAATCAAATTCGGGAAAGAGGATGGAACAGTTTTAACGGGAGGATGAGTTATTCAGCGACTCCAACCTATTTTGTTATATATATATTTATATCTATATTTACTAAAAAATATATATTACCACTTATCAAGGCCCATAGGCTACTCGAGGATGAGAGTTGAAAAGTGGACAGTAGTCAAATTCGGGAAAGAGGATGGAACCTCTTTAACGGGAGGATGAGTTATTCAGCCACTCCAACCTATTTTGTTATATATATATATATATATTACCACTTATCAAGGCCCAGAGGCCACACGAGGATGAGAGTTTAAAAGTGCACAGTAGTCAAATTTGGGAAAGAGGATTTAATCGCTTTAATAGGAGGATGAATTATTCAGCGACTCACACCTGTTTTGGTATATATATATATATATATTTATAAAAAAATATGTATTACCACTTATCAAGGCCCATAGGCCACTCGAGGATGAGAGTTAAAAAGTCCACAGTAGTCAAATTTGGGAAAGAGGATGGAACCGCTTTAACAGGAGGATGAGTTATTCAGCAACTCCAACCTATTTTGTTATATATATATATATATATATATATATATATATATATATATATAGATATATTTTTCATAAAATATGTATTACCACTTATCAAGGCCCATAGTCCACTCGAGGACGAGAGTTGAAAAGTGCACAGTAGTCAAATTGGGGAAAGAGGATGGAACCGCTTTAACGGGAGGATGAGTTATTCAGCGACTCCAACCTATTTTGTTATTTTGTAAAAAATATATATGACCACTTATCAAGGCCCAGAGGCCACTCGAGGATAAGAGTTGAAAAGTGCACAGTAGTCAAATTCGGGAAATTTGTTATATATCTATTTTTTTGTTACTTAGGCATTTCCACTTATCAAGGCCCAGATACATCTCGAGGATAAGAGTTAAATGTGCACAGTAGTCAATTGGACAATAAGGCCCAGAGGCCACCCGAGGATAAGGGTTGAAAATGGCAGTAGTTAATTGGACAACATAGTAATACTTAGTAATGGAAAGTCGGGAAATTTGTTATATATATATTTATATTTTGTTTATATAGGCATTACCACTTATCAAGGCCCAGAGGCCACTAGAGGATAAGTGTTGAAAAGTGCAGTAGTCAATTGGACAAAATATAGTAATTGTTAGTAATGGAAATTCAGTAAATTTGTTATATATATATTAATATTTTGTTAAATACGCATTACCACTTATCAAAGCCCACAGGCCACTCGAGGATAAGGATTGAAAAGTGCACCGTAGTAGTCGGTTGTAATGGAAATGCGGGATATTTGTAATATACCTATTTTTTGTTACTTAGGCACAACCACTTATTAAGGCCCAGAGGCCACTCGATGGTATTACCACTTATCAAGGCCCAGAGGCCACTCGAGGATAAGCGTTTAAAAGTGCAGTAGTCAATTGGACAATATAGTAATCGTTAGTAATGGAAATTCAGTAAATTTGTTATATATATGTATATTTTGTTACATACGCATTACCATTTATCAAGGCCCAGAGGCCACTCGAGGATAAGGATTGAAAAGTGCACAGTAGTCAATTGGACAATATAGTAATCGTTAGTAATGGAAATTCAGTAAATTTGTTATATACCTATTTTTTGTTACTTAGTCATTTCCACTTATCAAGGCCCAGAGGCCACTCGAGCATAAGAGTTAAAAAGTCCACAGTAGTCAATTGGACAATAAGGCCCAGAGGCCACCCGAGGATAAGGGTTAAAAAGTGCAGTAGTCAATTGGTCAATATAGTAATCGTTAGTAATTACTACTTCTCAAGGCCCAGAGGCCACTCGAGGATAAGGGTTGAAAAGCGCAGTAGTCAATTGGACAATACAGTAATCGTTAGTAATGGAAATTCAGTAAATTTGTTATATATATATATATTTATATTTTGCTAAATACGCATTACTACTTATCAAGGCCCAGACGCCACTCGAGGATAAGGGTTGAAAATATTCAACAAATTTTTTAACTACAGATTAGAAAATTTGTATATAGGGTATCCAGACATATGGAATATATCTAGCATAATCTATCTATTATATCTATAAAAGTCAGAATGTTTGTGTGTGTGGGTGTGTGTGAGGTAGAGAGAGAGAGAGAGAACAATTCTTAACCTATATATTCAACAAATTTTTTATCTACAGATTTTAAATTTGTTATAAAGGGTATTCATACATATGTAAATATATCTAGCATAATCTATCTATTATATCTACAAAAGTGAAAATGTGTGTGTCTGTGAGAGAGAGAGCAATTCTCAACCTATATACTCAACAAATTTTTTATCTACAGATTAGATAATTTGTATATAGGGTATTCAGACATATGGAAATATATCTAGCATAATCTATCTATTATATCTATAAAAGTGAGAATGTTTGCGTGTGTGTGTGTGTGAGGTAGCAAGAGAGAGAGAGACAGAGCGAGAGAACAATTCTCAACCTATATATTCAACAAATTTTTTATCTACAGATTTGAAAATTGGTATATACGGTATTCAGACATATGGAAATATATCTAGCATAATCTATCTATTATGTCTATAAAAGTGAGAATATGTCTGTGTGTGAGAGAGAGAGAGAGAGTAAGAACAATTCTCACCCTTTATATTCAACACATTTTTATCTACAGATTAGAAAATTTTTATATAGTGTATTCAGACATATGGAAATATATCTAGCATAATCTATCTATTATATCTATAAAAGTGAGCATGTGTGAGAGGAGAGAGAGAGAGAGAGAACAATTCTCAACCTATATACTCAACAAATTTTTTATCTACAGATTTGAAAATTTGTATATAGATTATTCAGACATATGGAAATATATCTAGCATAATTTATCTATTATATCTATAAAAGTGAGAATGTGTGGGTGTGTGAGAGAGAGAATGAGAGAGAACAATTCTCAGCTTATATATGCAACAAATTGTTTATCTACAGATCCGAAATATCACATTTGTATAGAAGTAGAAATCTGGATACCTATTCTGATACCTAATAAAAGAAAGGACACTCTTTGGGGCGGATTTTGATGATAACAAGTCACTACTAAGAAATTATAATAAACATTGAAATAATTTAAGAATTTTATCAAAATAAAATTGCATGGTAATCACCCAATTTCTGCCACAAAATTTTGATTGGCAAAACTCATAAACAGAAAATATATATTTTCTAATTTCATCTTTTTTTTTTACATAATCTGATTTGATGTTTTCCTTAATATTCAAATCACTATATTTTGCTGCTTAATATCAAATACAGCAAATGAGTTATTTTTTATGCATCAAACAATTACATTTTCTCATTCATCCAAACTAATCACTGAACATCAATTTCATATTTTCTTCACTAAAATATTACTGTGCTTGATGTCATCAAGTGGAGCGGATCATTTTTTTTTTTCATTTGTTCACACATTTTTCCAATTTATATAAATTTTGTCTAAGATTCCTAGCCTATGTCATTGCATACCAAGCTGTTTATTAAAAGTTACGGTTCACTGTAAACACATACGTTATACCAAAATAAAAACGCTTCAGATAATGTCTTGATATTCAATTCAGTTTCTCACATGACATCTTATGAAGTTAGTAGAAATGTTACAGACTTTTGAATCTCGAACACTTTCAATACTGTGCACTGATATTTTCTTTTTTGGAATATAAGCACATTCATGATTTTTTTTTACAAACGTCAACAAATTTCACAATGTGTAGCAATGTACTGAAACAATTATAAAAATATTTGTTTTTATTTTGGATGATGCAGGGCATCCGAAGAGAGATTTTTCTAACAAAATGAAAGTATAATTTTTAGCAATAGGTATCTAGGAAAAGGCCACTACATACGTTATAAATTCCAAATTTCCACAACCTGGCAAATACTGGTACACGCTAGCAAATTTAGATTTGCAATTACAGAATATGATTCTAATTTTTGCCTTTGCTCTTTATTCTAACACTACACTAAGTTTACTGTTTTATTTCGCTGCAGTTGATATTGTGTAGAACAATAAGAAAATCATAGTGAACAATGCATTCAACAAAATTTCACACACATTTCTAGATACCTATATCTAATAAGTTCAAAAGAAAGGACACACTTAGGGAGGTATTTTGGTGGTCAAGTCACTAAATAGAGATTAGCTGGTTTCCCGGCATAGCCCAGGATGTAATAAACATTGACTGAAATACATGTTCTAGCTGGTTTCTAGGCGTTGCCAGGGATGTAATATAGACACATTATGTTGTATATTACCTGTTCTCTTCTCCCTAAGGTAAAACAATTTCATATACATGCTGTAAATTACCTATGCTAGGGATAAAACATGAACAATACCAGTCCGGGGGTAGATAAAACAAATAATACATAGAGATGAAAGATTCCTCTCCCCTAAGAATAAAACATATGTTCAATATCTGCTTTTGTTTTTTCATTGTTTATACGGTCCCGAGCAACGCCGGGTAGCCCTGCTAGTCTATATATATAAAAGGCAAAAATCGGTGTGTATGTATGTATGTATGTATGTATGTATGTATGTTTGTTTGTAACGCTAAAACTTTTGAAAGACGGAACCAGAGTTGACAAATTTGGTATCATATTGCACCTTGATCACCCGGATGACAAATATCGAAATTTCACGTCAAACGGACCAGTAGAAAGGGGTCAACTGATCGTTTTTCTCCTAGGGGGGCCCCCCAAAAAACCTGTCATTTTAACGTTATTCAATACGTGTCACGTGACGTGACGTCAGCTCAAACTTTTGACAGACACAACCAAAGTTGACAAATTATGTATCATATTGAACCTTGATCACCCGCATGACAAATATCGAAATTCCACACCAAACGGACCATTAAAAGGGGGTGAACTGATCATTTCTCTCCTAGGGGGGGCCCCCAAAAAAACCTGTCATTTTAATGTTAATATTACATAATCCAAAAACGCTTAGTCATGTCACGTGACGTGACGTCAACATCCAGTAATGGCGAACAAATGTAAACAAACACTTTGTTTTACCGATACTTTTGTAATTTCTCTTCTGCTTTGTTCTAGAGATTATTAAACTCCATGACAATGTCTCCAACGTATTTAACTGGTTAAAAATAGTATTTATACAAGAGTTTTAACGAAAAATATCAGGAAAAAATGTACAGGAATAAAAAAAAATTCAGCTTTCAAAATATTCGTCGATAAAAAAACCGATCTTTATATTTACGCTAGCCATTTTGTATATTACCACGTGACCTGCTATCTCTTAAACTGGAGGGGGGGGATCCACTTGAATCCAACAAAACCAGTAATTTTTTTTTTCTATTATATATACATCATTTTCTATAAAATTAAGTGTAGACTTTATAATTAAAACAAAAAATGTTATTCATACTAAAAAAAAAAAAACGCTTAGTCATGTCACGTGACGTGACGTTAACATCCACTAATGGCGAACAATTGTACCTATTTACTATGCCTCCCCACGGGACAGAGTTAGACACCAGGGTCGTTTTTTAACGTGGAGAAAAGGTACAAAAATAAAAATTGTCTCAGTCGTGGAGGATTTCTCCTCCACCGAAAGAGAACAAGAAATAGAAGTGCAGCATCTGAAGAACAGATACTACACTTTGATCTTGACCAAAAGGCCAAGAATGCGAACAATTGTAAATAACAACTTTTTTCACAAAACCAACACCGTCTTTCTTTTTTTTCTCTCTCTTTCTCTCTCTCACCCACTTACTCTTCCCTCTCTCTCACCCTCTTTCTCTTGACGTCACACCACTGTTAAACTGTGGGGGGAACACATTCCCAGGCATTATCTCCTATAGATGCACATTTTATTAGAAATTCAGCTTTCAAAATATTAGACGATAATAAAAATATAAAACCAACACCCTCTTTCTCTTTTCTCTCTCTCTCACCAACTTACTCTTCTCTCTCTCTCACCCTCTTTCTCTTGACCTCCTACTACTGTTAAACTGTGTGTGTGTGGGGGGGGGAAGAGGCAGCTTGAAAACCAACAAAAACAGTGCACAGTTTCCCAAGCATTTGGGGTGGGAAGGAGGGGAAGAAGCCGAGCGCACAGTTTCGTGTGAGAGAGAGAGAACAATTCTCAACCTATATACTCAACAAATTTTTTATCTACAGATTTGAAAGTTTGTATATAGGGTATTCAGACATATGGAAATATATCTAGCATAATCTATCTATTATATCTATAAAAGTGAAAATGTGTGTGTGTGTGAGGTAGCCAGAGAGAGAGAGAGAGAGAGAGAGAGAGAGAGACAACAATTCTCAACCTATATATTCAATACATTTTTTATCTACAGATTTGAAAATTTGTATATAGGGTATTCAGACATATGGAAATATATCTAGCATAATCTATCTATTATATCTATAAAAGTGAAAATGTGTGTGTGTGTGAGGTAGCCAGAGAGAGAGAGAGAGAGAGAGAGACAACAATTCTCAACCTATATATTCAATACATTTTTTATCTACAGATTTGAAAATTTGTATATAGGGTATTCAGACATATGGAAATATATCTAGCATAATCTATCTATTATATCTATAAAAGTGAAAATGTGTGTGTGTGTGTATGCGTAAGAGAGAGAGAGAACAATTCTCAACCTATATACTCAACGTATTTTTATCTACGGATTTTAAACTTTGTATATAGGGTATTCAGACATATAGAAATATATCTAGCATAATCTATACATTATATCTATAAAAGTGAGAATGTGAGTGTGTGAGAGAGAGAGAACAATTCTCAACCTATATATTCAACAAATTTTTTACCTACAGATTTGAAAATTTGTATATTGGGTATTCAGACATATGGAAATATATCTAGCATAATCGATCTATTATATCTATAAAAGTCAGAATGTTTGCGTGTGGTTGTGTGTGTAAGGTTGCGAGAGAGAGAGAGAGAACAATTCTCAACCTATCTATTCAATAAATTTGTTATCTACAGATTTGACCATTTGTATATAGGGTATTCAGACATATGGAAATATATCCAGCATAATCTATCTATTATATCCATAAAAGTGAGAATGTGTGCGTGAGAGAGAGAGAGAGAGAGAGAGAGAGAGTAAGTACAATTCTCACCCTATATATTCAACAAATTTTTTATCTACCGATTATAAAATTTGTATATAGGGTATTCAGACATATGGAAATATATCTAGCATAATCTATCTATTATATCTAGAAAAGTGAGAATGTGTTTGAAAGAGAGAGAGAGAAGAGAGAGAGAGAGAACAATTCTCAACCTATATATTCAACTAATTTTTATGTACAGATCTGAAAATTTGTATACAGGGTATTCAGACATATGGAAATATATCTAGCATAATCTATTATATCTATAAAAGGTAGAATGTGTGTGTGTGTTTGTGAGTGAGTGAGTGAGTGAGTGAGTGAGAGAGAGAGAGAGAGAGAACAATTCTCAACCTATATACTCAACAAATTTTGTATCTACAGATTTGATAATTTGTATATAGGGTATTCAGACATAAGGAAATATATCTAGCATAATCTATCTATTATATCTATAAAAGTGAGAATGTGTGTGAAAGAGAGAGAGAGAGAACAATTCTCAACCTATATATTCAACAAATTCTATCTTTACAGATTTGAAAATTTGTATATAGGGTATTCAGACATTTGGAAATATATCTAGCATAATCTATTATATCTATAAAAGTGAGAATGTGTGTGTGAGAGAGAGAGAAAGAACAATTCTCAACCTATATACTCAACAAATTTTTTATCTACAGATTTAAAAATTTGTATATAGGGTATTCAGACATATAGAAATATATCTAGCATAACCTATCTATTATATCTATAAAATGACCATGTGTGTGTGTGTGAGAGAGAGAGAGAGAGTCAGAGAGAGAGAGAGAACAATTTGCAGCTTGTGTGTGTGTGAGAAAGAGAGAGAGAGAAAGAGAGGAAGGAAAATTCTCACCCTATATATTCAACAAATTTTTTATCTACATATTAGAAAATTTGGATATAGGGTATTCAGACGTATGGAAATATATCTAGCATAATCTATCTATTATATCTATAAAAGTGAGAATGTGTGTGTGAGAGAGAGAGAAAGAGAGAGAGAGAGAACAATTCTCAACCTATATATTCAACTAATTTTTTATCTACAGATTTGAAAATGTGTATATTGGGTATTCAGACATATGTAAATATATCTGGCATAATCTATGTATTATATCTATAAAAGTGTGAATGTGAGTGATGGAAAGAGCAAAAAATTCTCAACCTATATAACCTATAAAAGTGAGAATATGTGTGAGAGAGAGAGAGAACAATTCTCAACCTATATATTCCACACATTTTTGGGCACAGATTTGGAAATTTGTATATAGGGTAGGCAGACATATAGAAATATATCTAGCATAATCTATCTATTATATCTATAAAAGTGAGAACTTGTGTGTGTGTGTGTGTGTGTGAGAGAGAGAGAGAACAATTCTTAACCTACATACTCAACAAATTTTTTACCTACAGTTTAGAAAATTTGTATATAGGGTATTCAGACATATGGAAATATATCTAGCATAATCTATCTATTATAACTACAAAAGTTAGAATGTGTGTGTGAGAGAGAGAGAGAGAGAACAATTCTAAACCTATATATTCAACAAATTTTTTATCTACAGATTTGAAACTTTGTATATAGGGTATTCAGACATATGGAAATATATCTAGCATAATCTATCTATTTTATCTATAAAAGTGAGAATGCGTGTGTGTGAGATAGCGAGAGAGAGAGAGAGAGAAAAAGAGAGAGATAAAAATTCTCAACCTATACATTCAACAAATTTTTTATCCACAGATTTGAACATTTGTATATAGGGTGTTCAGACATATAGAAATATATCTAGCATAATCTATCTATTATATGTATAAAAGTGAGAATGTGTGTGTGTGTGTGAGAGAGAGGACAATTGTCAACCTATGTATACAACAAATTTTTTATCTACAGATTTCAAAATTTGTATATTGGGCATTCAGACATATTTCAATATATCTGGCATAATCTGTCTATTATATCTATAAAAGTGAGAATGTGTGTGATAGAGAGAGAGAGAACAATTCTCAACCTATATACTCAACAAATTTTTTATCTACAGATTTGAAAATTTGTATATAGGGTATTCAGACATATGGAAATATATCTAGCATAATCTATTATATCTATAAAAGTGAGAATGTGTGTGTGTGTGTGAGAGAGAGAGAGAGAGAGAGAACAATTCTCAACCCATATACTAAACAAATTCTTTATCTACAGATTTTAAAATTTGTATATAGAGTATTCATACAAATAGAAATATATCTAGGATAATCTTTCTATTATATCTATAAAAGTGAGAATGTGTGTGTGTGTGTGAGCGAGAGAGAGAGAGAGAGAGAGAACAGTTCTCAACCTATACATTCAACAAATTTTTATATATAGGGTATTCAGAAATATCGAAATATATCTAGCATAATCTATTATATCTTTAAAAGTTAGAATGTGTGTGTGAGAGATAGAGAGAACAATTCTCAACCTATGCACTCTACAAATTTTTTATCTACAAATTAGAAAATTTGTATATAGGGTATTCACACATATGGAAATATATCTAGCATAATCTATCTATTATATCTATAAAAGTTAGAATGTGTGTGTGAGGTAGCCAGAGAGAGAGAGAGAGATAGTAAGAACAATTTTCAACCTATATATTCAACAAATATTTGATCTACAGATTAGAAAATTTGTATATAGGGTATTCAGACATATGGAAATATATCTAGCATAATCTATCTATTATATCTCTAAAATTGAGAATGTGTGTGTGAGAGAGAGAGAGAGAACAATTTTCAACCTATATACTCAACAAATTTTTTTATCCACAGATTTGAAAATTTGTATATAGGGTATTCAGACATATGGAAATATATCTAGAGTAATCTATCTATTATATCTATAAAAGTGAGAATGCGTGTGTGTGTGAGAGAGAGCGACACAGAACAATTCTCAACCTATATATTCAACAAATTTTTTATGTACAGATCTGAAATATCACATTTGTATAGAAGTAGAAATCTTGATACCTACTCTGATACCTAATAAAAGAAAGGACACTCTTTAGGGCGGATTTTGATTATAACAAGTCACTAATTAGAAATTATAATAAACATTCTAATAATTTAAGAATTTTACCAAAATAAAATTGCATGGTAATCACCCAATTTCTGCCACAAAATTTTGATTGGCAGAACTCATAAACATAAAATATATATTTTCTAATTTCATCTTTTTTTTTTCTTTTTACATAATCTGGTTTGATGTTTTCCCAAATATTCAAATCACTATATTTTGCTGCTTAATATCAAATACAGCAACTGAGTTATTTTTATGCATCAAACAATTACATTTTCTCATTCATCCAAACTAATCACTGAACATCAATTTCATATTTTCTTCACTAAAATATTACTGTGCTTGATGTCATCAAGTGGAGCGGATCATTTTTTTTTCATTTGTTCACACATTTTTCCAATTTATATATATTTTAAAGATTCTTAGCCTATGTCATTGCATACCAATCTGTTTATTAAAAGTTAAGGTTCACTGTAAACACATATGTTACACCAAAATAAAAACGCTTCAGATAAAAAAAAAAAACGCTTAGTCATGTCACGTGACGTGACGTTAACATCCACTAATGGCGAACAATTGTACCTATTTACTATGCCTCCCCACGGGACAGAGTTAGACACCAGGGTCGTTTTTTAACGTGGAGAAAAGGTACAAAAATAAAAATTGTCTCAGTCGTGGAGGATTTCTCCTCCACCGAAAGAGAACAAGAAATAGAAGTGCAGCATCTGAAGAACAGATACTACACTTTGATCTTGACCAAAAGGCCAAGAATGCGAACAATCGTAAATAACAACTTTTTTCACAAAACCAACACCGTCTTTCTTTTTTTTCTCTCTCTTTCTCTCTCTCACCCACTTACTCTTCCCTCTCTCTCACCCTCTTTCTCTTGACGTCACACCACTGTTAAACTGTGGGGGGGGAACACATTCCCAGGCATTATCTCCTATAGATGCACATTTTATTAGAAATTCAGCTTTCAAAATATTAGACGATAATAAAAATATAAAACCAACACCCTCTTTCTCTTTTCTCTCTCTCTCACCAACTTACTCTTCTCTCTCTCTCACCCTCTTTCTCTTGACCTCCTACTACTGTTAAACTGTGTGTGTGTGTGGGGGGGAAGAGGCAGCTTGAAAACCAACAAAAACAGTGCACAGTTTCCCAAGCATTTGGGGTGGGAAGGAGGGGAAGAAGCCGAGCGCACAGTTTCGTGTGAGAGAGAGAGAACAATTCTCAACCTATATACTCAACAAATTTTTTATCTACAGATTTGAAAGTTTGTATATAGGGTATTCAGACATATGGAAATATATCTAGCATAATCTATCTATTATATCTATAAAAGTGAAAATGTGTGTGTGGGTGAGGTAGCCAGAGAGAGAGAGAGAGAGAGAGAGAGAGAGAGAGAGAGACAACAATTCTCAACCTATATATTCAATACATTTTTTATCTACAGATTTGAAAATTTGTATATAGGGTATTCAGACATATGGAAATATATCTAGCATAATCTATCTATTATATCTATAAAAGTGAAAATGTGTGTGTGTGTGAGGTAGCCAGAGAGAGAGAGAGAGAGAGAGACAACAATTCTCAACCTATATATTCAATACATTTTTTATCTACAGATTTGAAAATTTGTATATAGGGTATTCAGACATATGGAAATATATCTAGCATAATCTATCTATTATATCTATAAAAGTGAAAATGTGTGTGTGTGTGTGTGTATGCGTAAGAGAGAGAGAGAGAGAACAATTCTCAACCTATATACTCAACGTATTTTTATCTACGGATTTTAAACTTTGTATATAGGGTATTCAGACATATAGAAATATATCTAGCATAATCTATACATTATATCTATAAAAGTGAGAATGTGAGTGTGTGAGAGAGAGAGAACAATTCTCAACCTATATATTCAACAAATTTTTTACCTACAGATTTGAAAATTTGTATATTGGGTATTCAGACATATGGAAATATATCTAGCATAATCGATCTATTATATCTATAAAAGTCAGAATGTTTGCGTGTGGTTGTGTGTGTAAGGTTGCGAGAGAGAGAGAGAGAACAATTCTCAACCTATCTATTCAATAAATTTGTTATCTACAGATTTGACCATTTGTATATAGGGTATTCAGACATATGGAAATATATCCAGCATAATCTATCTATTATATCCATAAAAGTGAGAATGTGTGCGTGAGAGAGAGAGAGAGAGAGAGAGAGAGAGAGAGAGTAAGTACAATTCTCACCCTATATATTCAACAAATTTTTTATCTACCGATTATAAAATTTGTATATAGGGTATTCAGACATATGGAAATATATCTAGCATAATCTATCTATTATATCTAGAAAAGTGAGAATGTGTTTGAAAGAGAGAGAGAGAAGAGAGAGAGAGAGAACAATTCTCAACCTATATATTCAACTAATTTTTATGTACAGATCTGAAAATTTGTATACAGGGTATTCAGACATATGGAAATATATCTAGCATAATCTATTATATCTATAAAAGGTAGAATGTGTGTGTGTGTTTGTGAGTGAGTGAGTGAGTGAGTGAGTGAGAGAGAGAGAGAGAGAACAATTCTCAACCTATATACTCAACAAATTTTGTATCTACAGATTTGATAATTTGTATATAGGGTATTCAGACATAAGGAAATATATCTAGCATAATCTATCTATTATATCTATAAAAGTGAGAATGTGTGTGAAAGAGAGAGAGAGAGAACAATTCTCAACCTATATATTCAACAAATTCTATCTTTACAGATTTGAAAATTTGTATATAGGGTATTCAGACATTTGGAAATATATCTAGCATAATCTATTATATCTATAAAAGTGAGAATGTGTGTGTGAGAGAGAGAGAAAGAACAATTCTCAACCTATATACTCAACAAATTTTTTATCTACAGATTTAAAAATTTGTATATAGGGTATTCAGACATATAGAAATATATCTAGCATAACCTATCTATTATATCTATAAAATGACCATGTGTGTGTGTGTGAGAGAGAGAGAGAGAGTCAGAGAGAGAGAGAGAACAATTTTCAGCTTGTGTGTGTGTGAGAAAGAGAGAGAGAGAAAGAGAGGAAGGAATATTCTCACCCTATATATTCAACAAATTTTTTATCTACATATTAGAAAATTTGGATATAGGGTATTCAGACGTATGGAAATATATCTAGCATAATCTATCTATTATATCTATAAAAGTGAGAATGTGTGTGTGAGAGAGAGAGAAAGAGAGAGAGAGAGAACAATTCTCAACCTATATATTCAACTAATTTTTTATCTACAGATTTGAAAATGTGTATATTGGGTATTCAGACATATGTAAATATATCTGGCATAATCTATGTATTATATCTATAAAAGTGTGAATGTGAGTGATGGAAAGAGCAAAAAATTCTCAACCTATATAACCTATAAAAGTGAGAATATGTGTGAGAGAGAGAGAGAGAGAGAACAATTCTCAACCTATATATTCCACACATTTTTGGGCACAGATTTGGAAATTTGTATATAGGGTAGGCAGACATATAGAAATATATCTAGCATAATCTATCTATTATATCTATAAAAGTGAGAACTTGTGTGTGTGTGTGTGTGTGAGAGAGAGAGAGAACAATTCTTAACCTACATACTCAACAAATTTTTTACCTACAGTTTAGAAAATTTGTATATAGGGTATTCAGACATATGGAAATATATCTAGCATAATCTATCTATTATAACTACAAAAGTTAGAATGTGTGTGTGAGAGAGAGAGAGAGAGAACAATTCTAAACCTATATATTCAACAAATTTTTTATCTACAGATTTGAAACTTTGTATATAGGGTATTCAGACATATGGAAATATATCTAGCATAATCTATCTATTTTATCTATAAAAGTGAGAATGCGTGTGTGTGAGATAGCGAGAGAGAGAGAGAGAAAAAGAGAGAGATAAAAATTCTCAACCTATACATTCAACAAATTTTTTATCCACAGATTTGAACATTTGTATATAGGGTGTTCAGACATATAGAAATATATCTAGCATAATCTATCTATTATATGTATAAAAGTGAGAATGTGTGTGTGTGTGTGAGAGAGAGGACAATTGTCAACCTATGTATACAACAAATTTTTTATCTACAGATTTCAAAATTTGTATATTGATCATTCAGACATATTTCAATATATCTGGCATAATCTGTCTATTATATCTATAAAAGTGAGAATGTGTGTGATAGAGAGAGAGAGAACAATTCTCAACCTATATACTCAACAAATTTTTTATCTACAGATTTGAAAATTTGTATATAGGGTATTCAGACATATGGAAATATATCTAGCATAATCTATTATATCTATAAAAGTGAGAATGTGTGTGTGTGTGAGAGAGAGAGAGAGAGAACAATTCTCAACCCATATACTCAACAAATTCTTTATCTACAGATTTTAAAATTTGTATATAGAGTATTCATACAAATAGAAATATATCTAGGATAATCTTTCTATTATATCTATAAAAGTGAGAATGTGTGTGTGTGTGTGAGCGAGAGAGAGAGAGAGAGAGAGAGAACAGTTCTCAACCTATACATTCAACAAATTTTTATATATAGGGTATTCAGAAATATCGAAATATATCTAGCATAATCTATTATATCTTTAAAAGTTAGAATGTGTGTGTGAGAGATAGAGAGAACAATTCTCAACCTATGCACTCTACAAATTTTTTATCTACAAATTAGAAAATGTGTATATAGGGTATTCACACATATGGAAATATATCTAGCATAATCTATCTATTATATCTATAAAAGTTAGAATGTGTGTGTGAGGTAGCCAGAGAGAGAGAGAGAGAGAGAGAGTAAGAACAATTTTCAACCTATATATTCAACAAATATTTGATCTACAGATTAGAAAATTTGTATATAGGGTATTCAGACATATGGAAATATATCTAGCATAATCTATCTATTATATCTCTAAAATTGAGAATGTGTGTGTGAGAGAGAGAGAGAGAACAATTTTCAACCTATATACTCAACAAATTTTTTTATCCACAGATTTGAAAATTTGTATATAGGGTATTCAGACATATGGAAATATATCTAGAGTAATCTATCTATTATATCTATAAAAGTGAGAATGCGTGTGTGTGTGAGAGAGAGCGACACAGAACAATTCTCAACCTATATATTCAACAAATTTTTTATGTACAGATCTGAAATATCACATTTGTATAGAAGTAGAAATCTTGATACCTACTCTGATACCTAATAAAAGAAAGGACACTCTTTAGGGCGGATTTTGATTATAACAAGTCACTAATTAGAAATTATAATAAACATTCTAATAATTTAAGAATTTTACCAAAATAAAATTGCATGGTAATCACCCAATTTCTGCCACAAAATTTTGATTGGCAGAACTCATAAACATAAAATATATATTTTCTAATTTCATCTTTTTTTTTTTCTTTTTACATAATCTGGTTTGATGTTTTCCCAAATATTCAAATCACTATATTTTGCTGCTTAATATCAAATACAGCAACTGAGTTATTTTTATGCATCAAACAATTACATTTTCTCATTCATCCAAACTAATCACTGAACATCAATTTCATATTTTCTTCACTAAAATATTACTGTGCTTGATGTCATCAAGTGGAGCGGATCATTTTTTTTTCATTTGTTCACACATTTTTCCAATTTATATATATTTTAAAGATTCTTAGCCTATGTCATTGCATACCAATCTGTTTATTAAAAGTTAAGGTTCACTGTAAACACATATGTTACACCAAAATAAAAACGCTTCAGATAATGTCTTGATATTCAATTCAGTTTCTCACATGACATCTTATGAAGTTAGTAGAAATGTTACAGACTTTTGAATCTCAAACACTTTCAATACTGTGCACTGATATTTTCTTTTTTGCAATATAAGCACATTCATGATTTTTTTTACAAACGTTAAAAACTTTCACATTGTGTAGCAATATACTGAAACAATTATAAAAATATTTGTTTTTATTTTGAATGATGCAGGGCATCTGAAGAGAGATTTTTCTAACAAAATGAAAGTATAATTTTTAGCAATAGGTATCTAGGAAAAGGCCACTACATATGTTATAAGTTCCAAATTTCCACAACCTGGCAAATACTGGTACATGCTAGCAAATTTAGATTTGCAATTACAAAATATGATTCTAATTTTTTCCTTTGCTCTTTATTCTAACACTACACTAAGTTTACTGTGTTATTTCGCTACAGTTGATATTGTGTAGAACAATAAGAAAATCATAGTGAACAATGCATTCAACAAATTTCACACACATTTCTAGATACCTATATCTAATAAGTTCAAAAGAAAGGACACACTTAGGGAGGTATTTTGGTGGTCAAGTCACTAAAAAGAGATTAGCTGGTTTCCCGGCATAGCCCAGGATATAATAAAGATTGACTGAAATACATGTTCTAGCTGGTTTCTAGGCGTTGCCAGGGATGTAATATAGACACATTATGTTGTATATTACCTGTTCTCTTCTCCCTAAGGTAAAACAATTTCATATACATGCTGTAAATTACCTATGCTAGGGATAAAACATGAACAATATCAGTCCTAGGGTAGATAAAACAAATAATACATAGAGATGAAAGATTCCTCTCCCCTAAGAATCAAACATATGTTCAATATCTGCTTTTGTTTTTTCATTGTTTATACGGTCCCGAGCAACGCCGGGTAGCCCTGCTAGTCTATATATATAAAAGGCAAAAATCGGTGTGTATGTATGTATGTATGTATGTTTGTTTGTAACGCTAAAACTTTTGAAAGACGGAACCAGAGTTGACAAATTTGGTATCATATTGCACCTTGATCACCCGGATGACAAATATCGAAATTTCACGTCAAACGGACCAGTAGAAAGGGGTCAACTGATCGTTTTTCTCCTAGGGGGGCCCCCCAAAAAACCTGTCATTTTAACGTTATTCAATACGTGTCACGTGACGTGACGTCAGCTCAAACTTTTGACAGACACAACCAAAGTTGACAAATTATGTATCATATTGAACCTTGATCACCCGCATGACAAATATCGAAATTCCACACCAAACGGACCATTAAAAGGGGGTGAACTGATCATTTCTCTCCTAGGGGGGCCCCCAAAAAAACCTGTCATTTTAATGTTATTTTAATGTTAATATTACATAATCCAAAAACGCTTAGTCATGTCACGTGACGTGACGTCAACATCCAGTAATGGCGAACAAATGTAAACAAACACTTTGTTTTACCGATACTTTTGTAATTTCTCTTCTGCTTTGTTCTAGAGATTATTAAACTCCATGACAATGTCTCCAACGTATTTAACTGGTTAAAAATAGTATTTATACAAGAGTTTTAACGAAAAATATCAGGAAAAAATGTACAGGAATAAAAAAAAATTCAGCTTTCAAAATATTCGTCGATAAAAAAACCGATCTTTATATTTACGCTAGCCATTTTGTATATTACCACGTGACCTGCTATCTCTTAAACTGGAGGGGGGGATCCACTTGAATCCAACAAAACCAGTAATTTTTTTTTTCTATTATATATACATCATTTTCTATAAAATTAAGTGTAGACTTTATAATTAAAACAAAAAATGTTATTCATACTAAAAAAAAAAAACGCTTAGTCATGTCACGTGACGTGACGTCAACATCCACTAATGGCGAACAATTGTACCTATTTACTATGCCTCCCCACGGGACAGAGTTAGACACCAGGGTCGTTTTTTAACGTGGAGAAAAGGTACAAAAATAAAAATTGTCTCAGTCGTGGAGGATTTCTCCTCCACCGAAAGAGAACAAGAAATAGAAGTGCAGCATCTGAAGAACAGATACTACACTTTGATCTTGACCAAAAGGCCAAGAATGCGAACAATTGTAAATAACAACTTTTTTCACAAAACCAACACCGTCTTTCTTTTTTTTTCTCTCTCTTTCTCTCTCTCACCCACTTACTCTTCCCTCTCTCTCACCCTCTTTCTCTTGACGTCACACCACTGTTAAACTGTGGGGGGGGGGGAGGAACACATCCCCAGGCATTATCTCCTATAGATGCACATTTTATTAGAAATTCAGCTTTCAAAATATTAGACGATAATAAAAATATAAAACCAACACCCTCTTTCTCTTTTCTCTCTCTCTCACCAACTTACTCTTCTCTCTCTCTCACCCTCTTTCTCTTGACCTCCTACTACTGTTAAACTGTGTGTGTGTGTGGGGGGGGGAAGAGGCAGCTTGAAAACCAACAAAAACAGTGCACAGTTTCCCAAGCATTTGGGGTGGGAAGGGGGGGAAGAAGCCGAGCGCACAGTTTCGTGTGAGAGAGAGAGAACAATTCTCAACCTATATACTCAACAAATTTTTTATCTACAGATTTGAAAGTTTGTATATAGGGTATTCAGACATATGGAAATATATCTAGCATAATCTATCTATTATATCTATAAAAGTGAAAATGTGTGTGTGTGTGAGGTAGCCAGAGAGAGAGAGAGAGAGAGAGAGAGAGAGAGACAACAATTCTCAACCTATATATTCAATACATTTTTTATCTACAGATTTGAAAATTTGTATATAGGGTATTCAGACATATGGAAATATATCTAGCATAATCTATCTATCATATCTATAAAAGTGAAAATGTGTGTGTGTGTGTGTGTGTGTGTGTGTGTGTGTGTGCGTAAGAGAGAGAGAGAACAATTCTCAACCTATATACTCAACGTATTTTTATCTACGGATTTTAAACTTTGTATATAGGGTATTCAGACATATAGAAATATATCTAGCATAATCTATCTATTATATCTATAAAAGTGAGAATGTGAGTGTGTGAGAGAGAGAGAACAATTCTCAACCTATATATTCAACAAATTTTTTACCTACAGATTTGAAAATTTGTATATTGGGTATTCAGACATATGGAAATATATCTAGCATAATCGATCTATTATATCTATAAAAGTCAGAATGTTTGCGTGTGGTTGTGTGTGTAAGGTTGCGAGAGAGAGAGAGAGAGAACAATTCTCAACCTATCTATTCAATAAATTTGTTATCTACAGATTTGACCATTTGTATATAGGGTATTCAGACATATGGAAATATATCCAGCATAATCTATCTATTATATCCATAAAAGTGAGAATGTGTGCGTGAGAGAGAGAGAGAGAGAGAGAGAGAGAGTAAGTACAATTCTCACCCTATATATTCAACAAATTTTTTATCTACCGATTAGAAAATTTGTATATAGGGTATTCAGACATATGGAAATATATCTAGCATAATCTATCTATTATATCTAGAAAAGTGAGAATGTGTGTGAAAGAGAGAGAGAGAAGAGAGAGAGAGAGAACAATTCTCAACCTATATATTCAACTAATTTTTATGTACAGATCTGAAAATTTGTATACAGGGTATTCAGACATATGGAAATATATCTAGCATAATCTATTATATCTATAAAAGGTAGAATGTGTGTGTGTGTGTGAGTGAGTGAGTGAGTGAGTGAGTGAGAGAGAGAGAGAGAGAGAGAACAATTCTCAACCTATATACTCAACAAATTTTGTATCTACAGATTTGATAATTTGTATATAGGGTATTCAGACATAAGGAAATATATCTAGCATAATATATCTATTATATCTATAAAAGTGAGAATGTGTGTGAAAGAGAGAGAGAGAGAACAATTCTCAACCTATATATTCAACAAATTTTATCTTTACAGATTTGAAAATTTGTATATAGGGTATTCAGACATTTGGAAATATATCTAGCATAATCTATTATATCTATAAAAGTGAGAATCTGTGTGTGTGAGAGAGAGAAAGAACAATTCTCAACCTATATACTCAACAAATTTTTTATCTACAGATTTAAAAATTTGTATATAGGGTATTCAGACATATAGAAATATATCTAGCATAACCTATCTATTATATCTATAAAATGACCATGTGTGTGTGTGTGAGAGAGAGAGAGAGAGTCAGAGAGAGAGAGAGAACAATTTTCAGCGTGTGTGTGTGTGAGAAAGAGAGAGAGAGAAAGAGAGGAAGGAAAATTCTCACCCTATATATTCAACAAATTTTTTATCTACATATTAGAAAATTTGGATATAGGGTATTCAGACGTATGGAAATATATCTAGCATAATCTATCTATTATATCTATAAAAGTGAGAATGTGTGTGTGAGAGAGAGAGAAAGAGAGAGAGAGAGAACAATTCTCAACCTATATATTCAACTAATTTTTTATCTACAGATTTGAAAATGTGTATATTGGGTATTCAGACATATGTAAATATATCTGGCATAATCTATGTATTATATCTATAAAAGTGTGAATGTGAGTGATGGAAAGAGCAAAAAATTCTCAACCTATATAACCTATAAAAGTGAGAATATGTGTGAGAGAGAGAGAGAACAATTCTCAACCTATATATTCCACACATTTTTGGGCACAGATTTGGAAATTTGTATATAGGGTAGGCAGACATATAGAAATATATCTAGCATAATCTATCTATTATATCTATAAAAGTGAGAACTTGTGTGTGTGTGTGTGTGTGTGTGAGAGAGAGAGAGAACAATTCTTAACCTACATACTCAACAAATTTTTTACCTACAGTTTAGAAAATTTGTATATAGGGTATTCAGACATATGGAAATATATCTAGCATAATCTATCTATTATAACTACAAAAGTTAGAATGTGTGTGTGAGAGAGAGAGAGAACAATTCTAAACCTATATATTCAACAAATTTTTTATCTACAGATTTGAAACTTTGTATATAGGGTATTCAGACATATGGAAATATATCTAGCATAATCTATCTATTTTATCTATAAAAGTGAGAATGCGTGTGTGTGAGATAGCGAGAGAGAGAGAGAGAAAAAGAGAGAGATAAAAATTCTCAACCTATACATTCAACAAATTTTTTATCCACAGATTTGAACATTTGTATATAGGGTGTTCAGACATATAGAAATATATCTAGCATAATCTATCTATTATATCTATAAAAGTGAGAATGTGTGTGTGTGTGAGAGAGAGGACAATTGTCAACCTATGTATACAACAAAT
This sequence comes from Euprymna scolopes, assembly GCF_053919585.1. NCBI lineage: Eukaryota > Metazoa > Mollusca > Cephalopoda > Sepiida > Sepiolidae > Euprymna > Euprymna scolopes. The sequence goes on from NC_136484.1 coordinate 99,865,360, forward strand.
TTTTTATCTACAGATTTCAAAATTTGTATATTGGGCATTCAGACATATTTTAATATATCTGGCATAATCTGTCTATTATATCTATAAAAGTGAGAATGTGTGTGATAGAGAGAGAGAGAACAATTCTCAACCTATATACTCAAAAAATTTTTTATCTACAGATTTGAAAATTTGTATATAGGGTATTCAGACATATGGAAATATATCTAGCATAATCTATTATATCTATAAAAGTGAGAATGTGTGTGTGTGTGTGAGAGAGAGAGAGAGAGAGAGAAAGAACAATTCTCAACCCATATACTCAACAAATTCTTTATCTACAGATTTTAAAATGTGTATATAGAGTATTCATACAAATAGAAATATATCTAGGATAATCTTTCTATTATATCTATAAAAGTGAGAATGTGTGTGTGTGTGAGCGAGAGAGAGAGAGAGAGAGAGAACAGTTCTCAACCTATACATTCAACAAATTTTTATATATAGGGTATTCAGAAATATCGAAATATATCTAGCATAATCTATTATATCTTTAAAAGTTAGAATGTGTGTGTGTGAGAGATAGAGAGAACAATTCTCAACCTATGCACTCTACAAATTTTTTATCTACAAATTAGAAAATTTGTATATAGGGTATTCACACATATGGAAATATATCTAGCATAATCTATCTATTATATCTATAAAAGTTAGAATGTGTGTGTGAGGTAGCCATAGAGAGAGAGAGAGAGTAAGAACAATTTTCAACCTATATATTCAACAAATATTTGATCTACAGATTAGAAAATTTGTATATAGGGTATTCAGACATATGGAAATATATCTAGCATAATCTATCTATTATATCTCTAAAATTGAGAATGTGTGTGTGAGAGAGAGAGAACAATTTTCAACCTATATACTCAACAAATTTTTTTATCTACAGATTTGAAAATTTGTATATAGGGTATTCAGACATATGGAAATATATCTAGAGTAATCTATCTATTATATCTATAAAAGTGAGAATGCGTGTGTGTGTGAGAGAGAGCGACACAGAACAATTCTCAACCTATATATTCAACAAATTTTTTATGTACAGATCTGAAATATCACATTTGTATAGAAGTAGAAATCTTGATACCTACTCTGATACCTAATAAAAGAAAGGACACTCTTTAGGGCGGATTTTGATTATAACAAGTCACTAATTAGAAATTATAATAAACATTCTAATAATTTAAGAATTTTACCAAAATAAAATTGCATGGTAATCACCCAATTTCTGCCACAAAATTTTGATTGGCAGAACTCATAAACATAAAATATATATTTTCTAATTTCATCTTTTTTTTTCTTTTTACATAATCTGGTTTGATGTTTTCCCAAATATTCAAATCACTATATTTTGCTGCTTAATATCAAATACAGCAACTGAGTTATTTTTATGCATCAAACAATTACATTTTCTCATTCATCCAAACTAATCACTGAACATCAATTTCATATTTTCTTCACTAAAATATTACTGTGCTTGATGTCATCAAGTGGAGCGGATCATTTTTTTTTCATTTGTTCACACATTTTTCCAATTTATATATATTTTAAAGATTCTTAGCCTATGTCATTGCATACCAATCTGTTTATTAAAAGTTAAGGTTCACTGTAAACACATATGTTACACCAAAATAAAAACGCTTCAGATAATGTCTTGATATTCAATTCAGTTTCTCACATGACATCTTATGAAGTTAGTAGAAATGTTACAGACTTTTGAATCTCAAACACTTTCAATACTGTGCACTGATATTTTCTTTTTTGCAATATAAGCACATTCATGATTTTTTTTACAAACGTTAAAAACTTTCACATTGTGTAGCAATATACTGAAACAATTATAAAAATATTTGTTTTTATTTTGAATGATGCAGGGCATCTGAAGAGAGATTTTTCTAACAAAATGAAAGTATAATTTTTAGCAATAGGTATCTAGGAAAAGGCCACTACATATGTTATAAGTTCCAAATTTCCACAACCTGGCAAATACTGGTACATGCTAGCAAATTTAGATTTGCAATTACAAAATATGATTCTAATTTTTTCCTTTGCTCTTTATTATAACACTACACTAAGTTTACTGTGTTATTTCGCTACAGTTGATATTGTGTAGAACAATAAGAAAATCATAGTGAACAATGCATTCAACAAAATTTCACACACATTTCTAGATACCTATATCTAATAAGTTCAAAAGAAAGGACACACTTAGGGAGGTATTTTGGTGGTCAAGTCACTAAAAAGAGATTAGCTGGTTTCCCGGCATAGCCCAGGATATAATAAAGATTGACTGAAATACATGTTCTAGCTGGTTTCTAGGCGTTGCCAGGGATGTAATATAGACACATTATGTTGTATATTACCTGTTCTCTTCTCCCTAAGGTAAAACAATTTCATATACATGCTGTAAATTACCTATGCTAGGGATAAAACATGAACAATATCAGTCCTAGGGTAGATAAAACAAATAATACATAGAGATGAAAGATTCCTCTCCCCTAAGAATCAAACATATGTTCAATATCTGCTTTTGTTTTTTCATTGTTTATACGGTCCCGAGCAACGCCGGGTAGCCCTGCTAGTATATTTATAAAAGTGAACGTGTCTGTGTGTCTGTCTGTGTGTCTGTGTACATTTTCCTTCGCAAAAACTCTCTCAATTTTAAGTGTTCAGACACCAAATTTGATATTAATGTTATTGAAGTTTGAGAAAATCTTAAGGAACTAAACACTTGAAATTTTAGATATAGGTTCCTTGGACATGGATGTAACATAATAACTTGATTTTATCCCCAGACACTAAATGTTAAGCGGTCATAATAGGGGCGAACAAAAAATAAAAAAAATGACTTTTGCGGTCTCTACCAAATTACTCAGACAATTTCTGGTGTCTGGTGTTTTAAATTTTACATACAGAACTTGGATCTAACTTAATAACTAAATTTGAGCAAAAAACAATAAATGTGATGTGGGCATTTGGGGGTCAAATTTAAAAAAAAAATACCCCTTTTATTTCTCAACATACACCTACAAATACCCGGACAACGCCGAGCTGAAATGCTATTAAGCATATATATTTTAATTGAAGCAGTTGTTTTTTATAAAAAAAACGCCGTTAGCGAAGTGCATGTTACTTTTTGAAAAATATAACAGATCATGTGACTGCTAGTCTGTTGAAACAGACTGTTCATGATTTTTATAAAAAAGAAATAAATAAAATAATAAATCAATGACTAAATAAATAAAAATAAAAAAATAGTAATTATTTCATAAATAAATATATAAAAAAATAAAACCAATACAGTAAATAACTACATAAATACATAAACGTTGTTTTTTTTGTTTTTGTTTTTGTTTTTTTGCCAAGTAATGGTTAATGTTGAATGTTTTTTTCATATTAATTATTTAATGTTATTTAGTTTTGGTTTTATAAGCTGCGGCGGCAATTCAATGCAAACGACTGGTCATGCTGAAGTTTTGTTCTCTCCTTCGAACAGATCCTTACTGACGCTTGTTGGGTTGTGGTTTTAAGTCGATTAGAGGAAGCTTTCAGCTTATGGCCGGTTATTCCCAGTTTTGTAAGGAGCGAAATGACCGAGTGGCTTAGAAACCCAAGACAACCCACCTCAACAGGAATTACAATTCCTCTGCAATTCTTTTCTATGCAATCGGCACGTAGTGCTTCGTAACGATTTTTCTTTCGTTCTCGTGCGTCTTCTACATTCTCCTCCAAGGGGGCAGTCAATTCAATCTGAAGGACACTCTTTTTTGTGCCAGACCATGCTACAATGTCTAGTCGTGTTTCTGTTCCGATTATGTGGGTTGGAAATTGGAGAGATGTAATCAGATCCGCCGAGATTTTCTAGTCATTAGCTCCATTCCTTCACTTCAGATTTTTTCTCCTCACACGATGTTCCCTTCTTTGTGAAACTGGATTGTGGGTTTCTTGACTCTCACTGGTTGTTGATTTGTTGACTCAAAATGTGTTCTCAGCAATTCAATAATTATCTTCACTACCTGGTTATGTCGCCATGTTTACAACTAAAGCACTTTGGGGCATGCGGATAGTACATGGCGCAGAGTACCTGGATCATGTTTACATGAAAAAAAACACAGGTTTGAATCGATATACCCCCATGATTTTAGATAGATCGCATTAGGCAGAAGATCATACGAGGACCGAAGAAGAAATGATATCGCCAATGGTGCCATCGCAATTAAGGATTTCCACGATAACTTAATTCGTTCCATGTCATTCCAATTTTTCCATGCAGATTGTTTGTCCTGAGCGACAGCAACGGCTTTTCTTTGCTCCTTCTAAAACACCCCGACCTCTTCGAGCACAATATCTCTTTTTTCCTTTGGACCCTCTTTAGAGAATATTTTGTTAGTCGTACTTCCTACTCCAGCTCTGTTGGTTTGAGTGGCACCTATTATATCCATTATTTGTCGGCAACATTCCGCCTCCTGTGTTGTGTTACTGGCCGACCATTTATTGCCTGATCTTATTTCTGGGTGTATTTTTTTAATGATCTCGTCGGCTGTGTCTCTCATCATATATATATATGTATATGTATATGTATATATATATATATATATATATATATATATATATATATATATATATATAACGCACCTGTTAAATGCGTTCGACGCGAGATAGTGCAATTTCATATATCTGTAAAGGCCACAACAGGCGGGGTAGTAGACCATGTTGGTAACACCAAGCCTTCATCCTTTCGGGTAGAGCTGTCTTTTCACTCGACTTAAGCCCCTTTAAAGTTATTTCTTTATTTCTATACCCCGATGTCGATCAGCCAAGGGGATTGAGTACATGCGCCCAAGGCTTTTAACTGGAATCTAACTAACTGTTGGGATCGTACCACTCCCAATTATGAAATGGATTCCCCTAACAGATCGTTTGACTAACGAAACTTTTCCACTTTTCTTAGGTTTAACCTTCATCCTCGCCCATGAAAAAAGGTCATGGTATTTTTGTAAAAGTACATCGGAATCATTTTTGTATGGGACAAGTATAGTGATGTCATCCATAAAAAACTAGGGATGGAGGAAGATTCAGTTGCTCGGAAATCATATTCCTGTTCATGGTTTTGCTGCACCACTCAATGATTTCCATTGATAGAACGAAAAGAAGTGTGGAAATCACACACCCCATCATAATACCGATCTCGAGTTCCTGCCATTTTGTGGTATAGTGATTTACAGTGAATTTCATGAAGGCTGAGTTTCATAATAATTTCACTCACCGTCTTCGGGAAGTTAAAAAATTCAAGGGGCATTCAGATTTATTGGTGCAGATCTGATCCGAATGCATTTGCAAGCCCCAGCTAAATTACATGAAGTTCCGCTTAATCTTTTTTCGCCGATGTTAATGAATTCTGGATCATTTGTGAATGCTCCAGACATCGGGGGAAACCAGGTATTCAAGCCTTCTGGACAGATGTGTTTACATGAATGTTGCTCATCAGGAAGTTTGTCATACGACGAGCAAAAACTCTGCATAATTTTTCACCTCTACATTTAGGAGGGATATAGGGCGAAAGATTATGACCCCTTTCGATTGCATCTCTTTCGGTATCAAAATGCCATCAGTCAGACCCCAATCCTATGGTACAATACTCTGCCTCTAAACTTGCCTCAGGAGGACAGTGAGTCTCTTGAGGACGCCTGGGCAATTTTTATATAGCTTGTCCGATATTCCATTTATACCTGGGGAGCTATCAGCACGGACCTTATGGAGAAAGTCTCGGATTATCTTAGTTCTACTCTGTTACTCTTAAACGTTACCACTGGGTTTTGAGGTGTTGGTATGTCTTTTAGATAGGGCATTGAGGTACTGTTACATTCAACCGAATATTTCAGTTTCAAATAACTTGCGAGTTCCTCCCTCGGCACATCTAGTTTGCTACTCTTTGACTCTGAAAAGCTTCTTTGCGAAAGCATAAAGATGATTGTAGACTTTTTCTCCGTGCCAGGCGTTTCCTTTTTCGATGTTTTCTCAGCTCTGGATATCGCCAAAATCCTCTATTGAATATCGTCAATGATATTTTGAATTTCCAACTTTTCATCGGCAGAGGCAGCTTTTAAACGGTGCCTCAGCATTTCTGCTCAGACCATAGCTTTCCCTTCTGTGGCTGTCGTATATTTGGTCGCTGTTGTTCTTTTTTATGTTCATGTGCTGCTACACCAAGCCACTCCCTATAGACGTCATATGTGATTTACTGAACGCTGTCATTTGTTGTTTAATAGGATCCTTAAGGTGGGTAGCGAGTACAAAAGAGAGGTCCTGATCTAAACTCCTCCATGTAGCTGTTTGCTTATCCTTGGGCCACTGAATTTTTGCTTACTTGGACAATCTCCAGGCCATTGTCGCTCAGCAATGAGCTCTTGAATGCTGTGGGGGGTTTTCCTGATTAATAAATCGATCAGCCGATGTACATTCCAATAGAAGCATTTAGTTGCTTGCACCAGCGTGCCATGTGGATTCTAACCCTCGCAAACTGTTGTATTTTTTTCTCGCAATCACATGCAGCCAGGGGCATGTACATGTCGTTTCCGTTTCAGAAATTATTGTGGGTGATATATTGCCCCCCCCCCGCTACACACAACCTAGGGGTATTTTTTGTTAATCTATCCATATTGTTAAAAGATTCCTGTCTTTCCAGGACATCACCCCATCTTTCTGAAGAGTAACTTTATCTTTCCAAAGAGTCATCTTACTATCCAGAGCGTCTTAATATTAATCACATTTATATCATACAACATGTGGAAGCATATGACATACCCTGCTCTCATCAGCTGTCAACCAGAGTGATAAAACAATTTTGGTGGCCAAAGACAGTACTGCCACTTCTGGTGACACCAGCGGCTATAAGAACTATGAACGTAGCCGCCGGGTAGGGTATTAATGAAAAAGATAACAACAAAAAATGTAATCCACTAGGAAAGAAGAGAAAAAATAAAGTTAAAAATACCGACTTTTTATGAACTCATTTAGGTGTCGGTTGTCCTTCGAATTTTCGACCGTTACCATCGCCGAGTTTGGAATTGTGGTAAAAAAGAGAAAGAAGAGGGGGGAAAAAAGAACGAACTAAAGAAAAAAAATCTAGCATTGAACGTGGGAAAAACAAAATAAAAAATAAAAGTTCTTCTCTTGAATAAGATATGTTGAGATTTTAGTTATCTTCCTTGTAGTTTGATAATTTAATTTATGCAGCGCCTTTTTTTTTTAAATAAAACAAAACCGCCGTTAGCGAAGAGCATTTTATACTTTGAAAAATATATCAGATTATCTGACTGCATATCTATTTAAATAGACTGTTCATTATTTTATGAATACAAAAATTACAATGAATAAATAAATAAGAAAATGAAACCAAAACAGTAATAAACTACATTAGTACATAAACAAACAAAAAAAATTAATGTTGATTTTTTTGCCATGTAATGGTTAATTTTGAATGATTTTTCATATTAATTATTTAATATTCTTTTAATTTTTGTTTTTAACCTATATATATATACATATATATATATACATATATATATATATTACTATCTATCTATATATCTATAAAAGTGAACGTGTCTGTCTGTCTGTCTGTCTGTCTGTGTACATTTCCCTACGCAATAACTCTGTCAATGTTTAGTTTATAGACTCGAAATTTGAAATACCGGGTACTGAGATTTGGGAAAATCGATGTGACGGGTGTCAGCCAGAAATTTTGCTTTTAAGGGGTCAAATTTCAACGATTTGACCTTTAAGAACTCTACCAACCTCCTCCGACAATTTTGGGTCTAGACACTATTAAATTAGATCCAGGTTCAAGGAACCTATATCTAAAATTTCAAAAGTGATTTGAGCCCGAAACTATACATTTTAAGGGGTCATAATAGGGGTCAAATTAAAAAAAAAATTGACTTTTTTTGTTTTGCTAAGCGTACACCTCAAAACACCCGGGCAAATCCGGGCTAAAATGCTAGTACGTATATATTTTTGTTTCATCTATCTGTCTATTTATCTATACATCTATAAAAGTGAACGTGTCTGCCTGTCTGTCTACATTTCCCTACGCAATAACGCTGTCAATTTTTAGTCTATAGACTCGAAATTTGAAATACCGGGTACTGAGATTTGGGAAAATCGATGTGACGGGTGTCAGCCAGAAATTTGGCTGTTAAGGGGTCAAATTTCAACGATTTGACCTTTAAGAAATCTACCAAACTCCTCCGACAATTTTGGGTCTAGACACTTGAAATTTTAGATATAGGTTCCTTGAATCTGGATCTAATTTAATAAAGTGATTTGAGCCCGAAACTATAAATTTTAAGGGGTCATAATAGGGGTAAAATTAAAAAAAAATTTACTCTTTTTTTTTTTTTTTTTTTGCTCAGCATACACCTCCAAACACCCGGGCAACGCCGGGCTGAAATGCTAGTTTTTAGTCTATAGACTCGAAATTTGAAATACCGGGTACTGAGATTTGGGAAAATCGATGTGACGGGTGTCAGCCAGAAATGTTGCTTTTAAGGGGTCAAATTTCAACGATTTGACCTTTAAGATCTCTACCAAACTCCTCCGACAATTTATGGTCTAGACACTTGAAATTTTAGATATAGGTTCCTTGAATCTGGATCTAATTTAATAAAGTGATTTAAGCCCGAAACTATAAATTTTAAGGGGTCATAATAGGGGTCAAAGTTTTAAAAAATTAACCATTTTTTTTGTTTTTTTGCTTTTTTTGCACAGCATACACCTCCAAACACCCGAGCAACGCCGGGCACCCCTGCTAGTATATATATATATATATATATATATATATATATATATATATATATATATATAAGTGAACGTGTCTGTGTATTTGTGTGTGTGTACATTTCCCTACGCAATAACTGTCAATTTTTAGTCTACAGACTCAACATTTGATAGACAGGGTACTGAAATTCGGGAAAATCTATGTGATCGGTTTTCGGACAGAAATTTTGCTGTTAAGGGGTCCAAGTTCAACGATTTGACCTTTGAGAACTCTACCAAACTCCGCCGACAATTTGGGGTCTAAACTCGTGAAATTTTAGATATAGATTCCTTGGACATGGATCTAACTTAATAACTTGATTTGAGTCCAAAACAATAAATGTTAAGGGGTCATAATAGGTGTCAAAGTTTAAAAAATTGACTGCTTTTTTTTTTTTTGCTCAACATACACCTCCAAACACCCGGGCAACGCCGGGCTGAAATGCTAGTATATATATATATATATATATATAATATATATATATATATATATATATATATATATATATATATATATATATATATATATATACATATATACCGAAGCATTTTTTGCAAACGATTGGTCACTTCCTCTGAGGCGGTGGATATTCAATCTCACTTTCTTATTCTTGTGTAATATCCCCTTTTTGGAAGGGAGGTTAATATGGATGAACATAGTAATGATGCTCAGCTCCGGATAGCCCATGTTTAATGTTCGCTTATTTTATGGACATCTCCGGTTTTATCTCCGTGGAGATCTGTATCGATTTTATTCACTTTTTAGAAACGTGTGATTAATGTTTCTCTAAGGGAAAATTCGTTTATTGTCATTGTTTTGTTGCACTCTATGGAGTTCAATCATAATTATACGCATTTGAAGCTTAATGTGAAAAAAAATTGATATTATTATAATTATTATTTTTATTATTTTTATTATTATTATGATTATCTTTACACATTTGTTTCAATTAAAAATGAGGAACGGCTTTCATCAAGCTATTCACCAATTAAATTTGGCATAATTTAATCATATGTGTGCATGGCGGTAGATCGGTTGAACGCTTCAGTTTAAAATTTGTTTTGCATTGCTAAAATAAGGGATTGAATTGACAACTATTATTTTTTATTCAACTAATAATGTCTAAAAGGCTCTGCCTGCGGAAATAGTTATTACGATTGTGCGAGATCATACCCCATTATGGAATATTGCACCATCCCCGCTATGTTTCGTAATCGGGAAGTCCATTTGGTTAATTCTGCTAAAAAATAAATATATATTTTTATATTTAATCATACATTACAAAATTAGAAATTATTTGGATTTAAAAATTTTAGCATGTAATAAGACGCCATTTTAAATGTTGTGGAAATGTAAAACATATACATCTATGTATGCATAACAGATATTTTTTTAAAATTTGTTACCCTAAAAAGAGGTAGCTGTAGGAGCTATATAAATTTCACACTCTATTAATAAGCATTTTTACGTTCATTTGATGCATGTTTAGGTCATATTGCAATAACATTATGATGTTCGTTAGGTTTGGTGTCAGTGAAAATGTAGAAAAATAATCTATATTGTAAATCTGAGAGTATCTTTTAGCAACAAATCTAGATTTGCTGTGCTCAACACCTGATGTAGTAGTCTTTTTTTTTTTGTAAAGACTCACCTCGTAGAAATAACATTTTTATCCTTTGGAAGCGGTACTACCGTATAGGTAATATTTTTGGCCAAAGCAGCTATTTCCCTTTTCATAGCTATTTTCCATTCATTACTTTGTTCTGAATTAATGGCTTCGTTCAAGTTTTTGGCGTAGTTTCCATGGAATAGCAATAGTTGATTTGATAATCTGCCATATTTTCGACCACAAAAAATCAGTCTGCCTTCTATTTCTTTTGCGTAATTTGTCGACTTTAACATAATCATCATCATCATTGATACTCTTGTCCCCGTCATCTTCATTCTCTTCGTTTGTTTTTGAGGAAATATAATTTCATCCTCTTCATATGACGGGGGTTCGTCTTTAAAATTAAACATCGGATATTCTTAATTTTATTTTTCTCTGAAAAAATACTAAATTGGCTTGACTGGTTTCATCCAACAATATATCTCTATCCGTTTTAATATTTAATTTACTCTTTTTATCTATATATGCGAAACAAGTTGAACCAAATGCATGCATTCGGCTTAAATTTCGTTTTTTTTACCGCAGAAAGATTCATATGGGATTTTGGATAGTGTTTCGTTAAAACACATGTTTCGTATAAAGGCAACGGCCATAAGTGCGTACACCCAGATTCTTTTGGGGAGTTTTTTTATTCAATCAGTAGACATCTTGCCATGTTAAAAAAAATGCCCGCCATGCTCATTCCGAAGTTCCCTCTAAGTGTGGCGATCTAGGGGCCGATTTTTCATGCTTGATACGATGGTTAATTAGTAAAAGTTCAAAGTCTTTATTGGTGAATTCCGTACCGTTGTCAGAACGATTAAACTTATGTTCACCGTAGGGAGCCATGTCGGCTAAATATTTTTAGTTGCTAGCAGGGTGTCAGATTTGGTCAATAACAAATAAACCATTATTAAACCTGAATGGTCATCTACGAAATTGAACACATATCTATGTTCGCTTATCATCGGTTCCACGGGACCCTTCAAGTCACAATGCACCAGTGATAGGATGTACTTGGCATATTAGTCTGGTATCTTGTTTTGATAGTATGTCATTTTTCCCTGAGTAGAAACTTTTTTGATATTTTCATTTTATCAACGACACTCGGCAACTTTTTGATATCAGGAATATTGCAGTGTCCAAGAATTTTATGCCGCGTTTTTAAATCATGGCAGGCGGTTATCGATGGGACTACGCTATTTAAATAATCTTCCATTTTCTTTAATGCCGAATACAGTTCCATTCGGGTACGCCAATTTAGACTTATTGGGGCTAAAGTTTATATTTACACATTGTTTAATGAAAGCTTGTACAGAAAATATATTTTATTTAAATTTCGGGATGGGAAGGGCGTTTTCTTGAAGGCAGAAACATAGTTCACCTTTATTCTTCCTAAGCTAGATTTTAGCATCACCTCTTTTCAAAACGATCTAATTTACTCGACTGCCGTCAGCAAGTTCTACAAAATGATTTTGTGGCTTGAAGTTGGGATCAAAATTGATAAAATCAGACTCCTTTGTGCCGTGATAAAATAGACTCACATGAGCCGTGGCACCACAATCGACAAGAAAATTATTGTTTGTTGAAGCGTTAAACGTACATGAAACTAGGAATGTATGTTCGCTTACGGAGTTTTCCAAATTTTTAAGGGAGTCGCAATTTAGAGTCCTGCATCTATATTGGAAACTTTTGTGATTAGGTCAACCACAATTAGAGCAAATAATTATTTGTACTTTTCTCAGGAGAAACATTGTTTTTAGTAAGGTTGCTGTTTTTATTCCCAACATGGATATGATTTAATTTTGGTGTTTTTATGTGTGCATTTTAAAATGTCATGATATTTATAGATTCATTATTTTCTGTGATCTTTTTTTCAGTTTCCTCGTAATTTCTGAGTGTTACCTTGAATTGATTAAAATCATGGGGGTTTCCTTCTGGGGTATCACGGTGGTAAATGGCTTGAACTCAGACTGTAATCGCTTTATGACCATGGAAATTAACAGACTGTCGCTAATAACTTCACATGACATTTTTAAAGAATTTACAGATTATAAGTGTTGCCACTACTGCAATGGTTTAGGCTTCCATTCGTTTTAGGAGACCAGTTAAGTATATAAAGAAATAATTTTGGGTGTTCCTCTCAATAAATAATGCTTTCTCACTATGTTGAATGCTTTGCAGCCATCGGCCAGGGCTTCTCCCATTACTAGTGATAGACTTTAGTCATCTACGCACTGTATTAATTGCACAAAGAGAGTTGCGTTCTTTTCAATAAAGTCGTTGGCGTTTCTGTTTTCAGGTTGTGTTTGGAGTAATTTGTGTAGCTTTTGGATTCGTAGATATCCTAGAAAATTCACTTGCCACAATTCGAATTTTCATTCGGATCCATCGAAATAAAGACGCACGTTGGATCCATATCTTCTAGAAATGTAAGTCTCATAACAGTTTCTGATGATTCGTTGTCCTACACAAATCCTGGGATGTGACTGGTTCGCAGTAGACAGTTCCTGATTTGGAATCCACGGAGCAAAATATTATTCCCGTGTTGACACGAAGAAAACATATGCGAAATTTCTATAGAAATATTTGATATTTGTGGAACAATTCTGGTTTCTGATTGGTTGGTATCAAAACGTAAATTAATTCGATTCGTCGGTTCTTAGCATCGTTTATAAATGAAATCTCACAACTTTTCCTGATCATACCCTATTATAAAATAGTGCAACATCTGTCCCACTTAAACTATGAAAAATGTCCAATGTTTAATTTAAGTTGCTGAATTAGTTGTAATTCGGGCTATGTCCACAGCGTTGTTTTATTCTCATGTATATATTCATTGAAATCTTCTGTTTTTATGTACAATGATGTAGTTCTCAGTGGATTGATTGTGTTTAACTGTGTCGTATATATACTCGCGAGTAAGAAAATGAAAAGAATATGGTGTTGTATTTGCAATTTTAACTTATTATTACTTTGTAAAATGTATAACCCAACATATATTAGTAAAACATACTGCATCATACCTCTTATGAAAACCATCAAAATCATTAATATTCATTAATTTGTCTTTAGGAGTGGCTCTTAAAACTTGTCATGAACTTTGTTAAATACTATTTTCCGGTGAAGAATCAATTTTTATAATAGAAAATCACTATCATATAGTTAAGAGTACAATGGAATTTTTGTCTCAATTATGTTGCTATTCATGATGCGTAGATTAAATATAGTAGGTATAGCTCCTTGATTTCTAAAATATAACCAAATGTCACAAATGTGCTATTCATAGATTAACCAATATTTCGTTGTCTATATAAAATCCATAGCTTTAATATTTCTATTCTTGTAGTATCTCTTATTTTGATTATTTGCACATAAAATATCGGTACTATAGAACTAAATGTGTTAAGATTCAAGTTACATTTATTCACCTACCTTCACTTTACATGCACTCTATTGGTCCTCTTGTAGTTGTCACGGTTAAAATCGCAATAATTTATCATTAAACGCGTAAAACCTCATCTAACGGATGCCCAGCCTTATTGTCTTTTGTTCCATTTTAGCGCTTTCAGACCCGGCAAACACAGAAGGTATCAATAAAACAAAAGGAGGTGACATATAATAAAACAGACGGGCGCATTCAATGAATGGACAGGAAAATGGGACAGATCGAGAGAAAAGGAGAAGAAAGAGAGGGAGGGCAACATAATGCCTGTAATAGAGATATATTTTAGTAATTTTAACGGTGCAATAAGATTGCAGCGTAAACCTGCTTTCGAATGTCCTGTCGCAGATTTCAATCCACATAAACACGTTGATATAGACATAGACTTGCTATGTGATTACAGATGATGCCCATGCATCTGATCTTAATAGGTTTTCTGGGGGCTGTTGTTGCCATTTTAAAGAAACTTCCTGAGTACATTCAATCGAAAATGTGACGCAAATTTAAGCTTATTGGAGTCAGACCCGATATTATGCCACAAAAACATATAATACTGTGAGACAAAAATAAATTATAGCCATCATATTATTTCAGGGAAACATTGAAATATATAAAGTTTTAGATTATTTTATATATATATTGTATTACGCATATATATATATATATATATATATATATATATATATATATATATATATATATATATATATATCTACAGAGAAACTGTGTTTTTATCACAGCTCTTGAGATATTCTAGACTAGCATCTATCCTTAGTCGGAGTTTGATGAGTAAAGCTACTGACTACAAACTACCGAAAGTGCCCCGTCATCAATGATATCTTACGGTGCTTTATAAAGACAAGGATCGTCACTACCACTGTGCCTAATTATGCAATCTACAAAGACGTTTGCATTATACAAAATTATAGCAAGTTTTATCAGTGTCCAGGAATGCATTTTATGCATGAGAATTAAAAAGGGGCGCTAAAAGTTTGCAGTATTTCTGCACGTAACGTGGTATATATGGACCTATCTTAGTTTAAGTATTGCATATTATAATGCATGAGAAAATACTCCTAGTCTATGTATATAAATATACATACATTTTATTTGTTTTACATCAGCATTGACATGTTGCCGCACGTTCATGAACATGTTTCTAGCAGCCACTTACGAATAACTTGAGACATATATGCTTATACATATGTTTAGTCGTTAATTAAAAATTTACAAGAGATTTAAGCAAAAACTTTATCAATTAGTCACATCAGGTGGCATTACAACAAAACTAAAACAATTAAATATATGTGAACAATTAGGTAAGCGCAAAAAATAAAAAAAATGGAAAATAACAAGGGTCTATAAAAATAGAGGGAAAACCCAAGACGAAGATGAGACGAATGAACGAAAGAGAAAGAAAAATATGTTACGTATCGGTTTTATTTTTGAAGTACCAAATATGTTATGCATGTTATGGTGTTCTTATTTGAAGGGAATACGTATATTGTTGTTGTTCATGTTTGTAAGAGTTTTACTGTGTGCATGTGTGTGATGCTAGATATTATATATATATATATATTCATTGTGAGTTGTCAAATTGTTGAGAGATGGAGACAGATTACATAGAAACAGAGAGACAGTTCTTATATATAACGAGACAGACAGGTATTGTACATTTTACTACAAGAGCACCAAGCACGTAATTCAACTAGAAGAGATTTTTGAATATATTTATAGGTAGACCAAGAGTGCGTTTGACATGTACGTTTGACAGTTGTACGTATAATATAAACACGTTACCTTTCTCGGTGCAATGATGAACGCAGAAAGACGGCAGTTATAAAAAAACGTGACGATCATTTATTCGTCGACCGGTCGGAAATGATTCTGTATTTCAGGGATTCAAAATTTTACATGGTTATCTCTAAACGCCTCTCGCTTTCTAGAAAGTGTCTTGACTCTAACGGAGAATTGGTCTTATCTCCTCTGCTTTTCTGGGCTGACTGATCTGATTCCTCCTAACTGACTTCGAACTTTTTCCTATATTGAGAAATCACACGTGTTCCCATCATGCGCGATTTGGACGTTTTGAAACCATTTCTGACGACCAGGAAATTTCCCACTCTCTTTGTTATTTACAAACGAATTTAACCTAATTGTCTTATTCTGTAACCCATATTTTATTATGCATTCTTTCTAAAGAATGTAAATCGTTTCCAGCCAAATTTGTATTTATTTAATATTTTAACAGAATCAACAATTTACTGGACATTCCATTTATAATAACATTCTGTGTTCATTTTAACTTATGTATTGGAATTCTCAATTCCAAGTCTAGCTTCGCAGGTTCGAATCCTTGACTATTGGATTTCATATTTACATTTAACTAATTCCTTTTTTTTTACTTACATGAACGTCGGACATGTAATAAATAGAGCAAAAGACGACAAAGAGTACAAATAATAAAAAATAATAATAATAATAATAATAATAATAATAATAATAATAATAATATCAATAATAATATCAATAGTAATAATATAGAAAAATATATAAAATAATAAAACAATTTATTATAAAATCAAACAAATTCATACACGTAATACCAACACTGGAAGAGAGAATTAAGATTTTAGCTGATAGATTTACGTAAGATAAGAGTTCGCTACGGGTAGCCGCTTAAACCATAAGGTCGCCTAGAGCTTGACTTAGCTGCATATGATGTTGTTAACAGTCATTAAGGTGGAAGAAAATCTCGACCGATGATATCGAACAACGTGTAAAATTGTTAGGTATATATGACCGTGTATATACTGAACCAAATTAACGTATGTTATATGATTGTTACATTACAGTGTTCGAATGTGAACGTGACAGTAATGAATGCCTATTGTGTTCTTATTGTAACTGACCATATGTATGAATCGTGTACGTTATGTGTGGTGTGTCACGGACTATTGCCTTCAGATACTTTATCTCTATTTTACGGCCCATGATACCTCTACGTAGTGGTGTGTGCGTTTCACAATATAAAATACAGGTAACATATACATGACGACACTACTGTGTCTGCTATTGTTTCTTCTTCGAAATTCGTAATCTGTTTTGGGGGGTTGGTGGCTGCAATGTGTTTAAAAATAAACACTTCAAGATAGGACGTACGACGATGCTTGATTTTATGTATTTTATTCACTCCCATATATTCCTAACATCATAAGAGACGCCTCGACGGTCTTTGTCTTGAGGGGTTCTTCTGTCTCTATTCTGTGACCAACTTCCCCTCATCAAGAGGCCCGTTTTTAGTTTACCTCTCTTCCTCTCTGTCTCCAAACAGATTCCCACTACGCTTAGACAAACAAGGACATGTAAAATGTGACACGTCAATTCCATTCCTCATTCGCATATTCAGGTGTAAACTGACGGCTCACTGTTTTACATGTTAAACATGATTTCAAATCAATTTTGTCAACTACTAGCTAGTTTGATAGATAATTATACGCGCATATATATAAATATATATATATATATATATATATATGTATATAAATATATATATATAAATATATATAAATATATATATAAATATATATATATATATAATTCGATAAATAATTAGATAAACAGATAGACAGAAAAAGGATAC
This sequence comes from Euprymna scolopes, assembly GCF_053919585.1. Lineage (NCBI taxonomy): Eukaryota > Metazoa > Mollusca > Cephalopoda > Sepiida > Sepiolidae > Euprymna > Euprymna scolopes. Next base: position 99,882,950 of record NC_136484.1, read on the forward strand.
TTTACTGCTTCTGCCCAGCTATTCTCTAACCTCCTTTAACCACTTTTATTTCTAAAAAAAAATGTGTGACTAAACCATACATTTTCTACTTGTCTCGTTTAAATTAAAAGAAACTATATATGCCTAATCCGCAGGCAAAGAAAGATGTGATGCCATAATCCTCTAAAAATAAAATCCAGAATTAATACCACGTGGCGCAAATCCATTGCGCCATGTTGAAAGTTCTATCTATGGCGTCATGGTCTCTGAATTAAACCAAATTTCTATTTCAATGAGTATATTTCCGATCTCGTCGACGCTAGTCGTGGTCGATCAACTCCTTTGCTATCAGTCAAAACAACACTAATCGTGGCCATTTGCCTCATCAACACGAGCGGATCATCAAGTTCTTTATTCCACAAAAACCCTGACGTCTCGGACCTTACAATCTCTGTCATTATCGGCATTAAATCATACTACTAATATCAAGGAACAAAACAAAACTACCTTCTTCTACAGCCTATCTGATGGTGAGTGCACTACTTGTAGAAGGTTTCATTTATTATACATTGACTAGGAATTCACCTGATACGGAATTCCACGGCTATCTGAGCAGAATCACAGAAAAAGAAACGAACCTACACCTTTATTACACTAGGAATTTTCAACATCCTTACGGCTCCTAACGGATACTTACCGAGCAGCGAGGTATAGTGTGTGATTTGCATCCCTTACCGGAGTGTCAAAGCAACCCAAATCAGGGAATTCACCTTTCATAAAATGCTAAAGGTTCTAACCAGCTATCTTTATCTACACTTCTCTTAAGAAAGGTTTGATAGATTAAAACCTCGGTCGTACTTTTTTATACATATCCTCGTAACACTAATTGCTATTGAATCGTAGTTTACTTAAACCGCCATCACCCCCCCTCTTATCCGCCAACCCTTTTAGGGATCATTCATCTTTTCGCCGAAGCGCATGTTGAAGTTCATTGTGTGGAGCAGTCAATGCTCAAGCCGGTAACTGCAGCTAGCCTCTTTTTCTCATAATGAGCAAAAACATTTTTTATAATGATAGGAGCGTTATCGCCGCCCGTCGGCACTATTCGTTATAGATGGAATCTCGGAATTTTCAATAGAAATCATTTCAAATGACTCCGAAGATATAAATATTTAACCGATCGTTACAAAACCCGTCTAAATCTTATTTTAACGTATTACTTTTCTTCTAGTTCCTTCCTCAGTATACTATTTAAATAATTAGTATCATTCATTGTTTTCTTCTTTTTAATTCATTATTTAGTAAGTGTGCCCAGAAGGCAAGTCAATACAACTCGCCACACATGCACAACAAAATATAATAAAAAACAAAAACTTGCACAAAAATGGTGTAAAATCACATACAACATATAAAAAGCACGATTGAGTTCAAAAACATTTAAAACAGAAATACCTTAAGTTTATTAATATTGAACAGATGAAAACAATAAAATAAACATCACTATGAAGCACAAAATGATCACGTCATCAATTTTTGTGGGGTAGGCTAAAATAGATTGTTACTTTCCCAACAGAAAATTATCAAAACCCAATAAGATTTTCCAATAAATTAATTTGGGAATCTTTTCATTCAACAACAAACAAGTTTGAAATACTTCTTTTAATCAGTTAGAAAAAAATACCGGGGCGCTATATCATCCACATCCCTATTATATTACATGAGAAATGTTTGGGGGAAAGGTCATTCACAATTACATCGTTTATTTCACGAAAGAAATCAATCAGTTCTTTTTATTAATAAAAAAAAAACTTTTGTTCAAGCATCCGCGTCCCTGCCATACTAAAACACTCATCTTTGGGGGGGCACTGTTTAAAGAACCCCTTCAAGCCAGGGCCCAAGATTATGGTAGATTCCATGTATTTTATACACTCCCATGCATTCATAAAAACAGTAGAGGGGCATGGACGATTTTTGGCTTGAGGATTAATCTGCCCTACTTCTGCACCGCCTATAGGCGGGGGGGGGGCAGTTATAAGCCCATTTTCACCCTAGGTGTCTCTAATCTAACTGCTCACAATGCTTGCGAAAACCAGTCACAGTACGTATCTTACGGTGAAAAATGTTTGGGTACAAGGGTTTGACATGATTTTACATCTGTTTCCACCTTTCGCTTGACAGATAATTATATAGGCATATAGATTGATAAATAGATACATAGATTGATCTATCGATAAATATATAAACTAATAAATAAATAGATACACCGATAATTTTTTAAAGAAATGTACAGACCGATAAACAGATAATGTATTGCTTCTGCACGGCTATTCTATATGATAGAATTCCGCTGCACACATTGTCGAAACCAGATGAGAGATTATAAAACAGGCCTTGCAGCTTGAGAGCGATTTGTTTGAAAGGTGGCTATTTTCGCTCCAAATTTTAGCGGCGTAGTGGCGCCGCGGGTTGCAGACTGGGGATTTAAAAATGGGATTACGTTATGCTCGTGATCATCCAAAAAGCTAACCTCGAAGAACCGAAATTGATCTCGCAAACCGAAGGAGATATGAATACAGGGGGCTTGAGAGGTGAATGACCAGAGGCGAAAATCGATGACACCGTCACCTTTTTAAAATTTTGTTGGAAACATTAAAAATAAATAATTCTGAGGTTGAAATTGTGTTTGATAATTTAAAAGAAGTAAATGTGAAAGTTTTTGATTTCAAGATTATTATTACGAATAGCTTCTACGTGTTGAAAATGGCTGCCACTGTTTTTGACATCGTGTTAAGAACATCAAAATTGAATAATTCTGATTGTGAAATTGTGTTCGATGATAAATTATGAGCGTTTTAATGAACATTCCTGCTTGTAGACATTATGAATAAGAATAAACTGTACGGATTTAAAATGAATAATTCTGATTTGTAATTGTGTGGATAATAGAGTGTAATAAGCTAATATGAGGTTTCTGATACGTATTTTTATAGTAACAGGTTCGTGGGGTATACTAATAAAATATTCTGATTAAAGATTACATTATCGGCGTGTTGTTGTTTGTTTAGCGCATTAATAATAATTTGAAGGTCGGCAACGGTTTCCTCTATAGATAAAGAATTACACAGGCAGATGAATATAGAATTCTTTAATATGTATATATATATATATATATATATATATATATATATATATATATGTATATATATATATATACTAATGTATGTATATAATAATTTATATTATATATATATATATTATATTGTATATATTATATATATTATATTATATATATTATAGATGTTATATATTATATTATATATATTATATTATAGATATTATATATTATATTATAGATATTATATATTATATATATTATATATATATTATATATATTATATATAATATACATAATATATATATTATACAATATATATATATATATTATATATGTATATATTATACATAATATATATTATATATATATTATACATAATATATATTTATAATATATATGATATATTATATATAATATATTATACATAATATATATGATATATTATACATGATATATATAATATATATAATATATTATACATAATATATATGATATATATATATTATATACTATACATAATATATATGATATATATATATTATATACTATACATAATATATATGATATATATATATATTATATATTATACATAATATATATATATGATATATATATTATACATAATATATATATATATATTATATATATCATATATAAAATATATATAATATATTTATATATTATATATATAATTTATATAATATATTATATATATGATATATAATATATATACATATTATATATATAATATATATAATATATTATATATATAATATATAATATATTATAGATATTATATATATAATATATTTAGTAATGTGATTGATAATTTTAAATTTAAAAATCAAATTATAATTTAATTAAAAATCCATTTCATAAGAAGGAACAACAACAAAATTAATTATTAGTACGATCGTTTCGGAAAACAGTGTTTTTATTGTGGTAGACATCAAATTACGGACAATAATTATTGCATAGAGTTTTTTAATAAACAAGGTTTCCTCGTCAGCAAATTGTGAAGGGTTTTTATTAAATTTTAAACACACCATAAATAACTCTAGCATTAAAAGTAAGGGAGATGTATCTGGAAAAAATTGAAATATCGGTCTGGATTTAAAATTTATTAGAAAATTAATATGGAGATAAATTCTGTGCACTATGTACAAATGAGACCCTAAAAATTTTAAAATATGAAGATATAAAAAATGCAACCACCCTATTAAATTCAAGGCAGGAACTAATATTCACATGCAGTCATAAACGTTGCTTTATATTTAATAAATATAAACCACCGTAAAATCATAAAAAAATACTTATTATTAAAAATAGATTATAATTTTTTTTTGTAATAAATTGCGTTAGACTAATTATCCCCCTTGCACGCTTTAATTAAAGAAAATATGACTAATTATTCCCCTTGCATTATGTAATTATACAAACAACATTCGAATTATAAACCGTGGCGTATTTAAATCAAACGTATGCATACGGAAATGATTTATTGCACGGGCGTCACTTTTGAAAATTCATCATTCGATAAGGTGAAAAGCCATAACCAACATCTACATAAGTACTTTAACCATAGTTCCTGATTTCAAAATGCGTTAAATTAAAAGTAATTTTGTATGCATATATTTTATGTATATACCTGTATATCTATGTATAAGTATATATGTGTCTATTTTTCATATATATATATGCATGTATATATTTGTGCATGTGTGTATGTATAATATTGTACTTACACCAAATTGATAATTTACATTCAAATTTATATTTTACTCTATTTCTTTTCTATCTGTAACCCATATTAATTTTCTTATCAGTTTTAAATCCAGACCTTTATTTTATTTTTTTCCAGATACATCTGCCTTACTTTTAATGCAAGGTTTATTTATGGTGTCTTTTAAATTTAATAAAACCCCTTCACAATTTGCTGACGAGGAAACCTTGTTTACTAAAACACTATAGGCAATAATTATTGTCCGTAACTTTATGTCTACCACAATAAAAACACTGTGAGTATATGTATATATATATATATATACATTATATATATGTATATATATATATATATACATTATATATATGTATTATATATATATATATTATATATATACATTATATATATATATATTATATATATATTATATATATGTAATATATATATTATATATATGTAATATATATATTATATATATGTAATATATATTATATATATGTAATATATATTATATATATATATAATATATATATTTTATATAATATATATATTATATATGTATAATATAATATATATATTATATATATAATATATATTATATATATAATATAATATATATATATTATGTATAATATATATTATATATATGATATATTATACATAATATATATATATATATTATATATTATACATAATATATATTATATATATATTATACATAATATATATATATAAATATGTATATATATATATATATATATATATAAATATATATATTAATAAAAACCCTTTTACAATTTGCTGACAAGGAAACCTTGTTTATTAAAACACTATATGCAATAATTATTGTCCGTAACTTGATGTCTACCACAATGAAAACACTGTTTTCCAGCACGATAGTACAAATAATTGATTTTCTTGTTGTTCCTTCTCATGAAACGGATTTTTTATTTAATTTTAATTTGATTTTTAAATTTTAAATTATCAATCACATTACTAAATATTAAATTAGCTCTAGGATATTTACCTATCGAGCTTATTATATATCTAAATTACAACCAGCACTTTTCTTTCCTGTATAGCTAAATAAACTTAAAACAGAAAAGAATTGTCGGATTTTGTAGTTAATCGTAAACGATAAGTTGCAATGTGTCTGAAATTAGAATGAAAAAAATATAGACAGAAGGAAAAATCTCGTGGGTTCTAGCGACCCGTGGACGCTTGAATCTAATTGATCCTGTCAATTCAACAGGGTGGTTATTAGTAAGCAGAATAACCATTCGGCTTTCCTGGCCTTCGATAATGTAGATTATAGCGAATTGTACTCTGTGTTTGAGCTCCAGTTTTCGAATTTTTGATGATTTATAGAGTAGTTTCTTACGGACGAGGATAACCCGATTTTGAAAGTCTAATAATATTTCTATTAAAAAATATATTGAGTTTTCGGTCAGTTCGGACGCATATTGTATAGATAGCGTTATATGCTTATGTAATATATACGACCGGGACGCTTGCTAATGGTTGAGAATCTGATGTTCGGACGCCCACTTGCATTAGCCGGGATAAGTATTTTCGAACAAGAGACCGATTCCATCGAACTGCCGGTAGAGGTTGGGACGAATCGGGTTCTGAATGTCTCCTCTGTCGATACTTCTGTATTTGCTGTATTGCCATTAAGTGGATTTTGTAAGAGTGTTGGAGGTTATAAACAAAGTACATCTTACGTCGGTGAAACAATGAGAACAGACTATGAGACGTGGGGTTCAGTTAACCCGCGGTGGAGCTAACGCACTAACTGAGCCAAATCATGTTCTAAAATCTCTGCTGTCATCAGAGTACGACTGCCCGGCGTAAGGTGAGCAGTTATCGATGAATGTTTGTCTTGGAAAAAAAATGGTCATTTTAGATTGCCATTTGTAAGAAAATGTCGGAAATAAAAGGTTTCTGTCAAGGGTTAATCAAAGAGTAATGCATGAAGGCAACGGAAAACCCTCTTCATAACATTGTGGAGATTGACCTTCTCATGCTAGTGTAAATATAAGACATTATTGCGTTGAGACACCGATTCTTGTCAGATTTCCGAAGGTAAGCAACGTTGAACCGGATTAGTATCAAATAAGTGATCATTTAGGAATTCTAAGCGCTGTATGTTATCTCTGCTTGTCTCGGCATTTGTTTCCAGTCGTCCGGTATATACACATCATTGTCACTGGTATTTAACAATGTCAACCCAGGAAAGGTGTGGTTAGAGATTGCACACCTCCTGCCAGAAAAAAATGACGCGCAGACACCCCTCGTGGGTATCCATAGTTTGCCCAAGACTGAAGGAGTCTGTGTAAATATAGTGTATCTCGGATTGATACAGGGACCCTACGAATGGGGAACGTTGCGGTCCTTAAAAAAATTAGTGAGGTAATAATCAAGCATTAACTCATCAGAGATCTAGTTGATGTTAGGAGCCCTTGGGATACTAATTAGTGAATATCAAGAAGGAATAGACAAATTCGATTAGGCTAAGCGGGTTTGAGCTAGTATTTAAAGCTAGTGAGGTGGTAATCATGGTTTTACACCCATCGATACACTTAGTGAGCAGTTGAGATCCTGTAAGATATTTTTCAGCCAATATCAAAAAGGAATCTATTAGCTCGATGAGGTTCGTCATCATTTAGCGTATATACACACAAGGAGGTAGAGGGGTATGCATGAGTATTAAAAAACTTAGAGGATGAGTTGCGGTTAGTACAACGGAATAGTCTATGGAGGATGGAAGGGTTGAAAAGCAGACCAGAAAATGCAGACATTCCTCTACTGCACAACGACTTGGGGGTTCTCGATATTCACTACTCTAAGCATGGGGATGTGCGAGGCTTTAAGGTGTGAAACTTTGAAAACTGTTGATGTCATAATTTGACTATTGGAGGTCCTGTAGAGGAACATATTTGAGAGACAGTATCGTTGAAGAAATTCACTATGACGAAATACGAGGCGTCTTTTGTAGATTAGAAACAGAAATATTCAGAGAAGAAGTTTCGTTGAAGTATTGTCGGAGAAATTCCGTACGACGAAATCCGAAGTGTCTTCTCTCAGCTAGGTACATTATTGTTTAAGAAATCCTGTATGGTGAAATACAAACGGTCAACCGCAAGGTAGAGTCGAGAATAGTCAGAGAAGTATCGTCGAAGTATTAGAACTTTTGGATCAGGAAAATGTGCTACAGCCATAAGAGGCTACAGTCAAATGGGAGATAATTCCAAAGAATTATATAGCTAGAATGATTGCATGCTATTTTTTTACAGACACCGGAACTGAATAATTACATTAGAATAACATTTAGATAAGCATTATCGACTAAACGTTTAGCCCCGAAGGAAACTAGGTAATGGTTCAAGGGGAGATAATCCGCGGAAAAAAACTACAGTAAAAAGCGAGTGTTTGCCATTGATTTGAACTGGTGTTCTTCATATATAATCTTTTTTCTTGCTTTTATAATAAACTATATACACGGACATATAACTTTTTTCTGTTTTTAAAATGACCTATGCATACGGACATATATACCCATATCTTGCATAGATATTTAACTTTAGTAGGAGTAATAAATGTTGCATGATATGATTCTTTGGCAAGTGGGCTGGTTGTCAGAGAGATAGTCAGTACGAACAAGCGAATGCTAAGGTATATTTGGATATCGATTATTGGGGGCCTAAGATTTGGGACCAATCACCGATAGGTCAACGATGTGCGAGGGGCGTATGGACGAGTTAGACTCAATCATTGCATTTTGGAGGTTGGGTTAGTTAAGGGAGCGAATGTGGCACAGCTAACTACAACGATCGAAGATTATCCCAGCAGATGGCTAACAAGGAGAACTTAAATAGAGCTATGGTCGAAAATTTATCCCAAAGGATGGCTAATAAGAGCTGAATTTAAGCCTTTAATTAATGTGACAATCTCCGGCATTGCTGGGTTAACTTGCTGGTTAGAAGGAAATACGGTTTGTTGCCGATGTGAAATATGTCTTTTGTAAAGAGAAAAACACATTCGAAAAAATTGTTGTGAAAATGATTATTTTTGGAGTAGCAAGTCATGTTTAGGTTAGAGAATTGACTTAGGGGTCAAGGCCGAGAGTCTACCGGTCTGTCAGAAATCGTTGATGGGAATTTTTTGCTAAGAGAAAGTTACCGATAGGCAAGGCGACTAATTATCAGATCAAGGTGAATCAGACTAGAACGTAGCGACTAAGGTTTAGTTAGATGGGAACCCTCATGTTGACCAGACCTTTCCCAACACTATATTTAAAAAAGAACTGAAGAGCAAAAAAACAGCAGTGTTTTTTTTTTGTTTTTTGTTGTTGTTGTTTTTTTTTTTTTACTTTTAGTCAGATGTTACTAGTTTGGAATTGATAGTGCGCATTAATTGTCCACCGCTCCACCCCGCGCGAAAACACCTGTGCAATGGCCGATCGAAAAGAAAGGAAATGGCATGTTATAAAAAAAAAAAAAACTTCCTGTTTAAAAGACTATCAAAACTGCCAGACACATAGAAAATATAATTGGTATTTTATTTTAGATTTCGTGCTGATCATCTGTATATAATTCTGTTTATTTTTCTTGTAATAATGATTTTTATGACGAAAACTAAACCCACTATCCGTGTTGATTATTCATCGTTGTTATTGTAAGTTGGATTCAGAGGTAGGTGGCCATATTAACTGATCTTTTTCGACGAGAGAGATGGTACTCAAGCTGACTCATCCGATGCTTGTCGAACCTGTGAATGTGCTGGCGTCTGGGATTGCACCGTTTAACTTGTATGGGGGTTCGAACCGAGTCCATTTTAACTGCTCTTCATTGTAATTCGAGTTATTTCTCGTAGATTACACGCTGCCTCGACAATGATATGATTTGTAACTTAGTGGTCACAACTGTCTTTCTCGTGTTACATTTAACTGATAGTGGTCGGGTTTTCGCGCCTCGTTATATAAGATATTTGATCTAAAACAAATATTTTCAACTCAAAAAAGGAAGATTTCCTCTTTGAACTAAGGGTATTAATGATCGTAGCAAAGAGGAGATGAGTAGAGTTGGGCATCAAGATGTCTATTGGTATTGCATTTATAATTAAAGATGGTAAAATTGTCAATTGTTTTTTATTCGTTTTTTTAATGACTTTGTTTACACGATAAGAGCCAACGGTTGTACCGGAGAAATAAAAATAGTAAAAATTCTGAAATTATTAAGGTGGATTGTTTTCATAATCGTTTTTATTAACGACGTACGTTCGCTCGTTATAATCCGACAGCTTTTGTCGTTCACCGAGCGTGACACATGGAAAAACGGGATTTAAACTGCAGAAGTATCAATTAGTGTAATAACTTGATGTATAAAAAGAAAAAAAATGAGGAAATATTAATTATTAAAGATTGACTGATATAATATTGATCAACAATTAAAGAATGTATGGCGTAGTCTATGCAGAATAGCTAAACACTAAGGTAAACGTCTTGAAAGATTCGTTCGCTCTTGTTATGTTAAAATTAACTATCTCATAACTGTAATTGTTACCGTACGAAAGAATGCATGTGATACTGACACCATATTACAATGTTCTGTAGTGCTCCTTTAAATGATCAAAAAGAATTAGTGAACAACTAATCAGAGACAGCGGATTTTTCCAAAGGATGCTTTTCTACTTTTTGCTCTACTAAAGTTAATGATGTATATGTGTGCCTATAAACCAGTTACGGACAGTGTAGGAGTAGAATCTGCGGAACGTATAGATTTCCTTTTAGTGTCGGTCGCTGAGGGTGAAAGGACTATATATTTAGATGAAAACTTTGAACCTTCTTTTAAAAGATTTTGGGATTGAGATGGTGTTAATCCTTAGGTGTAGTTTAATATTTTATTATAACAAATGAATGTGTATGTAATTGTGTTTTAAATTGCATAAGAAAGTGGCTCATAGGTGAGATGTATTAAGGTTGCATGTGATGTCTGTTGTTGTAAACCCACCATATTTTGGCCCAAAGAGGAATTTCTGCCGCCATTTTATTATACGTGGAATTATGTATTTTCTAATGTTTCGGAACCTTGATTGTAAAGGGTTGTGATTTGCCGCTTGTCGCTTTAGTCAAAAGTAGGACCCATTCAATCAAAATAATTGTAAAACAGACATAATGATGCAACATTTTCACGGGGAAATAAGGATTGGCGTTCTAAATGAGACACATCCTAAAATATGTTTTTACGTTGTAAACATTTGACTGGCAAAAGAAGTGTGTATGAGAGCACTATTAAATGTTAAAATTAAGTAATTAGTCGCATGTCTACTTTTTTGTGGTTTTACGTAAAAACGGTATAATTCATTTAGTTTTCATTGTTAAGCTTAAGCTGAGCCGGGTAACGTTATGGCTGCAATATGTATGTAATTATGTAGCATAAAATATGTATATAAAAAAATATATATACACACACATATATATATATATATATATATATATATATATATATATATATATATATATATATATATATACACATATATTACTATATTTATCTAGGCATATATATGGAGAGAAAGAGAAATATAAGTAACGATACATGCTCGATATTCTTAATAAAAACGGATAAGAAATCCGTTATTCGGAGTTTGAATTTTCAATATGATTATCGATTTGACTAATCTAGTTTCTACGACTTATATTTAGTAGTTTGTCGTTACAATTCTACTGTCCGACTTTCTGAGAGAACATTTTACCACATAAATGGGATTCAATTGTACATTCTTCTCTTTCAATCTACACTCACATACTTTAACACAGTTGCTTTCTTCCTTTTTTGCTTTCCTCTAATTCTTTTTTCGTCTTGCTGTTTTTATTCTAATCGGCCTTCCTTTCAATTTGAAATCTTCTATCATAATTATATATATATATATATATATATATATATATATATATATATATATATATATATATATAGATTTAATGTAAAGCAGATTATAAATTCTGAAGTGACTGTGTACTTAGGAGTTTTTTTTGTTTTTTTTGCTTGATTTTTTTAAACATTATTCATTCCTAGACTCATTTTGAATTATTGAATGAAAAGAAAGAAACATAACAGAACACGGATAAACGTAGTGGAATTCTCGCCATAAAATGTAACTATATTGAATGATTGCTTTATTAAGAAGAAATGTTTCTTGTTACTTTAGTCTTGTAATCGCGCGATACATATTTTGTTGTTTTTTTTTACGCGTTTGTATTTTTCGCAATCTATTGGTATATACTGTGACAGCTCCATCTAAGCTCACGACATTTTTTTTTATTCGGTCTTTCTTTTAAATCTACCTCAAGTTTTATCAATAGTTTGACATTCATTTATATACATTGCCAACGGATGTAGCCTTTGAATAGTTAACCTAAAAATGTCTTCGTTACATTTCTAGAGATTGTAACGCCTCACGAACATTTTTATCGTTAAAAACATGTAGCTGCAATAATAATAATAATAATAATAATAATAATAATAATAATAATAATAATAATATAGCATAAATAGTTTTCTTATATTTTTTGAAAGTCTATAAAATAAGTAGATTTCTCAGAGTTATTTACATTTATATCGTTTGCCTATTTTCCTTTACAACCTTTATTTATATACTTACAAAAGCAAGGAAATGTAAAAGGGAAATTCGCAACCTATATACTAAAAGAATATTAAATCTACAGACTTGAAATTTAGTATCTATAGTCTTGTGGAAATCGTTTTTAACTATTTTCGTCGGGAAAACAGGGCTGCTAAGGGATAAAAAATGTAAGACCGCTGCGTAAGGGTTGTTGAATGTTTTTCTGTATGTTAACTATTTAAAAAATGCGCATACGTTAACTGGTCACGTGACATATTATGTAAAGAATAAATAGGTTTAAAACACTTTTGAAAGATCGTATCAAGCTAGCATAATGTTATCGTCCGTGACTAATTCTCTTAATGATGTGGTTTTGATCGCGGCTCAAGTGTTTTATTATTTACATATGAATAACATAATACTCGCATGCATATGTGTCAGTTTCGTTTTTTTTACTTCATTATTTAACAGAAATCAAACATTACGTTTAATACCATACTGTATTTTTTTCATAATAAATACGAATTCTGCATTAATAAAAACTTTTTATTATGCGTATTTTTCGACCTAACACCGACGGCCTGCTAGTATGTGTATATATATATATATATATATATATATATATATATATATATATATATATATATATATATGGTGTGGATATATTTTTGAAGTGTAAGAATTGAACTTGATTTGACTTACCGAGGGTGGGTCGGAGGGAAGAAAAGACACTGAACTGCTGTTTTGTCGTTATTGAAAAACTGGGTGTCTATTTCCTACTAAGTTAAATAGGCATTCTAATTTCGTTGGAAATCACGTTGGAATTCTCGCCACTGAGAGTAAGTATGTATAAAAGGAGTTGTCTCACTACGGGTTAGTGATTAGTTAAGAAGCTACTTACCTAGCTTGCTAGTCGGTTGGCGTCTCTTAGACTGATTACCTCGTTACTGTTGTTCGGCAAACGTTACCAGTTAATTGTTTCCTTTACAAGGAAAGAAAAGACTGCTTGCAAGCAACGTCACCATTTCGTTGCAAGCACTTACTGCCTTTTCTTACCCCCCTCTTCTTGTTGGTGAAATAATCCCGACAGAAGTCATCTGATTTAGAAACATGTCATCCAGATTTGCTGCTTACCTCTTATGAGTGCATATCATTGTCAGGTTTTACATTTCTATTTACTAATTGTTGCTTTACTGAATATTGTATATTTCACAGACGATTCAAGAAAAATATGTAACTCTCTTGTATAGATACCTATTTCTTGTGATAAAAAATTTTCTCCAAAATATTTCTTAAGTTTTGGTTTGTTTCGATTATCGCTAATTGCACTGAACTTCCCTCTCTCTCTCTCTCCTCTCTCTCTCTATATATATATATATATAATATATATATATATATATATATATATATATATATATATATATATATAAATTTCTGTTTTCATAAGTTTGGATTTTCGTTTCGATTTAAGCTGATGCACCCAAGTTATATTGATATTTTTTTATTTTTGATATCGCAACTGTGTATGTTAAAATCGATAGAAATTTAACTTTACAATAATATATACGAAATCTCCAAGAATTAAATCGTATATTAAAGCGCACTTTACTAGTGTATTACGCCGGGCGTCATTTCTATCTTTGATAAATACTGTTGCAGTTTTAACAAAGGAGCTTCAATACTAGGAAATCGTCTCTATTTAAGCCGAACACCTACAGAATGCCAACAAAATATATTACATATGAGTTCCCTGTGGAATTTTTACAGGTACCTCTAATATTATCATAAATGCGTCTTGGCCGGCTAATTATATATTTTATATCATATGTTTAATTTTTATACTATATTTTTACAATACATACACTGTTCGTATATTAAAAAGAGTATCGAAATCTCCTATCTCACCTGTCATGATTTGAAATTGCTTGGTTAAGGAAGTCCTGCACAACTTGAGCTATCATGTGGATGTAACCTAAAGAAAATATACAATTTTACGGCGGAGTTTTCCCCCTAAAGTCCAGCTTAACAATAGTGGTTATTGGCTACCTAATACAGAGTGGGAAAGCATCCTCTTACGTATTGTATCGGAAAGGAATTACGATAACACATGTTTACTTAATAGGACTCGATATACGAATGAACATAATAAACAAATCGTAATAAAACATTCAGCAAAGTAACACCATTTAAAACCCTACAGTTTATGTATAATTGTCTATCATCAGCGTCTGTTTGATTGATTCTATTCATACATCTATATTCTTAAATGTCCCATATGCAATAGATCAATATGTATTAGTACATTTATGAATACCTATTGTTTACATAGCTGTATGTATGTAGGTATGTATGTATGTATGTATAGTATGTATGTATGTAATATAAGTATTTGAAAAAAAATCAGTGACGGAAATTTGCAACGCACTGCGTTATTTAATAATATGTAATAGATATGTGGTAGAATACGTAGAAGCTCTTTCAGATATATATTTATTTTTTATTTATAAATGAAATATATTTTTTTGTTTTAGTACGATAATCTATATAGTTTTCATAATGATTTGGTTGTTCTCTCCGTAATTAATTCGTACGTTACGCTTTGAAAAGTAAGTCACAATGAAGTTTTTAAAGCTTAGCAACTTCAAGATGGCACAGTCATGAAGTTTAGGTTAAAACAATCCTATCTGGATAGGACTACAACAGTGACCACCTAGTAAATTTAGCCTCGCTGTCAAATAATAATAATAATAATAATAATAATAATAATAATATCATCATCATCATTGTTATAATAGTATGAGAAAAGAACTCGAAATAAGTGCGATGTGAGGCGGTTATTCACCTACAAATCAAGTCGACGTAACGTTACGTGCATTAAGAACACCCGAAAATACAATAAAAGAACATTGTAGTCCAAGTAATTATTATATAAAGAAGTAAATATGAGTGTATCGAACTACGTGATTTTATTATTTGCACAATATTAGTTTCTGAATATTTTTCATACCTTTTAAAAAAAATATTGTATTTAGCATACAAGGGGAACTATTTAATAAACCCTGCTCCGCGCTAGAGTATTTTAGTCCAGAAAGAACTAATTATTTGCGTTATCTAGAAATATATAAGACTCATCAAAAAAATTAGTGATTCAATATATGTTTTATTCCTTAGCATATACAAGTACCTATTTTTCCCCACAATGTATTTGATAATATTATGTGCATCGGCACAAATGGTGGATTGAATCATATCGAGCCTCTTGTGCTTCACCACACATTTATGCAGTTTTAAAATGTATGAAGCCAAACTTACATACCAATAGCGATAAAATATCAAAAAAAGTAACTGCATTTAATGACTCATCAAAGCTGGTGTTATATTGTAACTGTTAATCTATTTACCTAAAGAAGTTATATTTTTCTTGCAAAAACACTGAGATTTAAAAAAAATTCCAGTTTAAAATAATTAAATCAATCATCTTGAAATACTCAGTGATCAATACACTAACGTACTACAGAAAGATTAACTTCTTTTCATATTCCTTTTGAATAACGAATGCTCATTAATTGATTATACATTATTTTATGCTTATGTGTTAGGTAATTGGTTACATTTAAATATTACGCTGCTTTCTATTATTCATAAGTACTACATTCCGCATAATTTCGTAGAATTTAAGATGTAAAAGTATTCTCACATAAGAATATATACATATATATATATATATATATATATATATATGTATATATATATTGATAAACTTGTCTCTGTGACTGTGTCTCTAGAGAACTCCTCTCATATTTGAGCTACAGATTAGAAATTTGATTTATTGGGTATATTAAAATAGGTCCCAATATAATAATTAATGCAGAAATGTCTCTATATAATGAAATATGGTATTATATGGATAGAAATATCTTATTTAAGCGTATTGTCCAAACCGAGCAACACCGGAAAGCCTTTGCGCTTCGTTATAAACATCCTATATAATGTTTAAAAAAAATAAAGCCCCCCAAATCAGAAAGTTCCTTCTTAATAAAATAAACGATCCGATTACCATATTTAAATTATTTATAAGTATTTTATGCTAACAAACGTTACTATCATTTGCATATATTGAATAATGAGATCGTCCAATCGAAAATGTGAGGGTTGTTATTGACTTTATGTTGATTATGTAGAATTTCGGCTTTATACATTATCAAATAAATTGTTCAATACCCAACCATTTAAAAAGCATATCTATATAATAATACAATATCGTGTGTGTTATTTTGTGTGTCAGGCTTACATTCGGGTTGTGTAATTATGTTCTATTTCTTGTCATAAATAATTTTACCAAGAATTCTCAATAAGTTTTGGTTTTTATTTCAACTATTGCTTATGACACTTACACCATCTATTTTTTATAAATACTTTTATCAAGAATTATTCATACGTTTTTGTTTCGGTTTCGACTGAGGGAACTCAAGCTATATATATATATATATATATATATATATATATATATATATATATATATATATATATATATATGTATATATATATGTGTGTGTGTATATATACATATATATATATATACATATATATATATATGCATATATATATGGATATATATATAGATGTATATATGGATATATATATATATATATAGATGTATATATGGATATATATATAGATGTATATATAGATATATATATATATAGATAGATAAATAGATATATAGATAGAGAGATATGTGTATATGTATATATTTGTATATGCATATATATATTTATATATGTATATATATTTATATATATGAATATGTATATATATGTATATATATTTATATATGTATATATATTTATATATATGAATATGTATATATATGTATATATGTATTTATATATGTATATATATTTATATATATGAATATGTATTTATATATGTATATATATTTATATATATGAATATGTATATATATGCATATATATATCTATTTATATATGTATATATATTTATATATATATGTATATATATTTATGTATATATGAATATTTATATATATGCATATATATATATATATAGATATATATATATTTATATGCATATATATGTGTATATGTATATATATATATATATATATATATATCTATATATATATAGATAATGTCTTTACTACGTTTGTTTTATTCAAGCAAATGCACCCAAGTCACATGAATATATATTTCTCTTTTGAAATCGCAACTTTATAACACATAAGACTCGATAGAACATTAACTCTTTACTAATATATACCAAATTTGCATAAATTAAAATACGATATTTAAGCGTATTTACGGAGGTGTTTTACTGGGGGTTAATGCTGAATTAGATAAATACTTTTGTATGTTTAACAGAAAAGCTACAATAATGTCTCCATTTACACTGAACATCTACAGAATGTCAACATCAATGTATTATATATGAATAAGTCCCCATGTTTGTTTCCCACAGGTCCCGCTAGT
The DNA here is from genome assembly GCF_053919585.1 of Euprymna scolopes. Lineage (NCBI taxonomy): Eukaryota > Metazoa > Mollusca > Cephalopoda > Sepiida > Sepiolidae > Euprymna > Euprymna scolopes. The sequence continues at coordinate 99,900,879 of NC_136484.1, forward strand.
TTAACTAAATACATTTTAATAAACATAAGGTAAGTCTGATTGCATTTATTTCGAACATATTACATTTTTTATTTTAATGTGGTTTCCTATATTTTATTGTTACGGGTTGTTGTTATTTACGACATTTCTATTCGAGTCGGATTCTAGTCTATCTTGTAATGGAGACTGCCAGCTATGTGTCTTTCGAGCAAATAGAGTAATTGACGACTGGGAATACTGTTTTACTTACACCTAAAATCTCTAAGTTAAACAAGCTTCATCGGCAAATGTTAACATCATAGAATCTGCTGAGAAGACCAAAGCTTATGCCCAGGTTTAACTATAAACTACAAAAGATAATCCACGTATATATTAAATAATAGGAATTTTCTAAACGCATAATTTTAATGATTTTGATAGTCAACATCTTAAGTAAACTTATTATATCCTGACAGTCTAACATTCTTACAACAGGTTAACACCCAAAACCCTGAACAGATGCAACTGATCTAATACATAAAGTTCGCATTTTAAAAGTGAAGATGATGGCAATGGTTTTTAAAAAGATGATAAAATAAGTAAATAAGTACTAAATACTACCTGCTCGAAATGGAATATCTGTGAAGCAGGATAACGACAGTGTTTACTTTGCAGTTGCAGTGTGTGTGCGTGTGTAAGACAAATATCTTAAAATATCTATTGTGGAAACGCCACGTTAATCGACCTATATACATCCAATGCCACAGGGCCTCTTGAAATTCCTCTAAATAAAAGAAAGTATAATAAAATCCATTTTTATTTTCGAATTGAATACGAAACATGAGCTATCGTTGTTGCAGAGATGAGCCCCATATATTTGATATGAAGCAAATGTGAACGCCTTGCATTCTTTCTCTGCACGATGAAAAATACTTTACTGAAATCCAATTAGTGGCTTATTGTGAAACTGTTCTGGGCGCAACAAATGCATGCCTTGCGTTATGAAAACCGAGTTTGTGTGTAATGGTTTCTCGACTTTTGAATATATTATCACGGTATGCGTCACAGAAAATTACAACTTTGTTAAAAACATTTAATCTCGACGGATTTATATCATTAACCATTACAATTAATATACGAATCGATTTCTGAACATTATCTTAATGTATTAGCATTGTTTCGGAGTTGTTTTAGGGCTTAATAAACCATAGCTAGATCTAGATAAATATGGAGGAGATGAAAAATTACAAATTCGAATTAAATGTCTACTATATCGTTCCTCCTAATTTTCTTTATAGTTTTAATTTGATTTACTTGGAAAAATTATCGACTTTTAAAACTAATTGTGATTATTTTCACGATTAGTAAACATACTAGTTTTCTTGTAGAAGATATAATCGTGTGATAGCTTATATTTACTGTAATTGACGAAGAGAAGAACTATTTTAGTATATCACATCATTGGTGCTCATATTATTAGATAACTACTAGCGAACTACTTGGCCCTAATCTAACACTTACAAATACATTAACTAAAGTATGTCATTAACATTTTATGTGCTGTTAATGTTATTACAACCAACATACTCAAAAGGAATATAGAAAGTGCGTTTTATTAAACAATATTGCTTGTGACCATTATATTAATTTGATTTAATCACTAGAGGTTATTATCTAAGACATTACTAGTGCTTGCTCCTCGACAAAATCTCATGCTCCGTGGTGTTTAACTAATTACAAGTATATACATGTTGCTAGCGATTAATATATCTTTCTATATTTGCAAGTAAACTTTTTAATAGTTTACAACAATGCTGATCTTATCAAATGTTAAAACTGCTATGGCATTCCAGCTTATATGCCGGTCTTCTATAATGGATGTAAATAAGGGGGTACGTTCCGTGTTTTTTTTTCAGTAGTCTTCAAGCCTATGTTACCATTTCCCTGCCAAATCAATCGAAATTAGTCGATTACCATGTGCGTAAATGATCTTTACGGAATAGTGTCAAGTAATACTAATTTGGTCACTTAAACTTTAATTATGTTTTCTTAAGTGTTCAAAACGAGTGTTTATTTCCCCAACTAATATAGTAGATTCGTGCAATATTTCTGGAGGTCTTGTAATTTTTTTATGCATTAAGGTATAGACGCGCATGTTAAATCTATTTACGTTTATCTGTGATTGGAACCCCTTGTTTGGTTACGTAAATTGATTTCGATATCAGAAGATGAGTTTTTCTTTTATTGTTTTTATTGCTTTTGAAATCTCAATTGCCAATTTTTTTTCGTATTTGATTGCCACTTTGAGTGGCTTAATTGCTGAAATATAATATTTGATGTGTTTTCTTGCTCCTTGGTTATCATGCTGTCTGCCTTGCTTTTTTATTCATTATATTTTTATTTTGCCTTTTCTTTTGCTAGGCTTTATAATATACAAAACAGTAGCAATATTTATCGATGTAAAATATTTGCATACATAAATTATTTGAAGCACCTACAGTTTTTAAAATCACCAGATTCGACATTACATAACATACCAAAAAGGTTGATATGCAATAAAACAAAATACCCAAACCTTGCACCCATACTTTCGTGGTTTATCTTTAATTTCTTGATTTCCTTTCGTTTTTAGTACTACTCCTAGTATAAGTTAATGCCGTTGTATCGAATGTTCCACCTACAATCGAACTATCGTTTTTATTTTCCTAATTGAACCAGTTCACTAACGATTCAGTTTCTTTAAGTATCCCTTTAAAGTATGTGTGCTTTCGTGTGGTATTGTTCGCTCAGTCTTGTTAATTGTGAATAGAGCAAATTCATCAGATTTTGCTTAATCCGCATTATTTCACGGTTCCAGTGTAATGTTTCCATTGTTCTTTTTTCATGGAAGTCTAGCAGATGTCATTATCCATCTTTTATTTGGAGCTATCCAATGTTTTTACTCATATTATCCTATTTTCCAGTCTTTTATACTAAATATCACTCATTTCATGTATTATAGAGATTTATTGTACAGGCACGCTTGCAGTGCGTTGTCTATGCTGCTTTCTTTTCTAGTTCTTTTCTACACGAAGTATACTTTTGTCTAACGTATGAAAAGATAGGGCTATATCATTAAATATTTTTTCATATAATATATTTATTAATGATCTAGTGCATACTGTAGTTTTGATAGGTGTTCATGTTCTAATGTATTTTTTGTTAACGCAGACACCCTTTATTTATTCGACAGCATATATGTGGAGGACTTTTAGATATTTATTGGTTATTTTAGTAAAGCAACATAATGCCATCCGTGTATCACAGTTTTAGGCCTTTGCAGTTTCGAGTTTACCAACTTTCTATCTTAATTAGTTCACATTTAAAATGCAATTCTAATGAACTTTTCTGTCTAGTGTTCATTAGTATCACTATTTATTTTTAGTATGTTCACAAAAATGAGAATGCATCCATATACATCTCTTTATATTTCAACTTTTTTGTTTGTAAATTTATCTGACATTTCATCGTCTATGAAAATTGGTGAGTGGCATAATTACTATTGTTAAATATTACGTATCCTAGCTCTACAGAGAGTAAGTAAGCTAGTGCGAATTTTTAAAAGACTGACATTTAATGAATATCGTGATAACCTTAAACAGACGACGGCAACGCGTCACAAACATATACAAAACAGAGAGACGATGGCAATAGACAACAGGTTTGAAGCAGAGACAAAACACTAAATGTTTCTCTCCCGGATAGCCGTGCGAACAAGACACCATTTATAATGTAGAAGACTTGATAACTTAAGCGAATGCAATTTAGATGCCTCTGTGTGCGTCATTCTTTTGAATACTTTAAGGAAGTTATGTTATGTAAATAATAAGCTAAGGGAAAATTAGTTTTCATCTTCTTAGTAAAATCTTTTCAAATAAATGCTATTTGTGAATGTCGTTAGCGAAGTTTTTATTAAGTTTTCTTTCTTCATGAAGAGAAGCGTATTTCTATGTCAAAAGTACGTCGATCAACAAACGAAAATACCATTGCGTATAAACACCATCAAGTATGCGTAAAAACTTTAGCTTCTTATCGAAAATGGTACGCTAGTATAAAATTAGTAATATAGAGAATCTATGTAAAAAGTCCTGCCTAGATTTTCTTTCTTTCTCCTTTTTATAGTCTTCAGCTCTAGTAAATATTGGTCTGCCCGTTAAGTTTATTTCGTTTGATATGCTTGATAATTTTATGCATCTGACCTACAATAATCTTTACTGCGTTGATAATGATGAAACCCCTTCTATTTTCCTACAGTCGAGTGTCTTTCTATATTGTAATTCTATATATCTATAAACATAAAATTATCTCTGTGAGTGTGTGTACATTTTCCTACCAAGGTACTATGTCAATTTTCAGTCTATAGACTCGAGATTTGACACAAAGGGTACTGAGATTAAGGAAAGTCATTTCATTCGATTGTAGTCCAGAAATTTAACTGCCAAGGCGACAATTTTAAACGATTTGACAGTTGAAAACTCCACCAAAGTCTCCCGATAATTTTAGGTGTCAGCACTTTTAATTTAAGATGTAAGTTACTTGGATATGAATAAAGAAATTTCTTAATGTAATTTGAGCCGAAAACAAATGTTAAGGGGTCAAAATTGGAGTCAAATTAAAAAAACTATCGTCTGCGGTCTCTACCAAATTACTTAGCAAATCTTTGGTTTAAACATTTGACATTTTACATAAAGTGTACTCAAATAGGGCAAGCTTTAAATCGGTTTGTGGTTTACAATCTAGCTGCTTAAGCGTCCCATTTCAAAAGGTTCGACCTGTTCGGTCTCTAGCAAGATATTAAGCCAATTTTGGGTCTAAACATTTGACATTTTACATAAAAAAGTATTCATACAAGCTTTTTAATCAGTTTTAGGTGCTTAAATTCTGCCTTTAAGAGCTTAGAGTTGAAAAGTTTATCTTTGCAGACTCTACCAAACTAATCCGCCAATTTTGGGGCTAAAGACTTTAAATTTTAGATGTAGGTTACCTGGACATGAGTAAAACTGGTTTATATCTATCTGTATATATGCACATAAAGTTATGAACAGTACATCGGGCCCGAGGAAAGCCGGGCTTTACTGTTAGTTATCATTAATATTATTATTATTATTATTATTATTATTATTATTATTATTATTATTTGTGCTCTCCAGAATTTCTGAAACAGATAATCATCAAATAGTTATCGCTGCCGAAAGTCGGTGATGTTTTCTGAAATGTCTGTCACAAGTATCCGTGGATTTTCAGTAATTATCACCTCTTTCAATAAGCTTTGCAAATGATTTTACTTTATCCCAACGGCCGCTATCTATTAACTTCCCGTTAGGTTCGATTTTCAGTCTTCACTTGAATTACCTTTCGAAACATGTCTTCCTAAGCCCATAAATATATTCGCACTCGTCCAGTGAAGGCCTGGTTAATACTATCCCCCCTTGATAGTTTCCCTCTCTTTGACCATCCAGGATTCTTTGGTGTGGCCTCAGTCTATATCGATAATTTAATTTTGAAGTGTTAGGGGCATCATATTTTAACTTAGAATTTTTTGCTTTCATATTTATTATTCGATGAGGTTTTCTCGAATTTTAATTTTACTTTTGTTGGAATTTTCATATGGCAGATTACAATTCGGATCTCATGTGCACCTTATTATGAATTTCATTGTTCTATGTCAGATTTAAAGCATTACTACCTGTTGTATAGTTTCACTTGTTTCATTAATTCCGATTTTCTTTTTTCTTTACGTTCTTTGTAATTGTACCTAGTTCTCTTGTCATTATTAATATTATATTATTATTTGCACTGATTAAAGGTTTCTACAGAAAGCATCATCAAGAATTTCTTATTGGCATAAACCGGTGGTGTACTAAAGAGTGCCAATTCTCACGAGATTTCAAGTAATTCCACATCTTGCGATAATGCTAATCCATTTTCAAACTGTTATCGAAACAGCTGCTTGCCGTAGCCTCCCGATGAAACACTATTAGCCACATCATTAATCTTCACAACTGTCCAATTCATCTGGGTTACTACTTGTCTTCACGGTCGTTGCATATCTTTTTGGCTCTTCAACTATTTGGTGTGGTGCGAGTTTACGCCGACGGTACATTTTATTTGGTTGGGAGTAAAAAGGAGTACTTAACTTTCACTTTTGCCGTTTCCGTGTTGCACTTTTGTGTTATCCTTCTGTTGCTGCTTCTAGTTGTCAGCCGTGCGTTTGTCACTTACGTGTATTAGTTACACAATCGAGGATTTTCCTTCAAATCTCAACTGTTAATAACATAGTCCTCTGCAGAATAGTGCCGACCTTCCTCTCTATTTTTATTTCTTCTACTATTTTTCCAAGTGTTTTGGAACGATTACGTTGCGCTGAAAACTATTGGTATTTTATTGAGTTTGATCACGGTTCGTATTATTTTTACTTTTATTTGCAAGTTCCACATTTTGCTTTTATTTGATCATTGCAGGAACGACAAACTCTTCTATTTGAGATTTTCTATTTTTCTTGTTAATTATTCTATATTCTGATCTACTTGCTTACCAAAGCTCATCTGCTTATATCTCAATAGCTGAAAGTACTGCTTTCACTAGTTTATCCGTTAGCTGTTTGAACGATTAGGCGGAATGTTCGAGATGTAGTCATCTTCAATAGCAATGGCCAACGACTCTTTATCTGAGAGTACATCTTTCAAACTCCTTGGCCTAATGTTCAGAGGAAACATGAGTTGGAACAATTACATTGAAGGCATTGCCAGGGCCGCTGCAAGAAAGGTGGGCTCTCTCTTCCGTGCTAGAAAACTACTAACACCCGAAAGTATCCTGTACCTCTATAAGGCCACCATTCGCCCATGTATGGAGTATTGCTGCCACATCTGGGCTGGTGCATCTGCTACTAGTCTCTCGCTCCTTGACAAGTTTCAAAAGAGAGTCGCAAACCTGATAGGCCCTGAACTGGCATCTAAGCTTCAGCCTCTGTTCCATCGACGAAATGTTGCATCCCTCTGCCTTTTCTACAAGTATTTTAGTGGTGAATGGTCTGACGAACTGCAATCACTTGTGCCCCCACGACGTGAGCACCCTCGACAAACCCGACAGGCTGCTAAATCCCACCCCCACACTGTAGAGATCCCTAGATGTAAAATATCTTTCTACTCTAATAGTTTCTTCCCCAGAACCGCTAAACTCTGGAATTTCATTCCAGGTCCCTGCTTCCCCAACAGTACTGACGTTCAGAAGTTCAAGTGTAACGTGAACCGACATCTTGCTGCCCAAATCCCTACATAGTACCCCAGTAGTTGTTGCCCCTGTTAGTAGCCCCCTACACCAAAGTGGCAATTTGCCTTGTTTGGGGTGAAAATGTAGTTAAAATTAAAAAAAACCTTCCCGCTATGTTTCTTTTTATGAGGAATTGTAAGTATCGTCTTTCGGGTGCAACATATTGTGCATTGTCATTAGTTTATCCGTCTTCCTGTCAAAATGTCTTAGTTTTTTTAGGGGGGGGCTATGAATTATCTAGAATACCATATCTACGATACTTCTCAAGGGCAATTCTTTTAGATTTTTACTGTATAACTTTGCGTTTTAGTGTGTATTTGTACTCCTCCGTAACACTTTTTAAATATTCGCTTTTATTTCTGTAAATTTTAAGGAGTTTTTTCAGAACACTTGTACCATATTCACCCAACACTCAGATGACTTCATAGTTGGACCGGTCTATAAACTTTATTTTTTACCTTTATTAGTGCACACATTGTAATGTTATGACCCTTTAGGCTGTGATCATAGCGTAGTATCTGTTAAACGTGTCAAGCCGGGTCAAGGGTCAAAACATTAATATTGTTACTGCATTCTTGTTAATTGATTTGAGCGACGGATGGTCGCTGGATCAGTTATTATTATTAGAAGAATAAACAATTACATTGCGAAAGAAATGATTGACGTCTGAATCGCAAAAAGAATGTGAAAATAAAAAATATATGTAAACATTATTTTGGGGTTTTGAATAAACAAATAACTAGGTGGATTAGACTGGTATGAGACACGTAATTAGGGGACGTAAGAGAACACGTGATGCAGTTAGATTTGGAGAGATTGAGGGAATTGAGGATTGACCACCAGAGCAGACATACGTCTAGACAAGGGTGAACAGACAGCTAGGAGCGGACTGTATGAACAAAAAATGTAGATACTACAGATCCTGTGAAAACCAATTGAAACAACTGTAAAAAATTTATATTATAAAAATAGAAAGAGTTGTTTTTATGGTTTCAAAAATAATAACTGTTGTCTCAATTATATGCTGCTGATCGCTTCATGGTTTGTCACGAGGCAGCGGGAGAATACAGAAGAACTCTAAAAAAAAAAAAGGTATGCAGCATTCTTCTTACGTATGAACTATAAAAATATCCCATGTGATGAGTCTCATGCAACATGATTCAAGTAACACGTCAATATCATGCCCTCCTTGCTAAACAACATACATACGATTTATACGTTTATTATCTGGCTGTTAAAAGAATCATATCTTACATCCACTAGATAACATATGACACGTTTTAATATATCATCTCCTCCAATATAAACCAATATACAACATATCCATTCCAAATTCTATTCAACTACTCTGATTACTTTTCTTGTGTATAAAAGTTTTACTTTTGCAAACAACTTCAGTAAGCGATATACTAGAGGTTGTTTATTTACTTCTCGGTTGGGAAACTTTTATGTATATAGTAAAGCTGTATCATGGTTTTGATAAACAGTATGTGTAATAGTGGGCATCTTTGGAAGATGCTTCCCCGTCAAAATTTCCAAGTCTGGCAGTACTCCACAGTTGTCACTTCAACTTTTAATGTCTTTATTGCTTTCTTTATAATATTAATAATTTTCTCGGATATATTGTACATTTTCAGGCATTTAATTATCCATGTTTGTTCTATTCAGCAGTATGCCTTCGTGTAACCCATTCATACAAATACTATGTTTTTTTGCCTACTTTTTATTTTCCTTAAGATTTTTGGATATATGCATATTAAGTCGTGGGCCCCTCTTTTTCCTGTTGAACATATTTTTTGCTCGTCGGCCTATAGTCCGCGAATGTTAAGGGAGTATTATATCTCTTCAAACATTTATGATGGCAACATTTAGAAAATGATCCAAATGTGTAGTTCATATAGCGTGGTTTAGTGTTGCCACAATGCTGGAGTTTGCCAATTAAAATATTCTGTCATTCTGTATGTAATTCATAGTTGACAAATCTAGAGCAAATATACGCTAATTAGAACTTTCATGATACACTATTTAAATAACATGGAAATATCTGTGTATCGTTTTAATCTATATGTTAAGCATAATATATCCATGTTGTAGCAATACAGAATACAGTTTATACATACTTCGTATCGAAATATCAAATATATCACTTAGTTTTTAATCTTTAATTTGTTTGTTATTATGTTATGTTTTTTTAAATTTATATCTAGTTAAAATGAATTATTTGGACATAGAGATCCGATCTATATTATAGACGTAGTAAAATCTACTCTCTCACTGAAGTGTACTGTAATTAGTCTATTCCTTATTGTGCAATAATCAACCCCTTTTTAACAGTGATATCTTCAGTGCGTGTTAAACTCAAAAACAACTATAGAAATCTACTCATGATTTTCATCAAATCGTAGATGGAACAAGATGATACTACGATTGTGGGCGCAATAAAACGGTTTCAGTTCGAAATACTCTGCAAATTCTAGAGCTTAACGAAAGTATTCTCATGTTCGAAAGGAAGATGTTCAAGTTCGAAGAGATACGTTGTAAAAGGGATGGAATTGACATAGACATAAACATTGCGGGAAGAACTCTCAAAAGGAGAATAGTAGTTGGTGTGTGTAAAGACAGAAATCCTTAACTACAGTAACTTTTTAATTGCATATAAATATATAACAATTCTATATCAAACACGGTTTTAGGCAATTCCCGTAATAGCTGTGGATAGAACAATGCATTTCGATTGAATGTCTTATTATTACAGTAGTAATATTGATATATATAAGACATGTACCAATGCAACCATTGAATAATTTCGGTGTGTTCAAAAAAGTCTCGGAGGTAAAAATACTTATTGCAATTTATGTGCGATCTATTTGCTATAAATCACGATAGCATATATATATATATATATATATATATATATATATATATATATATATATATATATAAAGCTGAATATGGGCTTCACAAATTCATTAAAATTATATAGTTGATATATAACAAAAAAGCAACGGCAGGCCTATGGATCCTTGAATGCGAATTAAATAGACAAAATGCAGGGGTGTATCGTGTTAATATGGTGAACAATAGACACTTTATAAGTTGTTATATTATTTGCGTACTGTCAGCACTCATTGTTATATTACATGTAGCAGGCATTCTTGCGAAAAAATGCACTCAATAGCTTTAACCTAGGTTTCCCTTTGGCGTGCCGATATGTTGATATCAGAACTAAAGGAGCGCCTCTATCCTTTGATGAAAGGTTCTATTTTCTCGCCGTCTAGGTCTCTCTCTGTCTCTCTTTCTCTGTCTCTCTGTCTCTCTCAATTTTAATGTATTTATTTAGCGCTCTTTCACTTACACAAACAAAAATAAATACAGGCATACACACAAACACGCTCGTTTGCACACACACACACACACACATATATAGTTAAAGGAGTCCTTTTTGATCATAACAATAACAATTTAAATCTAAATATAATTTACGCCGAGTTCATGCCAACAGAACCCCTTCATACTAACCATACATAAACGCAAAAGACTCTAGCTAAGCAACAGATAAAACAATAATAAAATAGTTATCTGTCACCAAATCGAAAGGGATGTATACAGTGATAGTGTACCTATTTACTATGCCTCCCCACGGGACAGAGTTAGATACCAGGGTCGTTTTTTAACGTGGAGAAAAGGTACAAAAATAAAAATTGTCTCAGTCGTGAAGAATTTCTCCTCCACCGAAAGAGAACAAGAAATATAAGTGCAGCATCTGAAGAACAGATACTACACTTTGACCTTGTCCTGAAGGCCAAGAAAGTGATAGTGTAATATACGTGTAACAGACACGTTCGTAATATAGAACAAGAAATAATACAATTATAGATTTTTATAATATAAACTTGCAATTTAGGACATGCAAAGTGAAAGTGATCTGACGATAGATACTGTCTCATTAAACATACTATTTCATGGTACAAAAAATTGACAATGTTTGACGAGAAAATGCCAGCGACGTGACAAACGCAACGGCAAGAAACAAACTTGACAAATTCTCATATTTAAGTGAGTACTAATCAAGTAGCAATAGAATATCACACAAACATATAACAAAATTGAAAATAATGTGTTACTAGTGTAATTAATATGCATTTTCTACATCGGCCTGGTAAAAAGTGCTTAACTACGCCGCTATGTTAGCAGCGCCTGCATTAGTGACATACTTATCGGGTTCCCAGTTTTATTACTATATTTGAAAAAAAATGAACAATTCTCAAACACATATTACTCGGCTCTAGTTGATTTACGCATTTTGTATTGCATTTATACTTACTAATTTGTTAATAGAAACACAAAAATTAAACAGCATAAGTATAAAATTTAACTTAAACATTATAATTAAAAATATAATTCTTATATTTGTATCCGCCCTAATTCATTATATCTCTGAAAAAAAAATATTTTGTTAAAACTAGAAACAATAATGAATGTCGCCGTTAGTAGCGAACATTCTAAATCATTTAAGCCAGTATTGCTCAACCTTTTTTTTACGCATGGACCCTTTTTCTCTACTTTTTATCTTAGTATACCCCTTCATAACTGTTGGTCGTAAGACACTCTTCTATTTTTCACTAATATAAATTTGGAGATTTTAATAATCAAAGAAATAATATAAAGTTAAGCTCTGTTTGTAAATGAAAACTAATTTAATGCAAATAAGGTGTTCTGTAAGAACTATGATAATAATTATAATCGAAATTAGAGGGATAATAATTATTTACCAATATCCTGTATTACAATGTTTCTTCCATGGTCAAGCCGATGGTGATAAGACAGTAGAAATTAATGTTTTAATAATAAAAAGTATTCTGAATTGGTTTTCTTCATGGACCACCAAAATATCGTTGTGAACCCCCATTCTGTGATGTTTTAGCTGTGGACCCCCAGAAATATTCCATGGACCCCTAGGGTCCATGTGGACCCCGGTTGAGAACCCCCGATGTAAATGAACGAATAGAAAGACTTTTCTACGCAAAACTTATCGTACGATGATTTCGTCAGCCCATTTCCAGTGTGGTCATATTCCCTGTTTTTTACTGATTTCAAACTCTGAGAAAACTGCTTGGATGTGAATTATTCATATTCAATTGAATGTCATTCGAGGGGTGACGCTCTCTTTGCTTACACAGTGTTACGTAGAATGTCATATACATAATAGTCATATTTACATACATGTGTTCTCATTTAAGTGTAATTTTCTGGTCAATATCAGTTGAGCGATCAGTTGGAAATAATTGGCCCTCTATTTAAGGGAATATCGGACACTCTTTAATAAACAAATTAAAACAACCTAACATCGACAACGTACCTGACGAAGGAGTGGGTTTCATATTTCCAAGGCGCAAGTCATCTCACCTAGGCTCAGTTTCCTTTCCGTATTGATTACACAAATTCCGATTTTCCGAAGAAACAAGAAATAAAGCGGTTGTTCGTCTCGATTCAAAGATATTACGTTTGTTTAGTGCGATATTCTATCGATAGATGACTGTGAATTTTGTGTTTGTATGTATATATTACGAAGTTAAACATAACGTTAGCAATATATATTTAATGTTTATAATTGCAATGTCACAATCAGACAATTATCCAAAGAAACCTTGGCATAATAAAAACGTCTACCAATCTACCCGCCTGGCTAATATCTTATCATCCACACTCTAATCCCTATTTAACATGCTACTTTTGGGGTCCTCTTGACTGATTTTGTAATTGTAACACACTGCTATGTGATCTATAAATTAATTTAGAAAAAATGTAATGATCTTTGTTTACGAAATTATATGACGATTACCGTTGATCATTTATGTGTTTTTCTTTTTAAAATATTGTTCCTATTTGCAATGCCAAACCGCGGGACAGAGTAAGACCCCAGAGTCGTTTTTGACGTGGAGAAAAGGAACAAAAATTAGAAATTGTCTAAGTCGTGAAGGACTTTTTCTCCACTGACGGAGAGCAAGAATTGAAGTGCGGCCGCTGAAGAAGAGAGACTACCGTAATGCTGGTGTACGTTATAATAATGAGTAAGAGAGAAAATTTTGCTTTACTTGTTATTTCCTTATGCAATCATAATATAGCTCCAATATTGCAAGAAAAGATAATTCTGGTTAATATGCCAGCATCATGGATGTTTTCTTTCGCCTCAATAGTATAACACTTTCTATGTGAATGTGGATGACACTTCAAAGCGTGAATTTTTATTTCGATATCTTTTTCTCCGACAACGCTTAATGTTTTTCTGCGATTTAACACCGTTCATGAAACACTTTTCTCTTTGCTACTGCCATATTTTAAAGACTTTCAAGTTTTGGCAGATGAAAATTGGCTTTTACCGTAACAGATTTCGTTTGCTTTGCAATCAAGAAATAACTATTATATTTGTAATTTAAATAAGTCTATATATATCTATCGATAAAAGTGAACGTGAGTGGGTGTCTGTGTACATTTCCATGCGCAATAACTCTACAGACTCGAAATTTAATATACAGGGTACTGAGATTTGGAAAAATCGACATGATCGGTTTTTGGCCAGAAATTATGAGATTAAGGGGTCAAATTTCAACGATTTGACCTTTGAGAACTCTACCAAACTCTTCCGACAATTTTAGGGTCTACGTACTTGAACTGTTTGATATAGGATCCTTGGACATGGATCTAACTTTATAACTTACGTTGAGCCCAAAACAATAAATTTTAAGGGGTCATAATAGGGGTCAAAGTTTAAAAAAATTGACCTCTCCGGTCCCTTCGAAATTACTCAGACAATTTCTTGTCTAAATATTTTAAATTTTACATAAAGGGTATTCAGAGATAGTGCAAGCATTTTCATCAGTTTGTGTCGAAAATTTTTAGTTATCAGTATATAAATGTATGTATTTATGTATGTGTGTTTGCATGCCTTCCATAAACTTTGAATGGGGGCGGCGGATTTTAACAAAATCGGTATCGTTTTAAAATTCGACCTTTCATACCAGAAATATCTAAAAATTGGCTAAAAACATTAATATCTTTCCCTTCAAAAAGGCAATTTTCTACAGGGGGGGGGGTCACTTTTTTCGACGATATTTTTGAAAATTATCCACTCCTTTAGTTTGTCTAGCTTTAATTTTAAAAAAAATGTCGCTTCCGGTTTGGCGGTGGTCGTAACAACATAAACGTTAGGTTTTACTCCGTTCTATTCTTCCATGGCGGTACGGGTTCGAGCCTGCCTTCCTACTACTACTTTTTTTTTGTTCAACATACACATCCAAACACCCGGGCAAGGCCGGGCTGAAATGCTAGTATCTATTAAAGTGAACGTGTATGTCTGTCTGTCTGTCTGTGCGCATGCGTACATTTTCTTTCGCAGTAACTCTGTCAAGTTTCAGTCTGAATACTTGAAATTTGATATACCGGGTACTGAGATTTGGGAAAATCGATGTGATCGGTTTTCGGACAGAAATTTGGCTTTTAAGAGGGAAAAGTTCAACGATTTTCCATTGAGCACTCTACCAAACTCCTACAACAATTTTGGGTCTTAGCACTTGAAATTTTAGATATAGGTTCCTTGGACATGGATCTAACGTAATAACTGGATTTGAGCCCAAAACCATGAATTTTAAGTGGCCATAATAGGGGTCAAAGTTTTAAAAAATTGACCGTGGTTGTTTTTTGCTCAGCATACACCCCCAAACACTCGGGCAATGCCGGGCAACCGTGCTAGTTTACCATAAACCACATCTGCACAATTAGCAAAAATACTCTTCTCGTGAGCAAAAATAAATGTGTTTCTTATTATTTAAAACAAAATTTTAAAACATGTACTAACTATAGTCAAGTATAGTTTCTTTGTATATGACAATTTCACCGTTTAACCTATGTAATAATAATTCCTTAAAAATTATATTCTCAGTTAAAACGAATGAATAGAGATATCTTACAAGCATAAAGATGATGTACAATTTGTTTAGAATGCCTAAAACATTGTTCTTAATTGTAAATTCATTAGATTAAAATTAGCTCGCAGACAAATATTATTGACTCTTCTCGCAACACACCGCTCCTTGTGAATTATAGAACATAATATAATTCAATTTTGTTATGTAAAGCAAGTATTGTTTTATTTTAATTTCGCCATATTTTTCCAATATTTTCCTCATGCGATATTTAGTACAGTGCATGTTAAATTTAAGTTTACGTAACATTTGAAAACATTAATCAACGGAATGCATAGGATTATTGCCAAATATCATAATCATTAGTTATTTTAGTTTACGAGTTTATAATACATACATATACATGTGTAATATTTAAGTGACTTTAACTACAAGAAAGAGCTGGATTACAAACTAAATAGTGGAAAGATTACAAGAACGTAAAATATATTAATTTATTAAATATTTGGAATTTGTTTCAAAATAACATTATATATAAAATTGTATCTGCATGTTAGCATGCTAGTTATTTTAATGATTGTAAAATAGAATCTTTTCGAATGGTTACTAACATATTATTATTTTGAATACGATTAAACTCATATTTATACCTCATTTCGTCAAAGTAAACCAATTTATATTGTTTAAATTATTTAACCACTCAACTATGAAGTTTTATATTAATTAACCCTAAATAGTAAGATAAATAAATAAAGGAAACAACAATATTATTAACGTTTGTTTTTGTAGGATTATAAATTAATAAATTAATATGCGCTCAAAAAGCGATTTGAACAGTCATATATTAGACACTCTTAAAATCGTCAAACGAAATGGTGTATATATATATATATATATATATATATATATATATATGAGAGAGAGAGAAAGTGAGAAATAAAAAAAATAACAAACTTAATTATGTGAACATCAACGTTTTGTCTTTCTTTTGAGACTTCCTCTGGAAAAATGAAATTCAGAAACAAAAACACCAGCACAAATATTATAATATATTTTGATGTAATGAAATGTACGAGCCTATTACCATTTAGAAATAGAAATACCATTGAAAATTAAAAAAAAAAGGTGGGGGAATAGTATTGTGATAGAGAAGATCTTTTATAACCTCATATATCTATTAATATATTTGAAAAGATATGATGCAATTCATATTATTTTTTGGACCAAATATGTCCGAAACAATTCAAATATAGATGCAAAACTAAAATGAAGCATTTGCATTTTGATATCTAATTCATTGATTGATATGTAATAATTGTTATAGGAGATTTTTTTTTACAATGTGATAGTTTACCTGTATCTAAAATTAAATTGATCTTTAAATAAATTTTTAGTATTAATGGTGATACATTTTTAAAAACGCCATAATGTATAATTGTGTTGCATTTGCGATAAGAGCTGATTAAAAAGATTTCCGTCGAAGTTTAATTCAAAGATATTTAACTATATTTGCTTGTTTGAAGTCAAAAGAATAAGTATGCTGTAATGAATGAGATAATAATGTATTCATGTAATTTCTATTTCTTTTTTTTTATATTTATTCAACCTTTTTCTCTTATCTGCGTTAACTTTGACCAAGATATATATTAAGGCAATTTTGCTAAAAACAGTGATGATGTCTGCATTGGAAACTGGTTTGTTTTCAGATATTTTGTTGATTTAATATTTGTTTTATAGATTATACTGTAGGTTTTACGATTGCACTTCCTAGTTTGTTTATTGTGTTGCAAATTGTTGTTTTATTGATGTGTGTAGGTAAAGGTTTTTGTTAGTGAGAGGACTGTCTAGTGTATATGGTGTTTCTTATTTATCCTGGAAAATATTATGTTACCTTTTTCTTGGCATTCAATATAAAATAAGTGGAATATTACAATGGTTTTCAAAGTATTTGTAGGGTATTTAAATTAATTGTCCAGATATTCTGGGATAAAAATTTTGAATGCACGTGGGAAGAAACCAATTATCAAACACGTTTTTAATTTTTTATGGTGTGAGTATAAATGTATGTAATAATTTTTGTGTGTAGTTTTGCGGTGAACATGGGGTATAGTTTCTTATTGGATTTTATTATAAGTATGTCTAGAAAATGTAATGAACAAATGTTTTCTGTTTCATAGGTGAACTTTATGAAGTCTACTTTGTATTTTATGTGTATCTATGTGCGTGTTTTTCAGGAAGAAAAAAAATTAAATGTCGTTAATGTATCTAAAGTATTCTGCGTTTGGGGGTAATCTAAACTTAAATAGACCAGATTCTAGAAAATCTAAGAAACAGCAGGCTGAAATTCGAAATCTATGTAATTTTCGACCTTCTTCAGATGTATCTAGCCAAAATTGGAACTCCTTCTGTAAACTCGGGAATATTTCTGCCGAATTCGAGAATATTACGGAACTTCGAAAGGCATTTTGTGTTAGATTAAAAATAGTTTCACCCTCTATTTCTGTAAGGTATGAGCGTATATAAGTCCTTAAAAATTTGCCCGCCCGCCCTATGGTTGAAACTTCGAAGTAGCGCATGATGTAACTAAATTTATAAATTATTTTATCCACTACGCCAAAGGTGTCAAGATGAGAACGATAGTTTGAATAATCCAAATAATACGACAAATGTATTCTTCTATATGAATAGCAACTCAGAAACAAATTGAATTCAGTTTTGATTAACGTGATACAATAAAGTCGTGTTTTCTGGAAAATGCATAAAATTGGAATGGTTTTAACACCAATCATGAAGCATAAAAATGTAAAAATTCTACGGGACCAAAAAGAAAGTTAGTATGTGTTGGGAAGAGAACCACCGAACATATTCCTCTTAATCCCTTACGGGAACACAGCCGTTTCTATCATAAGGCACACAGAAATCTACTTCAGATTTACCCAATCTGAATGACCTCAACAGACTCTTAAATGTCAAACGTAAATGGCGCTTGTCAATCATCATTGAGGAAATTTGGAGAAAGCGAAATATTTTTATGCTTCGTTTTTTCATGGCTTCCTGTTCGTAATGTAGAAAGAACGTTATTTTCCCAAAGAGGATTTTAGAAGCGTGCTGGCTACCATGTCCGCGAAAAGTTTTGACAAGGTCACATGTTATGTTATTGCCGTTGTCTTTTTTACCTGGATGGGAGAACTGCCCTTTCAGCGATGACATACGCATACACCAATTTGACAAACATCTTTTTTACTCCGCAATGCGCTCACAATTCAGTAATATAACAAACAATAAAATAAACCTACAAAGTAGAAGGAATGACTTCAATGAAATGTATTGCGTGCGTGGAAAATTGAAATAAAACTACTTATTTAAGTGCATGTATTTTAAGAGCGTTTTGGATCATTTCTTTCTTTCTCAAGATCTTTTATTGTAAATCCTTTATTTCTGTAGAATGTTGATCAAAAGCATCACGTGGGGCTAATGGATATAGTAAAAAATAAGAGGTTTATTTGTGATTATATGCATGATGCAATGAAATCAATACAAAACATAATTTAATGATTATTATATATATATATATATGTGTGTGTGTGTGTGTGCGCGTGTGTGTGTGTGTGTGTGTGTGCGCCTATTCAAAATACTGATGCTATTCTGTCTGTATACTTCTCCAAATATTTTATGTTTATTTTTAGGCATTTACAAAAAATGAAAAATCGGTAGTGTTTATGATAATCAGTCCATTAACACATTCGAAAGTGAATATGTCGTAAAACTCGCAATATATATATATATATATATAATAAAATTATTGAAATGGTTGGGCGTCCAACACCCTCCCTTGCATTTTCTCTATCAAAAACATTGTTGTAATAACTGCTAGCTTGTATTTATCCACGGTCCAACTATATATATCCGGTGATTTCAATAAAAGCCAATACTTGATTTAAAGTGCAGACACAGTTGTAATCATGAACCTATATTTTGTATGATTGACTTTCGGTTAGGATTTTAGTCAATGAAGCCCTGATAATAGTTTATATTTTTGAAACATCAGCTATATTTTAGTTAGAATATAATATTAAATAAATTAAACTACAATAATAATTAAAAAAAAACAGTATTTCAGCCTAGCTGTGGAAATCTGCTTTAATTATAGTGTCATATCAAAGCGTATTTACGATCGGGCAACGCCAGACGCGACTGTTAATATATATATATATATATATATATATATATATATACATATATTAAGTCAAAGTGAGTATGCTCTTACGTCTGACAAAAAAAAATCGGACAGATGTCAAGAGCACTGAGAAAATAGGTTTGAATGCCCGGCTCTCGGACGGCAAATACCCGAAAAGTGGCAAAAATATTCATTCTTTCACAATAAAATGGGCCGTTTTTAGTTTTATTAGGATAGGGTTCTTTCGTCGACATTTTGGCAAAGTCATATACACCTTGAAATGCCTGCTTAATTTGAACGGTGAAGACGTCTTATGTCATCGTGGCTGTGGTGACTAAACCATTCGCTTTTCTTTTTCATTACCCTTTCCGCTTAGCGTTACAGGGTAAAACCTGCTTGCTTACTACGGTTTTTTTTTTTGAGCTCGCATGGGTATTCGCTGCTTGCTTTATTTTTGGTTGAGAGTTGGTCACTTTTTTATTTATTTTTTTGCGCTCACATGGATACTCGCTTTTATTTAAATGTTTTACGGGTTTCGGAACATTGTTTTAGGTCTCCGGTGATCAATACCCTAGTCACAAAACCATTCCCCAACCGGGGAAACGCCGGGTACCTCCGCTAGTCTAATATATAAGAGGGGAAAAATTGTGTTATTGTGTGTGTATTTGTATGTCTGCCAAAAACGACGACACGCGCAAAGGACACTGACAAAAAAGAAATCGGACGAAAAATATCTAAAAAATTGGCCCAAAACATACATTTTTGGTTATCAACAAGGCCGTTTTTTGCAAGGATAGGTTAGTTTTTGCGTCGACACTTTCTCAAGCCATTCATGCCTAGCGTGATAAAATTATGTTTAGAAGATCTTATAACAAACGTTTGTGACGTCATAAAGTCTCCGTTGCCGAGACGGCTCATGCTTTCGTTTTTTCTCCCTATTTTCTTCTTTCGTGTTCACATACGAGCCTTGCGAGTGCTGTTTTTTTTTGCGCTGGCAGAGGTAATTACTGGTATTTGGGGGGGGCTGCTTGACACGTGGTACTGGTATATATATATATATATATATATATATATATATATATATATATATATATATATATATATATAGGGGCTTATAAAATACTGCCTGCTAGTTTTTTCATTGACAAAAGTGTAGGGAAATAACAAGCTGGACAGTAGACACATAGGGAGAGATAGAGTAATATTGAGAAAACAACAAAGGGATAGGAGAGTGTATTGCAAATTGGATTGTTATGATGACTGAATTCGTGCATCAAGGATCTTAAAGTTACAGCTTTTCGTTTTGCATATTTTGGTGTGAGTGACTAAGAACACAATCGCTGTCCTAGACACGCCGCAGAAGCCGGGATGTAACATAAATTTTTACACTTATGTATTGAGAACGGTGGTGCCTAGGATGAAAAATATTTTCTATTAAAAATAGTTCGCTCGTGTTATTCGTACTATCCCACACGTTCGTAATTCTTTAGTCCTTTTAGTAACAAAATATGAGGCTTATTTACGAAGTACACACACACACACACACACACACATATATATATATATATATATATATATATATATATATATATATATATATACCCACAAAAGGAAAAATCTATATGAAAAATATATACTAGGGCATATACATTTAACTATCAATTGTAATCAGGGTAATACTTCAATAGAGAAAAGGGATATAGCTGCTCTTACAACCTTGGTATTTCGAAATCTAACCCTTAACAATAGAAAAAGAGAGGGGCCGCTAAGGAAACAAATAATTTACCCGGCGTCTAGAAATGTGCATATTAGAAAATAAATGCTAAGGTATCTAAGATAGAAAGTAAATAGTATAAACGTAAAAGAAGAAAAGCTGGACAGCTCGTGCTATAAAGGTGTCCGAGCAATTCTAAGAAGCTAAACTGGTATTATCACATAATGAATGTAAGAGACATGGAAATGGGATTAGGGTTGTCTATGATATGTTATGGGATATGTTCTAAAGAATAGGAACAAGTAATGGGGATATGTTGGCCGTATAGAAGACTTAAAAATTATGTGGATGTATGTGTGTGTTGCGAAATAGAAATAAAGAGGAAATGAATGGTCTTAAAAACAGAGATAGAAAGACTGGACAAAAGCAAATGTATTTGTGCGAATTGAATCTACTACTTCTGTTTATAAAAGATATATATACACACCAGCAATTCAGTCCGGCTTTGCTCGGACCTTATGTACTGCTCACAACTTTATGTGCATATGTATATATAAGTGTACATAAGTACATAAAAAATTTGACTCGTGTCCAGATAACTTGCATCTAAAATTCCAAGTGTTTAGACCCAAAATTAGCAGAGGAATTTGCTAGATTCTGCAAAAATAAACTCGTTCAACTTTGATCTCTTATCTGCGTGTCTGAATAACCTTTATCTAAAATTTCAAATATTTAGACTCAAAATTGGCTGAATAGTTCTCTAGAGGGCGAAGGTCAAATCTTTTGAACTTTCACCCTTTGGAAGCCAGATGTTCGGTCACAACAAAGTGAAAAGTTTTTCCTATGTCTGAATACACTTTATGTGCAATTTACATTGTTTAAACCAAAACTGAGTAATATGGCAGTCTTTACAGAGGGCAAATATTTTAACTTTAACCCCAATTTCGCCCTTTACAATTATTGTTTTGGGATCAAATAAAGTGTAAATGTGTGATCCATGTCCAAGTAGCCTACGTCTAAAATGTCAAATGTGTAGACCTAAATTGGCGGAGGAGTTTGGTAGAGTTTTCGAAGGTCAAATCGTTGAACATTTACCCCTTTAACATCCAAACAGATTTAAAAGATTTTATCGAATCTCAATATACCTTATGCCAAACTTCAAGTCTGTAGACTGAAAACTGACAGAGTATTTTGGTAGGAAAATGTATAAACACAGACACACACATTGACAGGCGGACAATGTCACTTTTATAGTTATAAAATATATTATATAATGTAATAAACAGGGTCTAACTGACCAAAGTCTCAGTACAATATATTCAAAAGTGATGTGCTCGGAGTATTGCAGTTCTAAGCTCAATAGGCATAATTACCTAGAGCTATATTATTAGAAAGGGTGAGATTGATAATTGTGAAAAAATTAAGTTTTAATAAGAGGATATATAACAAAATAATATTTATATGGACGACTGTTTCGGAAACCCAACAGTTATATTTTAAAATATTTTTTTACAAATACCAACCATCTCTATTGGATTAAAAATATATATACTTACCAAAAAAGTTGTGCGCACCAAGATACACCCTCTTGGTTCAAAATTTAAAAAAAAAATGTAAACACTGCTGTAGAAATGTTCACAAACTATTTTTACTCCAATAACCTATGTACACTTTTGTCCTCTCCCCATTTTTCCTCTTTTTTTTTGCTGATGCGGAGACGATATCCGGAAATTCTGTAGTTATTTTTCGAAGGTTTCATTTGTAGATATCGAAAGAATAAAAGTTGTTGTTTTCCGAAACCACCGTACATAGAAATATAATGTTATGTTTCCTTCTATGATAACTTGATTGTTAATTTCAGAGTTATTAATCTCTCACCCTTTCTTTCTGTCTCTCTCGCTCGTTCTATCTATTATATATATATATATATATATATATATATATATATATATATATATATATATATATATATATATAGTCATCCAGATACAGTACCGTTTCGCTGTTTCACAGCTCATCAGTGCGGCTAGACAGGCAACTACCTCAAGCCAGGATTGAAACCCGACCGTTTGTATATATATATATATATATATATATATATATATATATATATATATATATATATATATATATATATATACTTAGGTACATACATATTAATTATCGTCAGTACTATTTTTAATTTATTCTATCTCTTTTACTCTCTAGATCCCAGGTTCTATTTTCTGAAATTCATAAGTCTCTGCATTTCTATTTTTTTACTTTTACTTAACACACGATCTTTCCACTATTATTACCATTATAAACTGTTCATTATCTTTGTGACTGTTCATACATAAAAAAAAATAAGAAAGGTATCAATAAAATAAAATAGTATCAATTATCAACAATATCGTGTAATCAACCTGTTTTTCCCCACTACATTCTATTTTTAATTATTATTATCGCAATTGAAAAAAAAAAAATATCTAAGAATGGAGGTTTTAGTAATTCTACACATTTTGAAGTTTATTATTATCATCATCATCATAAAACGTAAACGCTTCACAATGTAAATAACGAAAATAATCACATCTATCACCACAGACTTGATACTAAGTCGGTTCAGGAATAGGAGATGGATGTAAAGTACAAAATGTTCTAACCATCATAAATTAATTATTCATGCTATTTCCTCTTTTTAAACTTTTCTTTCATTTTTCTTTCCTTTACTTTTTCTTTTCTCTTTATTTTTTCTTCCTTTTACCGATTCCTTTCTTCCCCATATATTTTATACATGTATATAGGATTGATGGTGGTTCAGCGGGTACAGGCCATACTAAAACGTAAGCTGTATTCTTTCTGTCCACGGCCAATTCGGGTCATATTTAAAGCATTTTTGTACGAATAAATCCCGTTAAATCTGAAGTCCTTTTCGAATATGTATTCCAAAAAGTTGGTCAAATGCACTCTTCCCTACTAATTGACATTTTACACACGAGTATGTTAAGAATTTGGGACAGGCATCAGGCAATAATACATATACCGTTTTTCCAGTATTTTATTATATCCAACTAAGAATTACAACCTTATCTTTCACTCTTTAATTCTATATCTCCAAACAGTCCCTGATATACAACTCTTTTTGTGTCCTTTATTCTTCCTAATTTTATGATATTTGACGGAACAATCCCGATAATGACTGCTGGTGAAGTGGATGAGCTGATATTTTCATTGCAAACGTAGCTACCGTATAAGCAATAGCACCTGAATGAATAGCTTGTTAATAAAAACTAACTGACGAGACGTGCGCAGGTCTGCGCCCCTATATATTACGGCTTATGTAAAAACAAATGCAAAATATACCTTGTACTACTTTTGTATTAAGGAAATACCTCGTTATAATCATTGGCTAATTTACCTCCAGAAAATGAAAAACCTCGGATTATATATATATATATATATATATATATATATATATATATATATATATATATATATATAGTAATTCACATCCACTACTGTTTCGCCGTTTAACAGCTCATCAGTGCGACTAGACAAACAATTACCTTAAGCCAGGATATAAAACCCCGTCGGAGCTCCTAACCGTTGCGCTATATATATATATATATATATATATATATATATATATATATATATATATATATATATATATATATATATATATATTACAAGTGGGCGGACTTTTTTTTACATATATTAAACACGTTTATATATACAAACACATATATACATTATCAAACATTTATCCCAACATTTCAAAATGTTCCGGCTGCACTCATAATACTCATAATTAATGATTTATTTGAGGCTTCTTTGTTTTACTATACAATGATTCGAGTATTATTAACCTATTTAAATTTCTCTCATTCTGCAATACTCTTGTATGTTCTACCATAATTCTTCGAAATTCCTAATGTTTGCAGCCCGTAAATGTTGTGATATGGAGATAGTCAGAGAGGTGTAGAGTAAACTTTCGGGACAATGTGTTAGTTATTGAACAAACGTAGCTACTAATATTGGAGATAACCTCTCCTATTGGGCAGCTAAATTTGTAAACTACATTGGTCCTTTCTAACAGGTCATTTGTTCGCGAAATGTTGTCTTTCATTACAAGGCTTGTTGTTGCATCCATAGGGATTTTATATAACCATGCACAATTATAGAGCTCCCATTCAATCCTTGGCCCAGTCGCTGGGGCATTAGAATACACCGAGGGCCCCCATGCAGAGAGTAAAATCCCTAAATGGGGTTCCTGGATATGAACTAAAACTATATCCAGTGGTGAGACCCCAACTTGTGGGTTTGGGGTGTGTGGAGCCACCCTTTAATTACCATTGCTCCCAGGTCTACTCTGACCCGGAGTGGTAGTACCTGTTAGGGTTCCAAGTATGGGTTAAATAGAAACTGACTTGAAAACAACAAATATATTCTATTAAACATGTTTTCTTCACAATCTTTGGATTTGGCATTAAATAAACCGAAAAGGGTTGATATACCGTAAACTAAAAACAACAAACGAATCAACCCATTCAATCCTTTCATAAGACACCCATATTTTGTCATTTAATTAAGCCTTTTCCCACCCTCTATCTGATATAGTCACTATTCCAACAAACCATTCAAGCAGCCTCTCTCTTTACAATCATATAACTAGCATTAATACTACTACTACTACTACTAGAACTACTACCACTACTGCTACTACAACTACTACTACTAATAATAATATCTCTCCTAACAGCCATCCTAACATTACCAACACTCATTATCCCCTCCAAAACAGTCCTCCTTCATTCATTGCCTTATCCTTTGTTCATCAAAATGAACACACTTCAACATATTTCCCAGTACAAATAAGCAAATTAATATTAATTTAAGACCTCGAGCTCTTAACAAAGAACACACATATATCGGCGCTACTTCAACATGATTTAAAAGGATATCATACACCAATATTGCTTTTAACAACCGAAACTCGAATAATAACCAAGGAGCTTCTCTAACCACTTTAATTAAAAATCTAATTCTAATCATACAACTTTCTCAATTAAAAAAAATGTTAAGTCGTATACTCCAGGCTCTAAGCCATGTCACCTCTGCACAACCGAAGCTATAAATATAATTACGTTCCCTCAAACTCTAAAAAAACAACCGAGTTTAAACTGCACACAGAAGTCCAAATCTTAATATGGTAAATTTTAAATTACAATGCTAATTATTTAACCTCCCATATATATATATATATATATATATATATATATATATATATATATATATATATATATATATATATATATATATATATATATATATATATATATATATATTATATTGTTATATATTTATTATATATACATAAATATTATATATTTATTATATGTATATAAATGCTATATATTTATTATATATGTATATAAATATTATATATTTATTATATATATATAAATGTTATATATTTATTATATATGTATATAAATATTATATATTCATTATATATATATAAATGTTATATATTTATTATATATGTATATAAATGTTATATATGTATTATATATGTATATAAAGGTTATATATTTATTATATATGTATATAAAGGTTATATATTTATTATATATGTATATAAATATTATATATTTATTATATATGTATATAAATATTATATATTTATTATATATATTATATATATAAATATTATATATTTATTATATATATATTATATATATATAAATATTATATATTTATTGTATATATATAATATATATAAATATTATATATTTATTATATATATTATATATATAAATATTATATATTTATTATATATATAATATATATAATATATATTATATATAATCTACACATATTATATATATTATATATAATCTATTATATATTATATATATTATGTATATATTATATATAATATATATATATATATCATATTATATATATATTATATATGCATTATATATTATAAATATATTATATATATTATATTATATATATATTATAAAATGTATTATATATATTACATTATATATCATAAATATATTATATATGTTATATTATATATATATTATATATATTACATTATATATCATAAATATATTATATATGTTATTATATATATTATAAATATATTATATATATATATTATACATATATTATATATATTATATTATATATCATAAATATATTATATATGTTATATATATATTATAAATATATATTATATATATATTATATATATATATATTATACATATTATATATATTACATATTAAATATATTATATATATTATACATTTTATATATTATATATATGATATATATATATATATATATATATATATATATATATCTACGACATTATTGTTTTTCTGCATACTTTCTTAGCATTTTATTACTCTGTAATTTTAAGTATACTTCTTTATTTCTTCTTTTTGACCGGTTTTCACCTGCAATCTTCGTTTTAGTGTTTACATATTCCGTTCAATCAAATATATTCATATATCTACACATTTATTTTCTGCATGCATGTTTAATTGTATTTTACTATATGCATTTACTTACATACTTATAGGACTTATTCAGGAATTTGTAGATACCGGACATCCTCCCCCATTGTTTTTTTTTAATCTCTTTATTTATTTGTTTACTAATCTATTTGCTTATGTGTATATATGCGTGTGCATTTGTGGGAATGTTTGTTGTATATATATATATATATATATATATATATATATATATATATATATATATATGCAATTGTATGTATTCATATATATGTATGTATATACATGTGTGTGTATTTAACTTATCATTCATTCATTTGCTTCCTATCATAACTCGTGCTGATAATATACTTAAGTAATGACTTGTATATTTCAGTTGACGCCTGTTTTGCTTTAAATTTACGCGACTTTTTAACATCATATTGTCTGGGTCATTTTTACATTGGCTTTTCAAGTCTAATATTAAATTAATCTTCATTCAATTGTTTCTTCTTCTTTACTCATGCTCCAAAAATTTTCGAAGCATTGACACGCGTTTTAAATCCTTTTTTCTACCCACATCTTTGCCTTTCCCCAATGTGTGAATTATTCCACTGATTGCTGCATTTTGGATTACTTTGGACCATCTTACAATTACGCAATTTCCTTGGACTTAATTGTGGAAATGGAAACTTAACCAAATGTTTTCGAATTTTATTTGTTGATTCTACCGTTATTGGATAGGTTACCATTCACCAGACTACCCATTCACATAAAGCCACCTTTTTCGTCACCATATTCCCTCTCCTTCACTATTTGTTACCAAGTAAGATCCATGGCTTACTTGTAGTTTCATCAAATATTTTGTAAGCAAAGTCCGATCCTGCATTTTGCTTAAACCTACCCTCTGATGAGAAGGAAAGTATTTATTCGAAACTCTGTTGACTAAGGACTATCCACTTTTTTTGTGCTTTCTTTTAAAAATCAAATATGTATTTAACTCCTTTTGAAAGTGTTTTAACATGTTTTATTAACAACTTGGGCTTATTATAAACTCCATTTCCTATTTGGTTTAATCGAGCTTTTTCATCTGGTGGAGATTACTTTATAAATATTTACTCTTCAATATTTATAACATACTTTAGTTTTGCCATCTTGGAGTATTTGGTAAACTTTACTATAATACTCATTTCATTTATATATATGTTATCCACAAAAAACAAGTATGAGAGAAAATAAATATAAATATCAAAACTGTATTATCAAAGTGTAGTCATTTAAACTCTTGATGCTTACCCTCGACACAAAAAATATTTTAAAAGTTAGGTTTATATCTGGCATTGTTTGACCATTCGTATGTTGTATTAACGCGTGTTGTACAGCAGACTTCACGAAGTTGCCAAAACTAATAAAGTAATTATTCTTCATTTAGTAATATATGATAACATTGATTTATCTAAAGGGTAACTTTTTTATAGATTCAGTTTTCAAATTTTCTCCAGATTTCATAAATTCCATTCGGTCACTTCTATGCCTAAAAATGGTTCTTCGTATTCAGACTTTAGATATAGATGTTTAAGCAAAAGCACATAAGCATGCATACCATTATTTTATGTGCTTCTTAATATATTGTTTATTTGAATGCAAAGATTGTAATATTTCATCCACGCAAGTACGTGCAAGGATGGAGTACTGCTGCCATATCTGGGCAGGAGCTGCTAAAAACAGACTATCCTGCCTTGACAGAGTACAAAATAGACTTCGTGGCTTAGTGGGGGATGCCCTTTTCTCTACCCTGCAACCTCTCTCCCACAAAAGAGACGTTGCGAGACTATCCTTGTTTTATCGTTATTTCCATGGCAGGTGCTCGTCTGAACTCCAATCTCTGGTCCCCCCTTGCCAGTCTTTCACGAAAAACACCCGTCTAGCCGAATCCACTGTGAAAAATTTCCCCCAATCTATATCTGTGCCTAAATCAAAACGCGGATTCCATGAACAAAGCTTCTTTTTTTTTAACTGCACGCCTGTGGAACTCTGTTCCGTCTGCCTGCTTCCCACCGGACTACAACTTGGATGTCTTCAAGTCCAACGTTAACAAATTCCTAATGAACCGCCCCCTTAAGTAAACACTTCATCAAATCTCCACACTAACGTAATGTACTTGCAATAACCCTTATCACTGAGTGGCTTCCGGGCCTTGATAAATGGTAATCACTGTGTAAAAAAACAAAAAACGCAACCATTACGCCTTTGTTTAGTAAGGTTAATGCAAAGAAGAACATGCATTGAGTTGTTCGATGTATGCTAGATGAATGCAATTATTCATGGACACATCGTAAGATATAAAAATGAGTTTTACTTAACAAATAAAAGAATCCGTTCTCTTTTTGAATTAGTCCACGTAAACCAAACTTCATGAAATTACTTGGTCACGCATAACTGAAACTACCTTGTTTTATGACTCTTTTAACTACTATATAAAATGAGATTATTTATTTTTCTATAAAAAAATCATTCCAAAATTAAGTCAGAAAATTCCTGGTAAATATGGTTGACCGTCGTAAATATCGTCAAAATAGTTTTTAATTCATGTAGAATATGTATTTATAATTATTAACCCCTGTATCTATTAACTATAATGTTTAGCCAATATATAGTATTGGCTTCAAACCTAGGAAATAATATCGTGTGTCACTATCTAGAATTGAAACAAATACATTTAGGTATGCGATGTTCGCTAACATCTAGTCTGGAACGGACCCTGTCACGCACAGCCAATTTATGACGATATATATTAGCACGCCGTCCGGCGTTGCAAAGTCGTAACATACATTTTAACCAGATTATTTATTTTATGCAGATTTCGCATCTATCATTATTAAGCAAACTCTCCTATATTACATGATATTGTAGATATATGATATATACTAGTCATTTCAAATGTGTTTAAAATAATACTTGAACATCATCGACTAGAATTAAAACTCAAACATTTACTACTCCAGCGTTGTAGGTAAATGTCGGAACTAAAGACAGCTAGATATATAAACTTTGACCAACTTTAAAGTATGCCTGCCAAATTACATTTTTTTTATAATTTCACCATTTAGCAGATAGTTTTCCTATTATAAACCGAATCGATATTTCACAGTCGTAATATTAAGTTTTGGAAGAAACGTTCTGCAGACATAGGTCATGTCATGATTTTACACACACACACACACACACACCCACACACATATATATATACATATATATATATATATATATATATATATATATATATATATATATGTATAATTAGGTTGATAGAGAAGTTCTTTTAGGATTTTAACTTTATATTCATGTGAACATATTCCGGACACAAAGAAAATTGTATAGATCGCAATAAACATCAAAATCAACACAATATTGCCAGTAAGTAAAAACCTTGCTCTCTTGTGGCTATGAAGTCGTCGAAAGCGTTTTAGTTATCAATAATGTCTCTTAAGAATTTTTTCATTCATTTATTTGTTGAGATGCTTGATAGAATGGTAGTCAGTAAGTTAGAAGTTTGGAGAGTTTGGCAGATGAAACAGAGTTTCGTAGCGCAATTCGTTAAACAACTGCAGGATCTGTTTACTAATATGAGGCCAGGAATTGTCGCGGAATAGGATTGGACTTTTCTGTTGTCTTATACTGGGCATTGTTGTCGAGATTTCAGATGCAGTTAATCTATTTGTAGAGAGTATTTCTCTGATGTAAATATTCCGCCTGCATTCAAAAAGCTTTGATTGATGAGTCCGGTTGAAAACTACCAAATGATCAGCATGACTATCTTTAATTTCAACTCTGCCTTCGGCGGCGTCTAATCACTGACCCAGTCGTCGTCAGCGACTTTTCCTGACAAGTCACAACCTGGTAAAGGAACGGGTAGTTTTGTTTCGTAAAATGAGGGATTATTACATTTTGTAACGGTATTTCGTTTGGCTATCGGTGTCCTCTAATAAAGAAGCAAGTTCGCGAAAAAATGTTTGTGTATTCGAGTCAAGTAAGGCTCTTAATTGATCATTGCATAAATCCGATGGCCAATCACTACGCTTATAATCTTCAAGAAATTTCTTTAACCACCATTGTGCTGTTTAATAGTGCTTTCTGGAACTAATGCTTCGTTTATATCGTGAGCTGTCTCCACAGGTTTTCCGTATATCTTGAACTGAAATAATAAAGTTTTGCGAATTTGGCTTTTTTCATCTTGTGTTAATCGTTCTGAAAGGAAGACATAATTGTTTTAAAACGATTGTAGTTTAAACGATTAAATTGAGTAAAATATGCTCTTAAATGATATATAAAGTAAAGGTGTTTCAACGAAAACTTATGTGAAAATACATCATTTGAAATACAATCAAAAAATTAGAGGGAGAGAGAGCAGTAGAATCGGATAAGGGATAGATTAATGATGTTCGACGCAAACTAATCCGGTATCTAAAACAATGCATCTATAATTTTGTTTAACTCTTCTTGGCATGTTCGATGGCAATTATTTTGTGATAAATGTTCTGATGGATATAAATTTGCACGTGTCCGTTTTGTGAGAAATAGCTCCGCTTCTTTAAGAGATTTTCCATTTTTTTTCTCTTTGGTTTAATCAAATATATACGATCCTTTCCTGTGTAATCATTTTCTCAGAAGGTCGAATTAGCATTTAATCACAGAGAGGCTTACATGTATATTCACGTATGTGTGTTAGTCTTGTCTCTTTTAACATATATAAACACCACTTCATTTATAACATCACAACATATATATACATATATATATATATGTATGTGTATATATGTGTATATATGTATATATATGCATATATATGTGTGTATATATGTATATATATGCATATATATATGTGTGTATATATGTGTATATATATGTGTATATATATGTATATATCTGTATATATATATATGTGTATATATATGTATATTTGTATATGCATATATGTATATTTGTATATGTATATATATGTATATTTGTATATTTATATGTATATATATATATGTGTATATTTGTATATGTATATATATGTATATATATGTGTATATGTGCATATATATGTATATATATATGCATGTGTATATATATATATATATATATATATATATATATATTGTATAGGTTTGTTTGAACACACATCATAGAAACCAGCTAGTCTTAGGTGTCATGCCTTGGTAGAAAAATGTTGCTTGCATACTTTCTAATGAAGTTCGTACTAACTTGAAGAATATAGCTATTATATCAGGTCGACATTACTAATGTCATAATACACAACGTACGTATTTTCACTAAGAAAACAACTGAGACCATGGTCTAAACAACAGCTTCCTGAGTATGTATATATATATATATATATATATATATATATATATATATATATATATAGTAATTTATAAAATATATATGGCGATTAAGCTACACTGAATATTCTGCGTTTCATCCAACTATAGGATTCGCCAGGCTTATGCGCGAATTCTGTCGTTGCTTCTTGTTTTTATACATGTTGAGGATTACTAGTTGGCCACTCAGCTTTCTAGTATCCACCGCGCCCCTTCCTACCAGCCAATGGGCATGCATTTTATCAAACAAAGGATCTGTTTTAGAGCTAGGTTAGTGGTTTTAGGTGGCCGTTCGGCTTTTTTTTTATATACATATAAATATAACTATGTGTACACAATAATGCACATATATATACATATATATATATATATATATATGCACATATGCGTGTGATCGTTTGTGTATATTCATGTTTATTTAATTTATTTATTAGTTTGTTTTCTATTGTTATTGTTAGTTTTAAAGCTATTTTGTATCGCTATACTAGAGTGAGTTTTATTTTGTGAACACAGTTGTTTGCTGAAATGGCAATATGTTTTTGTTGTGATTGTACTATAATAAACGATACAAAATGTTTTTGTTGTGATTGTACTGTAATAAACGATACAAAATGTAAGAAATCGATATAATATTTTAAATTTAAATTGTCGGTATTTATTTCAACTATGGTAAGTACGTGAGTAGCGTTAAGTAGGTCGCGCATGAGATTAGATATTGCAATTGAGCTAAAAAGAGACTTTGCATTTTAATATTTTTCCATAGCTAATCTCCAAGCTTAAATGAATTACATTCATGGTATCTTTACATATATCTGTGTTTCTTCTCAAAAACTTACAAACTATATGCATTGTTATAAACTTCATAGTATTAGCGATATCATTAGCCAATGAAAGGTTTCACTCAAGCAGTTGGTTATTTTACTTCTTTGTTCATCTCGTTTTTATAGGACTAACACGTCGTTTCTTATAAATATATTGAATTAATAAGTGATCTTATTTCCATATGTCGAATGTTTAAGACAGATACGTTCTATAAAGTGTTACTGTTTCGGACTTTTAAATGAATTGTTTTCTGATTTCAAATACTCAAATATCAGTAGGAATTTATTTGATTATAATTTTCTGATATTGGTCTGTTGATGTCTGTTAAAATAAATTCAAATTAACGAAACGTTGCATCCCTCTGCCTGTTCTACAAATATTATAATGGTGAATGCTCTGACGAACTGCAAGCACTTGTGTCCCCACGACGTGAACACCCTCGACAGACCCGACAGGCTGCAAAATCCTACCCCCATACTGTAGAAATCCCTAGATGTAAAAGATCTTTCTACTCCAGTAGTTTCTTCCTCAGAACCGCTAGACTTTGGAATTCCATTCCAGGTCCCTGCTTCCCCAACTGTACTGACGTGCAGAAGTTCAAATGCAACGTGATCCAACATTTTGCTGCCCAAATCCCTACATAGTACTCCAGTATTTGTTCTCCCTGTTAGTAGCCCCCTACACCAAAGTGGCAATGTGCCGTGTATGGGGTGAAAACGTAATTAAAAAAAAGCTAACTTTGAGTAAACACATGACATTTACATTTAGTACTTTAAAAGAAAAGACACCACTGAAAGCATCAATTTGTTATAATTTGTTACACGATTTATTTGTTGAGCGAAACTTTTATTCTATATTTTTAAATTCCGTAACAATTTTAATTCATATGTGTGCATGCGCAGCTGCTTATCTATATTTTCATATCAAATTTCCACGGTATGCTTTTCATATAGTCTATACTGCAGAATACTCATTTTAAACAAGTTACAATTAGACTATACAGCTAAACTGATACACTTTTTATAACTAAAAATAGGAAGGATAACTTTAACGGAAAATATCATTTATGATGAAATAATTTTAAAACCATTCTCTAATTATAACGCAGTACGCAAGATTTCAATTCCCATCGTTTGACTGAAAATTCTAAACTTGCTCCAAAGACATAACACTTAGGAAAGCGAAGTATTGCCTTACTATTTTGTTTTACTCCGTTCTACATGCGACACATAATTCAGACACATTTTTACTCGTAAAGTAAAATGGCTTAGACAGGCATGTGATGATTGTTAGATATAGTACAAATGAAATTATACTGGAAATAAAGTCCGTCCTAATTCGATTGTGTAGATATTGTAAGAGGTAATATCATAAACTGATAGTAACAAATAAACTCACATTTATGTACAAACGCCAGTCCATTCTTACTGTACATATATCAGTAAAATTTTGCAATTACTTTTTTTCTATTGGGAATATCCCTGGCCAATTTAATCAAATATAAAACGGTATATCGAAAAAAACATTCGCATCCAGCCAGATAATTCGTTGCTTTCACTCATGTCATACGAACAAATATAAACGTCTATGTGAACGAACATATTTACCCTCTAAGTATTGCATCTGGAATCTTTCAAAGCGTTGCCAAAAGTATCAACAGATGAACACTACAGATGAAAAATTCGCTCATTAGTCAGTTTATTGATTAAAAAGCGAATGCTTGTTTTATATTTCTCGTTTTCGTTAAGTAAAATGCTAATAGTTTTCTGGAGGCATATTTACTATGATTTACTGATTACATCGTTTTTATTAAGCGCCATTTTTTCCATATATATAATTCATGCTTCGATTTATCTGGCGGATATATTGAATTATGGTCTGCTTTCAATAATTACTGTTTCCTTGTTTTTGCATTGCTCACTCATGGCAAACAGTACAAAAGTGAACACATGAGTTCAAATAACAAATTTAGCAATGTATATGAATGAAAAATAAATGCATATATGGATGTCAGATACTCACATCCAATATATATATATATATATATATATATATATATATATATATGTATGTGTGTATATGTGTGTATATATGTGTGTATATATAGGTGTGTATATATATGTATATAT
This sequence comes from Euprymna scolopes, assembly GCF_053919585.1. Lineage (NCBI taxonomy): Eukaryota > Metazoa > Mollusca > Cephalopoda > Sepiida > Sepiolidae > Euprymna > Euprymna scolopes. The sequence continues at coordinate 99,936,772 of NC_136484.1, forward strand.
GTGTATATATATATATGTGTATATATATATGTATATATGTGTGTGCATATATATGTATATATGTGTGTATATATATGTTTATGTATATACGTGTATATATATATGTATATATATATATATATGTGTGTGGGTGTGCATATATGTATATATGTGTATATATATGTATGTACATGTGTGTGTATATATGCATATATGTGTGTATATGTATATATATATATGTGTATATATATGTGCATATGTATAAATGTGTGTATATATATGTACATATATATGTTTGTGTGTGTATGCATACAATATGAAATTGGTTTATTAAGGCAGCATTTTTTCATTCAAGCAAATATTATTAAATGCAACGGAGACACTTTTCTTTACGATATTTTTTTTTATTTTTTTGCTGTTCCGTATAATCTGTTTTATATAAAAATTAACAATATTAATAAACGTTCCCTAGTTGTTTCTGTAACGAGCGCTTTCGAGTCGTTCGCGAATCATCTTTAAGTGTTGAAGTAAAAGTGGGTAGGAGTGAAAATGATAATTAAAAGTGAAAAGCTAAAATGTACAGTAAACAACGTTAGGTTCGGATGAATAAAAATATGTAGAGTCGATTATAAATATAGGTCGATTAAAAATTCGAGTATTAAAATCAGCAAGTTCGTGGACACTGTTAACAGTGTCCATCAACTACGAACGATGCTCATTGTTTTTTTTTTATATACAGAGGTGTTAAATGTAATGTGTGTTACGTGTCAATAAGGACATCAAGAAATAACATTTTGTTATTATTATTATTATTATTATTATTATTATTCAACTCTACTGTAAATTTATGAATTGAGTCTTTTGAAAAAGCTACTATACTGCACTTGTTATATCATTTCATTATGTTGAGATGAATAAGAATGACTTCCAAGTAGCGTACATATATAGGGAGATTTACATTATGTATAAATATTTTGATCTCTAAATCAGCCATGCAAAATTCACTTAGGGGAGATCTAAGTACAGATCCTATTACTACTCTCTCTATTTAGGTATATAGGTTACCGTTTGGCTCATAGAAGAGTACTTCTATAATGCAGATTAATAGTATTTTTTAAAAATATTCTATTATTAATTGTAAGTGGGATGACTGATAGTTGTTGATCATTATATCTATTATATTTACTACGGGTATATTTGTGAATAAACTTTCTACATCGAGAAGAGCAATTATGTTCTTTTCTGATTGCATTGATCTTACTATTTTATTAGTTCCTGTGAGGACTTTACGATATATTTGTTTGGAATTTACGGGCTAATAAGTTCGTTTAATGTTTTTGTTAGAAGATAGAAGGGAGACGGAATTTGGAATATGATAGCTCGGGAGGAAAATCAGGTTTATGTATCTTGACTGAACCATGTAGGTAACCAGGTTAATAGACTCCAAATATTTTAGGGACTTGATAGTTACCAATTTGTGCATTATTATGTGTAATTAGATAAATATGCATTTTAAGTGAAGTTGTAGGATTTTTACTGCGTTTTCTTTTAAATTTCGTATTATCATTTACAACATTTTAAGTTTTCATCATACTCTGATTTGCTATTAATGGCAACAATGTAAGATATCTCAGCTTCTTTTACACCTATGTAAGGCTGGTTACGTAATCTTTTGCCATCATATTTTTTAATCAGTACGTAGCATTAACTTTTACAAAATCGAGGTTTTATGTCATCTGCTTTTAGAATATCCATTAACTCAGTGGGAGAATAATAATTATAATTAAAATTTGTTATCTTGATGTCCTTATTGACACGTTGAATAATACTTTAACACCTATGTATAAAAAAACAACGAACATAAACTCCAGTCTCCTGAACTTTAAAACTGAGTGCACACAAAGGTGCCAAATAGCCATAATCAAAAAAATTAAATCCCGCTCAAATGATATCATCCACAAAAAGCTCTACTCATTGAAATAAAGAAATAAAACAAGTGCACATCGACAATCATTTTGCTAATTGCACTGTAGCATTGGTTTTATTTATTATTTATTAGCTGATCAACAATCACTTGAAAACTTTAATAGTAATATTAGTCAACACCACAATGCAAACTTCATTAATATATTTTATCAAAACCAATTGGCATATAACTTCAGAATCCAAGAAAATGCTATTAAAAATATCGTACGTAGATACTTGATGCCTATTGACAGTAACTCTAAAATTAAATTTATTTTTAACAACAAGAATTTAAGAAGACAAAACGTTGCGGTTAGAAACAACTCGTAACCGGCCATAAAAACGTTCAAATAACCACTGTAGTGCATAAATTCAAATGCTCTATGGGAGAATTGAACTACGAAAATAATACATACATTAAGCATACATCGATAACATTGGCTCGGCGAATAACCATGCATCTAAATTATAATAGTGCTTTATATTAATATTATAAAAATACCATAACTGCCCCCTAATCTTAGAAAGGTGCTCCGTAGCAACATAAAAATTATACAACATGAAAATAATAATTTTTTAAAAACTTAAATACTTGAAGCGTCATATATTAGAACACTTCTACCCATTATAAATGATATTGCATTCGAGAAAAGCATTAACGTTCTAAAATGTCTTGCGTAGTTTGTAGTGGACGGACATTAAGTTTCCACGAACTTGCTGATTTAATTACTCGAATTTTCAATCGACCTATATTTTTAATCGCTATTTCATCGACTCTATATGTTAACTTATCATGCTGTTTACTGTATATTTTAGTCGTTCAATTTCAATTCTCATTTTCGGTCCCCCGCACTTTTATATCAACACCTAATGAAGATTCCTGGACGAATCGAACGTGCTTGTGACGGCAACAACTAGAGAACATTTATTCGTATTTTTTGATTTTGATATAAAAAGATTATACAGAAAATTGAAAAAAAAACAATTGAATCATAAAGGAAAATGTCTCTGTCGCATTTAATAATAGTTGCTTGATTATATATAGTGTGATAGTAAGAAGGTCTGTAAACTGAAAAATGCCTGCAGGCAATGTACGTAATTTTTGTCAGACTGTCAGTACTATATGAGCGCATTTTTGGAAAAAGAGCAATAAAGCATTTTTCAAAAGAAAAAGGAAAACAGTTCGATGAATACTGAAACAGAACTTTATTAAATATAAAATATAAATATTATCTATGTAAAATTAAGTAATTTTAAAGCAACATTCACTTTAATACTTATACAACTGAATTATGAATATAGGAAAAGGAATTAAAAATAAAACATATTAAACACCAAGGGTGAATAATTTTAAAAGTGAAAAACATCGATAAATAATTTAAAGAATGAAAACAAAAGATAAGATACAAAAAAATGAAATCAAACAAATAATTTAAATACAAACAAATAATAAAAGTTAATAGTGCAGAAATATTTTTTTTAATTTAGTTTAGAGAAAAATCACATGGGTTGAATGTTATTTTTTGGAACTTTAATGTTCTCATCTTGCGCGTTTATTTCACAACGCTTTATCTTAAAATCTTGACTTCTCCTTTATTACATCCTCAGGCCGAAAATGATGTTCACATACCTAAAATATAATTATAGCAAACATTCATACTATAATGTAAACTATTGTTCAAATCTAAGAAAATATAGTGACCATTTACAATAATGATAATCAGAATGTACTATCTGTTCTTATCCCTCCATCCATAGCACTTGAGCCCCTGGAGGGGCATCGGTCATTTACAACGTGTGTAGATGTTTTTGTAGGGAGTTCTTTTTACTGGGTGAGTGTGCTGGCCCTATACCCAACCTTCCCAGAAGATACATACAGCGCCTAACCTTCCCAAATGATCACCCATCTGGTACTGGCAAGACTCAACGTTGCTTAACTTCGATGATCTGGCGAGAACCGGTGTGTCAACTTGATTATGCCGTAATCTGTTCTGATGCTACACTTAATTTGTTCTGTCCTCGGTCAGTGAAGAATAAATGCTTCATGACTGAGACAATTTTATTTTTATTCCTATCCAGAGTGCTCCTTTTTGGGGAGCTAGATTTTCACACATAAAAACCGACGTTGTGTCTAACTGTGCCCTCGTGGGGAGGCAAGAAAATAAATTTTAAACAAATATATTTTTAACAAATATTCTCATGTAGAATTATTTGTTTATAATTCTAAAAAGTAATAATCAATTTTGATATATAACGTGCAGTTACAGCTAATTTCATTAATAGCCGCGTGGTGAATAATTTACAAACGGACTTTAGGAAACATATATTACTTTAAAATATTTAGAAATACACAATGAAAGGTTTTATTTATTATTGAAAAATACATTTTGACAATTATTCTCATGTAAAAATTATTTGTTTAATGTTTTTTTTTTTTAGTTTTTAAAATTAGAAATTAAATTTTCAACCTTCCTGAAAAAGCCTTATCAGAAAATAAAGATAAAAATCTCAACATTATAGTTGCTGTATTAGCAATAAATAGTATTGCTTAAGTAATTTATATTAACAATGTTATCAAACGTTATTAAAGTACTTGAATGTACTTCTAATTAAATACACGTTTAATTATTAACAGATAACATTACTTACTTTACTATATGTGGTTGGAATAAAAAAAAAATCCTTCTAATGGCACGTATCTAAATTGAGAAAATGTAGGAAAAGAAAATATATGTACTTTGGAGTATTTTGGGTAATTTCCCCGGCAATTTGGAACAACGCAAGACTACACCATGTTAGACAGCAAACTTCAACCTAGACGAAACTGCTGCTGATCGCTTAGACCAAATACCTACAAGTCGGTCTGATAATGACGTCACGCTGTCATGTGCATCAGCCTTCTTTACTCTCGGTAGCCTCGACTTAACACACTTAATATATCTATATCTATATCATTATAAAACTCGAATGACATTGTAACGGTTTTCGACTCCCGGGAGCGCATATGCACACAATCATAAACCCATAACAGCGTAAATAAATAGTTAACTCGACAATAAAACACATTGGTGTAATGTGTACGTTTTCAGCATCCCAATTGTTTTTTTTATTTCGCTTTTAAATTATCCAAATAAACAATTGTTAATACTTTCTGTATTTTCACATCGTTCATTTTCCCACAACAGCATAAGAAAATAATCAATTCGACAATAAAACGTGATGTTTTACTGTGTACGTATGCAGAATCCCAATTGTTTAATTTAAATTAACCAATGAAGCAATTGTTAATACTTTCTGTTTTATTTACATCGTTCATTTCCGCACCGTCTTAATTAGTTTTATTGCCCTTATTAACATATAAATAGAATGTTTGACCCAATTGATCATAAATGTTTGTTTAAAATAAATGAAAAAAGTTACATTTTGTTTTCATTTCCTATTTTAAAATCCATTCTTAACATGGTTAGTGTGTTGTTAACTATTCTGTACTTTCAACTAACAATTTCATTTAAAGATATATCAAAATTTGAATTCAACTTTATTATTATGGTATCTGTCCAGTGTACATTTACCTATAAACCGCCTATAATTCAAGTGTTTATTCTTTTTTCAAATACACATACTGACCAAACAGGTCACGGGTAGTTTATATATATATATATATATATATATATATATATATATATATGGACACGCATATGTATCAGAAGGAAATCTACATAATTATAAAACTCAGATGACCTTGTAACGAGGGTTGTAACCCAACATCCGATTGACGACTTCCGGACCGCATGCGTACATAAATAATCAACTCGACAATAAAACGTATTGCTTACTGTGTACGTTTCCAGCGTTTCACTTGGTTTTCCTTCTTTTTCGCGTTTAAATTATCCAAAGACACAACTGTTAATACTCTCTGCATTACTTTTGCATCATTCACTTCCGTATTACGTTTAAGTTATTTTAAAGTAATTTTCTTCCAAATAAATCTACTTTACCTCGTTGACAACCATAAGAGCATTTCACAACGGCGACTTACCCACCGCTTTCATTTTTTTTAATGCATTCTCCATTTTTGGATACACCTTTCTTAAAAAAAAAATCATACATTAAAAGTATTCTTCAAAGTCTCAATTAGATTCAAGTCAGTTGACTGACAGCTAATTAGTAGCACTAATACCAGAATTATTTTGTAAATTTATCACTAACATTGTCGGTATGAAGCACAAAAGTCTGATGCATTAAAGAAGTTTCAGCTTTCGGAATGTTCCTTAGAATCTTCCTGTATATGCTTCCATTCATTCTACTGGGGTTTACTTGTAACTCTCCAGTGCACTTCGAGGAATAGCATTACGCATATTATAATGGACCCCCCCCATCGAACTTAACTTTGTGGAGTATAGTCTGCTCGTTGAAGACTGGTATTTTTCTCCGAATACTTATCGCTGTTTTCCTCCCAAAGAGTTCAACGTTCGCTTAATCATAATACGTTACTTTTCTTAAACGTTTCTCGGTAAATTCTAACAAACATTAATCAATCTTTGACATGTTTACTTTTAAGTAAATGTACATTTCTTAGTTAGTTGGTTGGTTGGTTGTATCTGTTTTACTGCATATACACCTTTTCAGGTTATTTAATGTCGTATCCAGTGATTTTGAAGAAAATGTTTTAAATAAAATATCCTTGGAGTTTTTTTTTTACGAGGCTGTTTCTGTTTAACCCATAGTTGGGGCCCTAACAGGTACTACCACTCCGTGTCAAAATTGAACTGGGAGCAATAGCAATTAAGGACTCGCTCCACACTTCACAGAACCCAAAAGCTGGGGGCTCACTATCGGATATTGTTTAAGGGCATACCCAATACATCCGTTCTTAGTCATCTTTAATGAAAGACAATACGGTAATTTGATTCGTACTTACAGTAATTCCAGTACTCTTAGGATTGATATTTTTAAACTGATCAGCAGGCTCTCTACAGTGCAATATAAGCAACACTATATTGTGGACTAAGTCTTAGCGGAGACGGATCTGACACTTCCTGTCGGTGTACCGAGATGGGTTCCTTACTAAAAGAGTCAATTAATCCATTACATTGATAAATCGCCTATTTCACCAATTTCGATGAAAATAAATATGCAGTACGAAAAATTCGTTGTTCATCATACAATCTAGCGCGACATCGGTCTTTCTTGCTAGTATATAATAAAAAAGTAATTATTGGTGTTATTTACGTTAAGAATTTACTCCAGCTTCTTCATATATATTTCCCTCATGCATATAAACCATATGAACATTTTACTCTTACAATCAGATGTTCTCATATTCTCAACTATGACACCCTTTACACATATTATGACAACCATGAGATAATTATATAAACTGACAGTATGTATCGAAACATTTTAGAGGTGAGGACTGTTCAGTGGTTAACGACACAGACTGACAACTTGGGTGTTTCAAGATCGAATACAGTTCGTATTACAAAAACTCGCATTCACTTAGGACGTTGGCAACCTTCACGCGATCCTTTCCGGAAGTACCGAATTTCTTCTTGAAATAAGACTAATTAAAGGAAATCAGTGAAACAATGCCAGCAATAGGTTTTGGATTTATACGAGATGATGATGATGATGATTATGATAAATTTAAAAGAAAAATCTGCAGTACCAAAATACGATAAGAATCAGATACTAAAAACTTACTCAATACAAACATATAAAAACAATATTCTTATCGATTGAATAGACATATGACGAAGAAGCAGGAAAATTAACATCTGTCTGTACAATCATATTAATTTAGGTCATACGTAAGAATTTACATTAAAAACAATATTTAAATATAAATTGAATTACACACACTTATTCTTAAATCTATATTTTCCCGTAACGAACGTAAAGTTTCCTTTAAGTGGTATTTATGAGCGAAATTCAGTGTTGTCTCAGGTTGTCACTCCTCGGATGTTTTACTTTATCTTTAAAAAGGCGTTAGTTTATTGCAAATTGGTTTTGTCGCCCCTACCAAGAACTTTCAAACATTTATATTGGGTGGGAGGGGGAAAGGAGGCTTAGTGTGCAGCTCTTCGCGCGGAATCTTTTGAAAACCTAACGTTTCGGAGTAAAAAAGTCGTTTCCTATTCTTAAATAAAAAGGCAAGTGCGACATGCTTTGGATCATGGACATGCCGACACTAAAATTCGTGCCACAAATACTGTTATTTACGAGTTGTTATTAGATCGCAGCACCATATGTATTACTCAGAGCATCCGAAGGTGAAAATTTTGCATAACGAAACTTTTATGGTAGGTGTTGTTTTATGTGAGTTACAACCTTAGCGATGTTCGCCCAACATAATACATGCTGCAGTTACATTTGAATAATAGAATTATCATTGTTGAGTGAGAATATATTTGCAACTGGACGAAATCCCAAGTATAGTTGTAAAAAACATGTGAGTTTGATTTAAAATTACACCGTTGTACATTCAATGAGATTTGCTAAGCAAATCGATCACTGATATGACCTAGACCAAGATAAACAGGACTACAAACAGGACTAAAGTTTCTTTAAATTAAGAAAAAAATGAAACTTTCTCATTAATAGTTGATTAAAAAAATTTAAGGGTGCCCACTTTGGCAAAAGTGTCTAGGTAATGAATTTGAGCTCATCACCCAGATTGGTTTTGGGAAAGGTCGTCAAAGCTCTATATGTTAGGGTCTTAAGACAATCAAATTTTTGATTTGTTAGACAAAATAAGTGTCAACTTTTATAAAGGCCGGAAAATGTTAGTTTACGATAGACGATAGTAATTTATATATATATATATATATATATATATATATATATATATATATATATGTATATATATATATCTATATATATATATATATGTATATATATGTATATGTATGTATATATGTGTATATATGTATGTATATATATATGTGTATATATGTATGTATATATATATGTATACATGTATGTATATGTGTGTATATGTATATATATGTATATATGTATATATATGTATGTATATATGTATATATATATGAATATATATGCATGTATATATATGTACATATATATATATATGTATGTATATATATGTATATATATTATATGCATATATATATGTATATATAAGTATATGTATACATAAGTATATATGTGTATATATATGTGTATATATCTATATATCTATAAAAGTGAACGTGTTTGTATGTCTGTCTGTGTGTCTGTCTGTGTACATTTCACTACGCAATAACTCTGTCAATTTTTAGTCTATAGACTCGAAATTTGAAATACCGGGTACTGAGATTTGGGAAAATCTATGTGACGGGCGTAAGCTAGAAATTTGATTGGTAAGGGGTCAAATTTAAACGATTTGACCTTTAAGAACTCTACCAATCTCCTCCGAAAATTTTGGGTCTAGACACTTGAAATTTTAGATATATGTTCCTTGAACATGGATCTAACTTAATAAAGTGATTTGAGCCCGAAACAATTCATTTTAAGGGGTCATAATAGGGGTCAAAGTTTTAAAAAATTAACAATTTTTTTGTTGTTGTTTTTTTTGCTTTTTTTTCCACAGTATACACCTCCAAACACCCGAGCAACGCCGGGCACCCCTAGTAGTATGTATATATATATGTATAAGTATGCACATGTATATATATGTAAGAGTATATATATATGTGTATATATACATATATATGTATATATATGTATATATGTATGTATGTATATATGTATGTATATATATGTATATATGCATGTATATATATGTATATGTATATATGTATATACATGTATATGTATATATATATGTATATGTATATATATGTATATGTATATATACACATATATACATATACATACACATATATATGAATATATATATGTGTATATATGTACATGTATATATATGTGTATATATGTATATGTATATATATGTGTATATATGTATATGTATATATATGTGTATATGTATATGTATATATATGTGTATATATGTATATGTATATACATGTGTATATATGTATCTGTGTATATATGTGTATATAGTTAAGTATATATATGTGTATATATGTGTATGTATATACACTTGTGCCCGATATTATTCATACCCCCCTTGAAAATTGAGTTTATTAGGTGTAACTTTTGTAAGAATTTATTGTTTACGTCCATATTGATACATATTCTTAATAAACCTCTTCTGATCATTTTCGTCATTTTAAAATCTCGGGATACTTGTAATAAAAGAAATATACAGCTATTTATAAAATCTGCAATGTTCAAAAATAATCATACCCCCTTATTTTTTCAGTATTAATCGAGTTTCTGACTGTTTGTTTTCTGTTTGATTCTTATTTTGAATGCTTTTATACAACCTTTGATTAATTTCATTTCGTTTTTTGCATTTTTCAGAAATTAAAATGATATCAACTGAAAACCAATAAAAGAATAAAAATTATTAGAATGGGGAAGAAAAAAGAGCTTAGTAATGATCTTAGGACTAAAATTGTAAATTCACATAAGGATGGTTTAGGTTACAAGTCAATATCCAAGAAATTTGAGGTCCCTACAGCAACAGTACAGAGCATCATCAAAAAATTCCAGAGCCACCACACAACAAACAACTTGATTGGTAGAGGAAGGAAAAGGAAACTGTCTGCTAGAGCCACCAGGAATATTGTAAGAAGTGTTAATGCAAATCCAACCACCACTAATAAGGACATTTTAGAAAATCTGGAGTCTTCTGGCATAAAAATATCAAGGCAAACATTGCAAAGGACTCTGCATGAAAATGGTCTGAAAGGAAGAAGACCAAAAAGGACTCCATTGCACACCGGAAAACACCTTGCAGCACGTCTACAGTTTGCTAGGACCCATGTGAATTCTCCAGAGTCCGTTTTCTCAAGTATTTTGTGGACTGACGAAACAAAAATTGAATTGTTTGGCCATATGGATGCTTCTTACGTTTGAAGGAAGAAAGGAGAAACTTACAACCCAAAGAACACCATACCCACGGTGAAACATGGTGGTGGTAGCCTAATGTTTTGGGGCTCCTTTTCGGCTAGTGGTCCAGGTAGTTTGGTCAAGATAGATGGAACCATGAAGAAGGAGCAATATTTGGAGATACTCCAGAAAAACATTAGACAGGATGCGGAGAAGCTCCATTTAGGACCAAACTGGGTCCTTCAACAGGATAATAATCCAAAACATACTGCCAAAATAGTCAAGAAATGGTTTGAGGATAATCAAATTAATGTTTTGGAATGGCCTAGCCAGAGTCCCGACCTGAACCCTATCGAAAACCTCTGGCACATATTGAAAACTGAGGTTAAAAAGCGGAAACCTAGAAATTTGAGGGATTTGGAGAACTACTGCATTGAAGAATGGTCAAAAATCAGTGTTGATGCTTGTAAAAACCTTGTTGATAAATATCCCAAACGGTTACAGGCAGTTATTAAGAATAAAGGGCATGCTATTGACTATTAGTAAGAGAGGTATGAATAATTTTGAACTAGTGCCATTATTGTTTTTCTTTGTATAATGTTTCAAACTTGCATAATTTATTTATTTGTTGAGTTTAAATTAAATGCTTATGCTTGATTTATTGTTTGAAATCCCTTTAATATTGTCTACCTTCTGGTTTGAGCAATATTGTTATAGAAATCTCAAAGATCCGAGGGGTATGAATAATATCGGGCACAAGTGTATATGTATGTATATATCGGTGTATATATGTATGTATACATGTGTGTATATATGTATGTATATATATGTGTATATATGTATGTATATATATGTGTATATATGTATGTATATATATGTGTGTATATATGCATGTATATATATATGTGTATATATGTATATATATATATGTGTATATATGTAGGTATATATATGGGTATATGTGTATATATGTATGTATATATGTGTATATATATGTATATATGTATATATATATGTATATATGCATATATATGTATATATGTATATTTATATATATGTATATATGTATATTTATATATATGTATATATGCATATATGTATATATGTGTATATATGTATATATGTATATATATGTATATATGTATAATTATATGTATATATGTATATATATGTATATATGTATAATTATATGTATATATGTATAATTATATGTATATATGTATATTTATATGTATATATGTATATGTATATATATGTATGTATATATATATGTATATACATGTATGCATATATGTATGTATATACATGTATGTATATATGTATATATATGTATGTATATATGTATGTATATATATGAATATGTATGTATATATATGAATATGTATGTATATATGTATATATGTATATATTTATGTATATGTATGTATATGTATGTATATATGTGTGTATATATATTTATATATCAAATAAAATTATATTTTTTTAATTCTGTATTTCTTCTTTGCTTGGCAAATTTTTGTTCTGCAATTGCCGTTTTAGTCTTTAAATATTCCTGTCTATCTACTCTATCAATCTAGCCACACGTTTATATCTTGCATGTATATTTACTTATATTTAACTATATGCATTTTCTTACATACTTACTCGCTTTATCCGACATTTGCAGATAGCGGCGATCCCCTCCCCTTAAATTTTTGTCATTTTATATTTCATGTTTTATTAATTTATTTATTATTTTTTTTTTAATTTATTCATTTCCGTTTAGTGTCTTTTAACAACTCTTGCGTACATTTTCTCAAGTAATACCCTGTACATTTAGGTTGACGTATTTTTTGCCCTATATTTATCGCGCCTTCTAACATCATTTTTTCCGGCTTGTTTTGACATTTTAGTTTCTATTTTATATTTAATTCTATCGCCATTTATTTTTCTCTTCTTCATTGATTTTTTCTCTCCTTCTTCCCTGATCTTTCTTAATTACATTATGTCTCGGCAGCTGTGTAAAACGCATATCTTATTTTTCTTTTATTAATATTATTGGAATTTTCCCGTTTTCCTTGTACATATTTGTGAATTATTCAATGGGCTTCGGCCTTTTGGATTATTTTGGACCATCTTCCAATTACGTGATTTCCTTGTATTTTACTTGTGCCAATGGAAATTCAATAAACTTTCTTGGAGTTATATTTTTGGATGTAACCTTCATAAGATAATGTACCTTTCACCAAACTATCCATTCACGTGTAATCACCTTTTTCTTCACTATATTCCCTCTGCTTCGCTTTTTGGCATCAAGTAAGTCCTTAGACTTACCTACAGTTTCATCAAATACTTTTGTATGCAAAATCTGATCCTGCATTTTGCTAATCTCTATCCTCTGACGAGAAGGAAAGTATTTCTTATATATATATATATATATATATATATATATATATATATATATATATATATATATAAAGAGCGGAAACATCATTTCTCTGACTCTTTATATACATTTTTTGAGTGCTCTTTCAATAATATTACAATGTTATTCCCCATGGCGAAAATAGTCTGTATTAGAAACCGGGAAGGATGAAATGTCTTCAATTGATGAATTGCATTGCAGGATATCATAAATAATATAGAAAAAAATGAATGTGAAAAATAACTGAGAAATGACATAGAATGGTAGTTAAATATAAAATAGAATAATAGAAAATATATTTTTCGATTATTGATAAAGGAGTTCAAACACGAAAAAATTCAGGGAGAAACCAGTTGACGAAGTTCGTGTATAGTGTTGCGAAAAATTAAAACAATAATGAAGAAAATTCATATGTTTGACAGGTGTGTGATTTCCATTGATGAATTATTATACTTTCTTTAAGACGAAACGATATACATTCAATCTTTTATCGCATTGTTTACAGCAAGTAGCTAAATAACAAAGCTATCAAAATAAAATAAAACAATATCTAATATATTGATAAAAGGAAATTAAAAGAAACACTTTGCTTTATCGTTATTTTCATGGAAAGTGTTCGACTGAGCTTCAATCTATGCTCCCCTCGCTAAATTTCCCAAGAAACAATTGTCTTGCTTTAATACTATCAATAATTCCTCCCCCTCTTTATCTGTGCCAAAAACTAAGTGTCGATTCCATGTACAAAGCTTCTTTCTTAGAACTGTGCCTGTGTAATTGTCTTCCGTTTTCCTGCTTTCCAGCTGACTACAATGTGGTTGTCTTCAAGTCCAACGTAAACATGTTCTTGATGAGCCATTCTACTTGTTAACAAATTTACTGAATTCCCATTACTAACGATTACTTTATTGTCCAACTAACTACTGTACACACTTTAACCCTTATCCTAGAGTGGTTTCTGGGCCTTGATAAGTGATTATGCCTCTGTAAAAAAAATCACGAATCCAACTCCAGAATTAAGGATTGCAATTTGGATTAGTTTTTAGGGGGCAATGGACTGTCTACTTAATAATCAAATGCAATTCTTGTAAAATCTGAGGTGAAATAAATGATGAGTTGTAATTCTTTGTACAATAGTTTTTTTTCATGGATAAACATGACTGATAAACAGTTAAACAATAGGAATTAGTTCACTATAATTTTATCAACCGAATAAATATCTGCATTATTAGATCTCTACATGTGATACATATATAATTATGTATGCCTATATTGAAGTACTTTATGTACATCCTTTCTTTAAGAAAACGTTCGAATTCTATTTGCCAAAAAAGTAAAATTGCATATATTGCACAATAAATTACTTCTAGATCTACATCAGAGAAGCTGTGATATGTGCAAGAGGCCATTTAACTATATATCTACCGATATGCTTTTAATGTAAAGTGTTTTCCCTCTGAACGTTACTTTAACCTCCTACTTTCTTATTTACTATTATAATAACGGACGCATGTGTATACTTATTCCTGAATATGACCGCAACTCCACAAAGGTTAACTAATTTGCATATCCTTTTGGAACATAGGCGTTAATTAATTGCTGATTAAATTTAATGACCTCTTATTAGAGGATTTGTTTCATCTTTCTAATATTAATTTGAGTAAAATTAAGGGGTAAAACGTTCTAGCACACTGACAGGTTATATATATATATATATATATATATATATATATATATATATATATATATATATATATTCCATTATTTATTTTTGTGCAGAACTTTACTACCAAACAGCTCTCTGAATATTTTGTCTAAGGATTTGAGACTTCATATATAAGGGATGTAGAATTAGGTACCACCTTTGATGTTGTTTTTACCCAGAAAGAATAAGCAACAAGATAATATTGAAAAATAGCAGTCGACCTTGCTGGTTACATATATATATATATATATATATATATATATATATATATATATATATATACAAAGAAATGCATTGCATCTTTATTCAGTACTATTGATTTAGCTACTGAAAGTCAACAAGTTATTCGACGAAAATCTAATTACCTTAATTTATCTGAAATTATATTGTGTGGAAGTTTACTGGGAAACTCAGTATTCTAATGACATTTAATAACTAGTTGGCCTGTGCAGTCCATATCTATACATTAAAAGCAATCTCTTTACAATGAGTCTTTAATTGTGCGTCGCTCTACTCTATTGAGCCAGTAGTGTAAATTGTTATCAAGTTATATGTATCACTCACGGTTGCATGCGGCCAACTAATTGCAGGTGTTGTTGTCAGACAACTAATTAGTTTTCTGCTTGCGGTAATCTTGTATTTTTCTCTTAAACAGTATAATCTTAGCTTCTACATTTTAAATAAACGGCCCCACTCAATAATTAAAAAAAAAACATACATATACATAAAATGGTTTGTGTGATACGATGCGGATATAATCACGTCTGTTTTGGATCGTCAGGTATTTGAGTATTATTTTATATACTATCCCAACTATCAGTTCTATATACTAGATGTCATGGAGTCCGGCGTTACACCGTCGTAAAATACATTTATATATTTTTAAATGTATACACATGTTGTATTTATTATTGTAGAGCCAATAATCTATTGCTTATTTTTAATGCACTCAATATGAAATAATACTTTTTACAAAATGTGCCACCACATAAAAAGGCCCGGAGGCCACCCGGGGATGAAGTTAAATGGGCGTACGGTACTTAATTGGACAATAACGCTGGAATAGTTTTTTAATGGATATTTGGTAAATTAGATTAAGGGAAACGCTTATTAATACCTTGTTTCGTCGGAATTGATGACGATATATAATAGTCAGCTAAAAAGAAGGCAAACGGAAGAAAATTCAACATGCGTTCAGTTTTAATAAAGAAGCGTTTTTTATGAACTCTACGTAAAATCGTGGTAAAGGGAAGACTATAATCTCGAGCTCAGCTGAGCATTTGCCATAAGAATAAGGATACAACCGAAACTGTCTAGCAAGGTCTAGTCTGTTGGAAAGAGGTTGTAGAGTAGAGGGAAAGGCATCCACCATTAGGCTACGAAGTCTATTTTGAATTTTCTTAAGAGGTAATAAGGTGCTTCTAGCAGCCACTGCCAAGAGATGACAAACTACTTTCTCTTAAGACGTCGTAAAATAAGGCTGTCATAGAGGTAGAAAATAACAACGGGAGTGATATCTACTGGAGTCGGAGAATATCCCCCCCCCTCATGACTCCATGCCATCTTGGTAACAGGTTTGATGTCCCATTTTAGATCAGGAGTAAAGGTCAGACCCAGAAGCTTATCAAAACATGGATACTCTCCATGACCAGAGCTTTCCATTTCAAATAATGTCATGCAGGATGATGTAAAGATGGAAGCTTGGTTTTAGATGCATAAAAATTAATCAGCCACCCCTTCCCTATAGCACGTGTTAAAGTTTAGAGAAGAGAAAATCAGATTGAACTTAATCATTTTCAACCTTCGATGTGTTTCTATAGATAGGAGTGTCGTCAGCATGAATGTCAAGGTATTATCTTAGGGTGCGGTTTAGGAGATCATTGATGTTTACCAAGAACGGAGTTGGGTCCAGGATGGATCCCTGAGGGACTCCTACATTAATACTGTATGCCTCTGATTTCTGCCCATATTTTTGTTTTGTGAAATTTCATTACGACTCTAATATTTTTAAAGGAAAATGATAGTAGTTGTTCTGAACCGCTACGTTTTATACTGCGGCAAATACCTTCTGGTTCTACTTTTAGTGGTGTGTGCAAAGCATTCCAGAAAACTTCACATACATATACTTAATAAACGCAATATTAAAATAGTCTTAAAACATTTATGCTTCTTGCGATATTTTTTTTGAATTGTGTAATTGTGCCGCTCCAAAATATAATAAATTGTATTGGCTTTATATTGCAAAAACCTGTATATAAACATGACGAGCATGTTATTTTTACCAAAAAATTATTTTAAAACGTTAAAGAAATATGTATATAAGGAATATCATGTTTTAACTTTACAACTTAATGTCTTAACACTCTTTTATTACTGGGTAAACGCTTATCAAGTCGTTATGCTTAATTGAGGACATGGGGGTAAACTGATAGTTTGTCGATGATGATCGAAACTAGAAAATGGTTTGAAAAGAATGGTTGGACTCTTCAGAGGATTTTTCTATCGGAAACGGTTATCCAATGAATGCTGAACCAGTTTTTGTTCGCGTATGGCGTTAAGACGACGATATTGTCCTCTCTATAGAAGAAGCAATGTATTATTTTATTACTCAGATAGAACATTCATAGAATAAAATGTAATTATTAGAATTCTGCTTCGTTTTTTTGCACAAGGTTAGAAAAAACATGTGCTCTCTTCTTGTTGGATGTAAATAAGCGCATATTCTATCAACGTCAACCACTTATTGTATACAAGACTACAAAATAGTCATTAATATTTTACGTGGACTGACGTAATGATTGTATTCGGTTTGTTAATTCTGTAGAGGTTTCTATAAAATAAATAACTCTTTAGTACGCGATTACTGAAAAGTATACGTATTCGTCATAAATTACAAAAAAATATATATATTTTGATACTGAAGATGTATTATCGATCGTATATTTTCACAGATAGCGTTTATTACCTTAGAGCTGTGTTTAAACAAATACTTTGATTGATAATATCGCGTTCACAGTGGTTTATCTTTTGTGAATCATATGTCTGTAGGAAAATGATACAGTAAACTACAAAATATTATTAGATTGTTTTGAGATTACGTCTAAAAGCGTGTAACCTCAGGAGAATATGACTTTGCTATTTATATCTGTAGTGTATGCGAGCAGCAATGTTTGATAATGAGATTTACTTCTACTGAGAAGCTTTATACTTACATGCTTTAAGCTAGGTATCAGAATATTCCAAGGTTCTTATAAAAGATATTTATTTTGCTGCATCTTAAATAATTTCTGAAAAATAAGTTGCTTTAGTACACTAGTCTAGTTAAACAATTGTTTTATGTCAACTTTAGAATAGTAATCGAATTGCACCTACAGAAGTTTCCCATCATTTTTCCTACGTATTTAACTAGATTGATACATACTAGTATATATCTAAAATTACACGTATTATTCGAGCACCTATATATATATATATATATATATATATATATATATATATATATATATATATATATATATGTATATATATATATATATATACATGTGTGTGTGTCTGGAAATTCAAATATGCAGAACCTCTAATCTCTGAGGATAAAGAACATGTTGCAACGCAGTCATAAAACAATGATATTTAATAAAAAAAATGTGTTGCTTTCTGTGCCCCTATGTTTTTCTATTTTTAGCTGTTGTTTAATGTATCTTACTGATGCGGCTTTGAATGTTATTTGGTACAATAAGGTGTCAGGTTAATAAGCAGTGTAATTCTGTGTTTTCTTAGTTTTAGGTGCATATATAATTCGATAGTAAATGGATATAAATAATGACGTGTTGCTGTATTTACATACGTAATGGACGTCACTAGCGTCAGAAATAAGGTTTTCTTAATTGTTGCATGCATATCTTTGCACAGATCTTAATTTTCATCTCCACAGTTTTGTCTCCGCATGTTATTGAAGATCCTTTGAATTCTCTTCAATTTTTGGAGAAATGTATTCTAGCCATAACAACGGTAAAGGACATATATATAGAAAACTTCGCGTATTCTACGTGTTTAAAATTAACAGTGGTTTGTGAACAAAAATTATTATATGTATTCGTAAAAAGTCATTGTCCTCTGTCAAATACAAACAATATTTTATTTGTTAAAGACAAGAGAGACATACTGTAGTGTTTTAAGTAAATTAAGACACAAAATAAAACCTATTTCAAAGGTTTTATTGAACAACATTCACAGCTACTCAAGCAAGACAGAAAAAAGTCAGTATTTTAAAGAAAAGTCACCCGTGCAAAATTACGTGACAAGAAACTGAATTTGAATATCTATTTTTTTAATTAGTCAAAACAAGACAATTTAAATGAAAATATTTTAAACAGTAAGAACGAAACAATATAAATTAAAATATAACACATACTCAAACGCAATTCTTATATATAAAGTATTTTAGTACTGTTTAACTGTATATCCCCTTCTAGACAGAAGGTCGCATAGCACCGCTAGGCTTGCTTAATGATTGCATTTTTGGACCGTATTTGTGGGGTTATCTAGGTAGAATAAGCTTCAAACTTAGCAGGCCTAGATTGAATTACGCACGCGCAAATATATATTTAGACATTTAAGACGGTTCATTTTAAGCTATGTCATATTGCTCTGACGATAGCTCAAACTGTAATAATTAATATTGGAGTGGAAAATGTTTTGATTCTGATTTTAGCTCATGGCACCAATGATTTTTTTTTAATTTTCACACAGTCGCTGTTCCTTTTAATAGATTTCTCAAGTATTCATATTAATAAAACGCCTCCCAACGTCGAATACGTTATTAAATCGGTTAGACAATTTCCATTAAAATACAGTCGGAAATAACTCGAGGAATAAAGCTGAATAACCTCAAAATTACATACGTATACATTGCTAAATGGATTCTGATAACTAAAAAAATGTCTTTTCCAGATTTCAGTTCGGAAGAGAGGAATCTACTGTTAGACTTTCTACTAAATATATCAGTTGAACTAGTTGAATAATTATTACTAGCAGGACCCGTGGGAATCCTACTATAGTTAAAAGCTTTTAAATCACGTCAGTTAGAAATTCCTGTTATTGTGAAATTACAAAAATGAGCGTATGGAATCAAGTAGAACAAATATAGAACTTTAGTTTAAACTTTTATTGAAGGGCAATGCGATCGTAACTGACGCTGTTGATATTGTCAGGAAGTGAGGTTGTTGCGGCGACGCAGATCAGCTGCTTGGAGAAAGAATAGTGGTCGGTCGGAGGGTTCTTGGGAGTTCGTGGTGAAGGAGAAGTCAACCCATTCATAAAAATCGAACTCATAACTTTCACTGTAGCAAAATATTTCATAAACTGAATAAAATTAGAATAAAAGCTTTGTAATACAATACGCCGTTTATTTAAATAAAATCTTAAGTAAGTGCGATTGGAAAACTGTTTTTAATATTCTAATAAACAGAAGACATCATAAAAATGTAATCGAAATACTATTTACCCAGTAGAACGATAAATTCTCTGCATAAAGATCTATAAAATAATTCAGAACCATAAACAGAAACCCAAGTTTTTGTTGCTGTTGTTGTTGTTGTTGTTTTTGTTTTTATTTCTGCTGAGGAGTTTTTGGAAAGGAAATTGTTTTAATGATGTTTAACTATAAAACAGTGACTAATAAATAATAATAATTCGTTTCACATTAGTTGTTTGCGTGATGATGATGATTTTCTGTGGCAAAGTATGTCAGACAACCCTATTATTATTATTATTATTATTATTATTATTATTATTATTATTATTATTATTAATTACGAGCAGGCAACGCATTGCGGATGTGTTCTTGCAGCTTCCATAATTTTCGCTTCTCCTAATCTACCCCTACGTCTTTGTTTAGAATGAGTCATTTTTTTTACAAAAAGGGAATATTTTTTTTTTAATTCTAGGTCGGCATTCGTTTTGTGTGCGCAATCGCTTGAGGTGTCAAAAATTGTCGTTTTCTTTTGCTATCCTTTTAATCATATCACTTAGAAGGTGAGGGAGGTAAAAGTTTTGCTAAACTGACGTTAAATACATGATAGTCAGGGAGCCGAACCTGGATTTACCACGATAGAGGCCGTCTTATTACCAGGTTTAAAGTACCGAGGTTGATATATTGCTATATCGTGGATGGATTATGAACCGTACGGTAGTATCCGGCAGGTATTCTGTATGCAACATGAGTGAGTAATTGTTACGGTTTTACTTTATCATTGTATATAAAAATATTTCCGTCATTTTTCTCCCTTACTTTCTCTGACCTGCTTTAAGCGTCTGCTGCCCTGTTCCACAAATCGTAACACATTACCCTAAAAAGCCGTGGGCAAGTCTTTTTCATTGTTCTTACAACTTACCTGCGCTCTGATTATCCTTCGTTTTGTCTCAACTGGGATTTGTTGACCACTTTGTTGACTCAGTTAAGATAAAAAATATGTAATAAGTCCTTAGACGTACCTATCCATCGTACAATATATCCATACTCAATGAGTGACTGGGTTTGCTTCCGTACATTGATATCAGGTATAACTCTGCATTCTATGTTTAAAAAGAACGTGTTTTCTTCAGCGTTAGACGTGACAGAATTATTGGTTTTTCACTATTTATCGTTTTATACGCTCCAAAATATTTCAGCAAAAACCTCATTTCTCTTGCGCAGAGAAATCACTGTTTTCCAGTGCAACCGTAATATACGTATTAAATCGTAATCCGGTCTGTCAGAAACTTCTATAAAAGAGTAATAAAGATGCGCCGGAGTTGTATGCTCAGTCCGCATAGTTAAATATTGCTGAACAGAGGCTTGGTTCGCACGAGTATTGGCGAATACCAAGCAATGTTCCAAACAGAAGCTTGTGCTCAGTGCCAACCATTATCATCTGACTTGAGGTAATCTCATCAGCATCAGACAAAGCAAACTCTTCGCCAAGAAATTTGCAGCTTATTCGACCCTATGCGATCAGAACTGTCACCTCTTGTCCTTATTCCTGTCTCTGAAAACTCGCTATGCGACGTACACATCTCTTTTCGTGATGGTGCCGAGTTAACGAATACTCTTGATTCCAGTAAAGAAACTCGCCTTGACGACATTCTATTTACAGTGCTGAAAAATTTCAACCAGAATCAACTCCCATTCTTTCAAAGCTGTTTCAGTTTTGTCTGAAGGAGAATTGCTTCCAAACTACACGAAAAATTACATCTGTATGCCCCGTAATCAAGGATTTAAAGGATCGGTGGAACATGTGTTAAATAAAGAAGTAGTCGACCACCTCAGCAACCACCACTTTCTCAGTTACATGCAATATTATATCTTTTCTGCTAAGTATACAGCACAAATACTAACTGTTATACTTCATAGAATTAGCCTATCTATCGACGAACACCTCTTTTCTGGGGCAAAAGCCTTTGATAGGGTATTGCATAAAAATCTACTCCAATATGTCTAGCAACAGTATAGTTGAAAATGCCTCCTCAATTATTAAATCATTTCTCTCTGATAGGTTTATATTAGAAGTAGTTCATGGGCTGAAATTAGAGTCTTAGAGTATTAATGCTGGAGTCATTCCGGGGTCCTGGATCCATCTTCGTTCTTGGTCTACATCAATTATCTCCCAAATCACATCCTAAAGGCACCCGTAGACATTTATGCTGATCACACTCAAATATATGGAAACATATAAAATAGTGTAAATGACAAATATATATCTGATCTCTTCTCCTCCATTATCAATACACTGAGTGCTTATTTTTCCTCTTTGTAGTTTATTTATTCTTCTATCGTCGCTGCGTTATCGTCAATAACTTGATTGTTAGTTCTTCTGCCTGCCACCCCAATATTTTCCTGGGTAAGTTTGACACTGTTGTCCAAACATCCAATTTCCAAATTCCTGTATACATAACGCACCTTCTCTCAACTCCAAACACACTTTTGCTAATTCAACTTATTTCTTCGAAATCCAACTTCAAAATGAACGTGCCCTCTTAAAAATCAACCCTCTTTTATCTCCAACCAGGAGCATCTCATCTGCATATCAGGTGGTCACATTGCAGGCATATAAAGAGATAAGGCATCCATTTTTGTTTTTTTCTTCTTCATTCATTTCGTTCCACGACTGACCTGTTGAATTATGCACACATGCTAGTTAGGTGAGTCACGCGTATCCCTACAATAGCCATTGTCGTTTCTTCAATGCCAATGATTGCCGGGTAACTGTTGCTGAAGATGCATTAGTTCTTCTATCTAGCTGTTAAAACCGCTACAGTTCTGAATAAAATACCTTTTCGTGTGGATGAAGTGTTCGATTTAAGATGTAATGCATAGCGATTTATTCAGGTTTATATGGCATTATTCAAGGAAACAGAAGGGTAGAAATAGAGAGACGAAAAGCACATATTCTAAAGTATTTGATAGCTAATTAATAAGATTGACTGAGAGTTAATCAGAGTTACGGGCATGCAATGCCCTGTGCATGAATTTCGCCTTCGGCTATTATGAAAATTCTCCTTGCAGTTATTACATCAACTTGTTTAACGTCTCTTCTAAAATCGTCCTTCACAATGAATTGGTACTAAACCTATACTTATGTTTATTTGACATAAATGTAATGTGTGATTCGTCGCCACTCATATTTCTTTGTGATCTACCTACTTTAACTGTATACGAGAGTAGAACATACCTGTTTGCGATTCAACCTGAAAACCAGTTAGTTTTTTTATATATCTTGTATCAATGCATCTTCTACTGTGCGGCTATCTCGAAGGATTTTCATGTAATTGGCATATGCAATATAAAACTGTTCACAGAAATAACCTTGAATGCAGCACTTTAGCAAGCGTATTCGACAATATTGAATTATATTTTCTATTAGGAGTTACGAGCAATTGTGCTCATGTAATGTAGTGAGATTTTATTGTCGCATCTGTAAGTTTTTTTTCATTAAACAATAGCGACGTTATGCACTTTGTTACCTTTGAACATTGGAGATCGATAACACATTCTCAGTTCGGATTTTTTCTTGTAGAAATCGCGATTTTGTTTTTTCCAAATTTACTCGCGTAATGAAAAAAATCATTCATCAATTTCTGTTCGTATTTTTTCATTTCTTTTATTTTGGTATTTTTTTAGCCACGAATTTAAAATCTTTTTTCGTCGAAATCATTCATCATCAAATCACGAATAATTATAGATTTTTTATCGATAAATCAAACGTCGATTTTATCGTTATCGAATTCTCCGTTAATTCACTATAATCTGTTTCACTTTGTTTTTAACAAATAATTGAACAATTACCTTACATGCCAAACATTAAAAAAATTCTCATGATACTATTGTAGCAATTGTTATTGTGCTTTTAAATATGGCTTTCAAAAATCTGCCAATTTTTTATAGCTATATCGCTAGGTTCATCCTTAATGTTCTTTTAGATTGTTATCTAGTTTTCATGACTTTCTAATGCGTACATTGTTCAAAGAACGAAAGATATGAATTAAAGACAGCTAAATTATATTGGAATCACAAAAGTACGATTCTAAACCAATTATAAAAGTGATATCTTCCGTTATTTATATTGTGCAGCTGTGCTGCAAAAACAGATAAATATATAAATGTCAAATTCAGAATGTAAAACAAAAAATCCACACGCTAAAGAGAGTTTATTAAGTAATTGGATAATTTGGGAACATGCAGTAACCTGTCTGACTTACAGTCAAGGATTGTACGTAGTCCAAAGCGTTTTATAGCGTTTTTTAATATAGCTATCAAATATATATTAATATATTTCGTCCCATAACATGGCATCAGAAACATTTCGCATTATCTTTGACTGCGTCTTTTTTAAATAATTTTATACATATTTAATGTACTCTTTTTCGCTTGTTTCCAAATAGAAAGATTTTACTCCGGATTAAAAAAATTGCAAAGCATAATGGTTGAGAACCGAAAACATATCCCGTACTCTTGTTTCAAGAAAAATCACCAGCCAATCAAAATCGTTAATTTCGCATTATTACTGCACTGTTTAATTCCTCTAGTTTGCACTACATTACTAAACACCTAGTACTTGCCTGTATTTTATTTTTAGATTAAGTGTTTTCATTGATTGAGATTGTCGGACTGACTTCCTCATCTTGGTTGTTATCGTCACAACGTTTCGGCCGTTTTGCCCTACGGCCTTCATCAGGAATTTTGTATGGCCGAGTGGTCCTAGACGTTGTATCAAAGTTTACAGTTACCACAAGGTGGTGAGTTCAATCATGAACGAAGGCAGTGAAAAAAGTAACATTCAAAACAGAGAATCAGCAACTATTTCCCAGAGCCTAGCTGGAGTCCGAACACGGTACCCCCATAATTATAAAAACGGGTTGGGTTCGAGACTCCTAACAAACGGTTCCACAGTTCGATACAAAACACCTGATGAAGGCCGGCGGGCAAAACGGCCGAAACGTTGTGACGATAACAACCAAGATGAGGAAGTCAGTCCGACAATATCAATCAATGATTACTAAACACATATATCTACAACCCGAGAAACAACCACTAAACACTGACATTTTGCTACTAAATATATCAAATGACATAGATTAGGATATTATATATTGGTCATCTTAAATTAAACATCCTTTATAAAAACATGTTGTCAGGATAATAACTCTTGTAATTATTTGAAATTTCAGATTATTTAAAGATTATAATTAGTTTATTCCTTTAAGGCGTATTTTGTTAGCCATTTACCTTCGTCTACATGTGTACAGTAAGACCCCTTTCTAAAACTGAACTGATAAAACTTTTAAATACAAAACTACGGAAGCGGTTACACAAATAGGAAATTTATACCAAGTAAGTCAGATATTACGCCGCATTTTCCACTCTTTTTTGCTGAGATATATTTTTAATAGAGGAGATTTTTACAAAGATAGAAACCGCATTTATAAATTAAAGCTGGAACAAAATGCACATGAAAGTAACCTGGGGATGTATTTATTAAAAAATATTGTACTTGTCTCTAAATTAAAGCATATTCGTATATGATTTATATTTTTACATAATGCTAATTTTATGTACATATATATGCAAAAAAAAAACAAAAAAAACTAAAACATAAAAATAACGAAATATGTGTGGATTCAAATGTACACATTAATAAACGTAATTAAAATAAACAAACTCACTAAAATATATACATATATATATATATATGTATATATATATATATATATATATATATATACGAGGAAGAAAAAGGCATAACCTAAAACGTCTTTCTCTCAAGATAATATTGTGCTTCGTGTAGATGATACAAAGACATGGGAAGAGTACAAGTAAATGATTGGCTCGGAAGATAGATACCTAATGGAGCGCTAGGATAACGCAACTATTTATCCAGTTATATAGATGTGATGAAACTTTCGTTTAAAAGTAAGCGATAAAGGTCAGTTCTGGAAGTTTCTTGACGCAGAATGGTTATTAGATGGAATCTATCTATATTTATTGTAGGTTAATTTGACATGAAACAGTTATTGGGTAAAAGATAAAAGATCGTTTGGAATGCATTAGAATTAACCAACCAACAGTTGTTTCTATAGCAACAAGTGCTCCAGATCGACTGAGAGTATGTGTGTATGTATGCATGTAGGTAAATATGTATGTATGTACATATCTATTTATGTATGTGTGTATGTATATATGCATATATGTCGTCATGATCATTGAGGAATTACACCATTTTTAAAGGCTTCTCTCAATTAAAAAAAAAACACCAAGATTCATGACTGCTTTGTTTTACATGTTGCAGGTGTTGGAGTTGTTTTATCTGGGGTGGAACCATGGTCAAGGCAACCACTCTAGGAGAAGCAAATCTCTGGTTAAAACACCATAAAGCGGAAGACCAGTACCCGCATTGAGCTGGTCTGCAGTTTGATTTGTTGCTGGCTATGTTGCTCTTGCTTGTTGCTGGATATCAACATTTTGAACCGAGAGAGAGAGACTAAGTGTCGTACAAAGCTAAATCTCTGTACTCACATCTTTTTGCAGATACTTCCTCAGGCATTTGACAAAAAAGAAAAAAAGAAAAAAGTCTTATGGGTGATGGCTGTCCATATTAACGCGGACAGAATATATTATGCTAAACAACACCCACTCCAGCTCTGTTGCTTGAATGTGAGAACACTTATTGAAAATGGTATAAGACTAGAACGGAAGGGAATTTTTACTAAGGAATTGCAAATATACAATATAGACATTGCTTCACTCTCTGAGACAGGTTTCGCAGGTGAGGATCAACTGGTTGAGCGCGAGTCGGGCTACACGATCTTCTGGTCTAGTAGAGCTGAAAAGGAGAGGCCTGAGGCTGGTGTTGGTTTTGCAGTTAAGAACTAAATTGACAAGATCGAACAGCCAGTAGCCATAAATGACCTTGCAATGCCATTGAGAATGGCCCTTGCTGCTGGTCGTTACATGGATTTTCTTTCTGTTTATGCACCGACTCTTACTTCGCCTGCAGTCGATATTACTTCCTTTATCATATGTTTAGATCTGTTATCACCGGTTTGCCAAGTGCTGAGAGTTTGGTGGTTCTTGGTGACTTCAATGCACGGGTTGGATCAGACAATGAGACTTGGTCTCCAGTGTGTCCAGATGGAATTGGTAGAGTCAATTCAAATGGTATGCTGCTTCTCAATCTCTGCAGGGAACTAAATCTTGGTATCACCAACACATTTTCCCACCAGAAAAACAAGGAGACATGGTTCCATCCGTAATCTAAACATGGCCATTTGCTTGATTACATACTGTGTAGACGTGGTGATGTTGGACATTTTTGCAAAGTTAGGATAATGCGTGATGCTGACTGTGCTACTGATCATTTAATGGTCAGAGCTAAACTGAGAATTACAGTTCGCAAAAAAAGCCGTTTCAATGGTGTCAAAGTGCCTACACGTATTGATGTTTCCAAATTGAAGGATCCAGTCGGGCGAAGTTCCTTAAAATCTGCTTTCAACCAGGTGGATTTCTCAGATTGTGATTAGGAGACAGTTAGAGCTACAATATATCAAAAAGGTGTTGAATCTATTAGAGTGAAGGTTCCCAGACATCGAGATTGGTTTGCTGATAATTTCAATCAAATTAACTCTCAAATTTATAGAAAGCGGAAAGCTTACTTGACACTTCTCAACTCTTCACCTCTGAACAAGCCAGCGCTCGTTGCCCACTTTTCTTCTATGCAGAGTGAGGTTCAGTGTTGTGTGCGCCAAATAAAAAAACAAATAGTGGTCTGACCTCTCCAGGAAGATACAGCCTGCCTACGATCATAGAGATATCTAGACATTCTACACTTTGCTTCATATGTCTTATGGTCCGAAATCCTCTTAACCTTAACCACTCATGGCGAAGGACAGGAAAACCTTGCTGAAAACCTCTGATGAAATTATGCATCGATGGCATGAACACTTTCATGATCTTTTTCATAACCCATCCAATGTAGATGTTGCTGCAATAGAAAGTATCCCTCAATGTTCCTTTTGTACGGAACTTGATGTTGGACCAACTCTTGTGGAAACAGTTGAATGCATAAAACAGATAAACTCAAACAAAACCCCTAGGCTAGATGGCATCCGTGTTGAGCTGCTGATATAAGGTGATGTCAATGTACATTGTGTGGTCCACTCTTTGATACTGTCGGTATGGCAGGGTGACCCGGTTGCCCAAGATTGGGTAGATGTCATCTTGATTATTTTGTACAAAGAAAAGTGTACAGTGGCTAATTGTGGAAATTATCGAGGTATGCCGCTGCTGAGTTCGGTTGTAAGGTATTTGCACTGCTCTTGTTAAACCGATTGGAAAAGTATATGTGTCCTGATATCTTTCCAGAATCCCAGTCTGATTTTAGAGGTGGGCGAGAAACCGTGGATATGGTGTTTTCTGCTAGACAGATCTTAGAGAAATGTATTGAACAGCGTATGCCTCTTTTCCAGGTGTTTGTGTATTGAACCAAGTCGTTTGACACAGTCAGCAGTGCGGGTCTCTTGAAAGTACTGGAAGAAATTTGGCTGTACACCTGCTTTTACAGACAAGTTCAAGCAACTTCATAGTATTATGAAAGGTCGCGCCAATTCAATGGTCGGCTTTAGGAAGAATTTTCCATTGATAATGGTGTGAAGCAGGGTGATATAGCTGCACCAACATTGTTTTCTCTCTATCTAACTGCTGTGCCCTGGTATAATTTCCCAAAATTGTGATATGGGTGTTTATATTAGATTCCAACGACTCGAAAGGTGTTCAACCCCAGAAGATTCCAAGCCAAAATACTTGCTAGTGATGGCCTTCTAAGGGAACTGTTGTATGGTGATGAGTCTAACTTGGTAACAAACTCCCCAGTAAGAATTCCACTATTGATTGATCTCTTTACACATGCTTGCACCTGCTTCGGACTGACAGTTATATGTACATATATATTTACACAAAGATATATATGGATGTATACATATATGCATATATATAAGCATTTATACATATTTGCATGCATATATACATATATATGCACACATATATGTATACACATCTGCGTATATATATCCATATATATGCGTGTATACATATATATATATATATATAGCTGCATGTATATATATACATTTATATATACGTGCACATATATGCATGCATATATACATCAATATACGTACATATATACATCAATATACGTATATATATATATGCATACTTACATATGCACATACGTATATATCTATTTACATCCGTATATATAGATCTAAATTTAAAGAAAATCTTCACTTGTTTTTTACGTATTTGATGACACTGAATCCCTGCATCCAATAGTATGCACCACCCACATAAAGATAGACTTGTCAACAAATTATGTATGCATAATACAAACAGACAGACACCTCCGTCCAACTAGAGTGAATGAACTAACAATAACACTGCGGAAAAAAGGATATCCACTACCACTTATACAGAAACGTATTGAACTGACTGAAAAAATTCCAATAGACCAACTAAGAATACCAAAAGAACACAGCAAAGAACAATTTTTAGCATATATCTCTACACACAACACAAACAACGCAGAACTATTCACACAGATAACAAAAAAACCTTATCCTCCTCAATCAGAACGACATACTAAACAACATACTTAAATCAACAAAAATAATAAAACCAAACGCCAACCCAAAAACTTAAAACACATCTTAACTTCGTCAAAACTCGTTCCACACACTACAAAAGGGGTTACAAAACGCAACAAACCGCGATGTGGAGTATGTGAAATAATAATAGAAATACATACACATTAAAAAACCCAGCACAAACATTCAAAACAAAATAAAGGATCTAAATTGCACCTCCAAAAATTTCGTATATGCACTAAGATGCACAGCATGCGGCAAATCCTACATAGGCGCCACAAGAAATGTCAGCAATAGAATGGCCTTACATAAGAGCTACATCCCCCTCCCATAACTATACCCCTCCAATTGGCCCCGCCTCTGGGGAACGAGATCATCCGCACACCAGGAACCGATCCTAGGTCTGGCCATACCCACATGGTGAGACAAATAAATAGAAACATTAAAAAATCCTCTGTACATATTTTTAATTACACACCTCTATCTTAACAAACATAACATAAAGAATACCCGAAAAGACTGAAACGAAGAATCACAATACTAAAATCTAAGAATCGAAAAAATTAATATCAAAATAGAATGAAACACCCCTACCCTTATTTCAGAAGAGCATGTTCTCCCCCCACCTCCTCACACATACACATTAGTAACGACCTTGGATCACAATCACTTTCCGAGGGAAGCAAATAACCTCATAATACTATAAAACAGTACACACATTTTCAAACCACTAAAGAAAACACACACGCACACACACACACATATCCTACCCTAAAGGAAAATAAAAAAAAACACATGCAGAAGGGGGATGAGAGAGAGAGAAACATAACACAGGAGTGATCACAACCGACCCGGCATAGCCCAATAAAAGAGTAATAAAAATTGAACATTCCAAAGAATAGTAGACACTTACAGGTTTCCCTCCCTTGGAAACACTTCGAATGGACTAGAAAATGCTATTTTTTATATCTCCAACACATTTTGAAAATAATTTCTCAAGAGGACGCTTCACAGAACGTCTGAAACGCGTTAAAAACGATTTCAATGATTTAAAAACATTATTACAATGATCTAAAAATAATTCTCAATGAAAAACCAACACACGAAATAATAAAATAATGTAAAAAAATACACATTGTTGGTGACTATCCCCTTATATATATATGTATATATATATATATATATATATATATATGTATATATATATATATATATATATATATATATATATGAATGCATAATAATTCTATTTGTCTGTTAATCTTAAAATATATTTTTCTTCAGAAGATTAATTTCCAAATTCTTTCCATGTTTCTTTGTCTTCAAGAGCTACTAGAATGAGCTCATTTTATCATATTCTTATGAATAATTTTTCTCATATTAATTGTTCTTACAATTTAGTAAATTTCCGTTAATTATTCTATATTTTAAACGTGTAGTAATTTGAATAAGTCTGCGCATACGTGTCAATTTTATCTCAAAATATTATATTTGCCAATTTTTCCTAAATATTATGTAAGCTTATCATACAGCATAATTACGTAACCGTCCAGATTGCCACTTGCTCACTGAATTAACATACCTGAGCTTGGTCAGTCCGAAAATGGATGAGGATTTGGGAATACCAGAGTATGTATCTGATGCCCTTCCTTATCTCTTAGTCTTTTTGCCTCGTTATTTACATTGGCATCAAGCAGTACCAACTCACGGTCGATCGTTTTAGTTATTGTCAATCCCTTATTAGAATTCAGTGCATCTTTTCTTTTATTCCTTCATGATGATTAGAAAGTTCCTGTTGTTTTAACGGACTAGTACCTAAGGATTACAAAATAATTACACGCTTTGAAACAGGATAAACGCTATATAATACACGACTACTAGAGTTTTAAAAAGTGGCACGAATCGCATATCTTTGTGAGACTAAATATATATATTTACATAGTAATGATTAAAACAGATGTGTTTGATTGAGCCTTATAACACTGTTCTACATCTATTCTTTTAATCGAGGAAATTGTTGAATGCATTGAGGAAATTTGTACCTACAGCGTCCAAGCCTTCTACGGTCTTCATTTTGATAGCGCCCATTACGCACACCACTTATTTGAGACTTTCATTACAATGATTCAGGTCATCGGTTAAGAGGAATGTAAAAAACGTAACACACAACACAACAGAGGACACATTCAACAATACCGTAAGCCGTAGGTGACAGCTTGAGTATGCCGCCTAGGACATGACATGGCATCTTCTTTATATTTTAGTAAAATAATTTTCAGATGGTAACACGTTATTGTTTGAGTTTATATGTACTTCTCGCATTTGTTCTGCTTCAAGTTTTATGTTGACTTCTATTGTATATAACAATGTCTATACAAATAACCATTCATTAAAAATGTTCCATTTTTATACAAATAAAGTAAATGCTGGATCAAACTAATAATTTTGTCAAATAGAAATTTTGTAAAAAATCTCAGATCAACCCTTGGTGATATTGAAATATAGTCAGTTTCACTTAATTTCATACAAGTGCAATATATATATATATATATATATATATATATATATATATATATATATATATATATATATATACATACATATATATACATATATATATACATATACATATATATACATATATATATACATATATATATATACATACATATATATACATATATATACATACATATATATACATATATATACATATATATATATACACATATATATATACATATATATACATATATATATTTGCATATATATACATATATATATGCATATATATACATATATATACATATATATACACATATATATACACACATATATATATACATATGTATACATATATATACACACATATATATATATATATATTACTAGCATTTTAATGTTGAAAATTTCGTATTTGTACCCGACATAAAAAAAAAAACGTTTATAAAGTTAAATAAATTGGATTCCTATCAGATAGAATAAGAGGTAGCCAATGTACTTATCCACCGATATGCGTTTCTGTCTCCCTTTAAAAACAAAGCCAAAAATAACCTTGTTTTAAATACAAAAATATATTTGAGTATACGTCACTTTTTTTCGACTGACACATTATTAGCTATTTTTTCCGTATAAAGCATGAATGGAAATTATTCTATTGTCCATAATCTATTATACATAATTTTTTAAGTTGGTAGACTTAATATTGAAAAAAAAAAGATGGGTAGAGACCGTTTCTCCTGAAATTTTCGATGTAGGTTACTTGGACATGCATCCGACTTTTAAGTTTATTTGAGACCAATCCAATAAATATTAAGCGTAATATTTACGTCTGCGGTCTCTATCAAATTTCTTAGCCAATTTTTAATATAAATATTGGAAATTTTACAAAAAGTGTATTCACACATATGGCAAGCTTTTTAGTCAGGTTTTGGTCGAGAATTTAGCTGACAAAGGATCAGAGTTAAAAATTTCACTTTTGCGATTTGTACAAATATACTCACGAATTTTGGATCTAAAGACTCGAATTGTACATAAACTAAATTCAGACATGTAGTAAGCTTTTTAATCAGTTTGTGGGCGAAAAATCTGCTGCCAAAAAACTAAAGTTAAAAGAGTTGATCTTTGAAGATTCTACCAGACTCCACCGTCAGTTTTGGGTCTAAAGATTTCAAATTTTAGATGTAGGTTTCCTGGACATGAGCCAAACATTTTAATATATACATATGCGCATTAGTTATGAATAGGGCCCGAGCAAAGCCGTGCTGAAATGTTGGTATTGTAATACATCCTCATTCTAATATATTATATGATCCTTTTCTTATGTATTTTCTCATCAGCCCCCTCCTTGTTATGTGATTTATAATTTTGTATTCATTAGGATATCATGCATCATTTATAATCAGTGACCATCGATTTGTAAAAAATATCATATTTTAAGCTTGAATCAGATCCTTACCAAGGTTTCCAGTACTCTTGGTTTATTTCGGTGGCCGCTGCAAATTAATGAATATGTTCGTACGTAACGGCCTTTCTAATTACACTTTTCTGATAACGACATTCCTTATTCTGTTGTTTTTTGGGGAATAACTTGCTTTCTTATTCTATAATTGGCAAAGTTTTTTCAGTAATTTTTAGAGTATTTCTACTCTTGAACCACCAATGCCAATTGCTGATCATTTCGTTTAGTATCACTCGACGAATCTGTTATAACTTGAGAGGAATATTTTGAGGAAATATTTGTCATGTAATTAAATATCTGATAGTATGTGTTTCTCCAGTTCGTATACTTTTTTATGTGTTCTACAATGCTTTAATGTGTTTCGTGTACGGGTTAATAGGAAGTAAAATTAAACACGTCGGACTTCTAGGACGAATAAATCTGCGTAGTACTATTATTCATTAAAAGTTTCCACATAAGATTTATATCTAGGAACACACGGCGGTGATCCCTGTTGTTTCTCTTTATACCAATCTACCCTAATGTGCAGTAAGCTCTACCATTTTTCATAAATCTTGAAAAAAGAATTTGCGTTATCGTGTTTAGCAGTGGTTTCCTCCCGGCAATTACAATTAGTCTTCACAGGAATTTGAATGGTATATAGCCTGCTCAGATCTCAATTATCTACGCACTTATCTACTGAAAGTATGGGTTGTGTTTTCTTTTCTGTTTTTCGTATCTTCGCAAAACCTCCATAAGTATTTGGTGCAGTGCCAGTAGATGCCAACATTTTTGAAGTAAGGTAGGATGACTTAGAATTATATGGTTTCAGTTTTTTTTATGCCATGCTATGTTTCTTCATCTTGTTTTATTCTTGTTTCAGTTTCTATTAGGCTGGTGCAAAAATAATGCCGTTTATATATATATATATATATATATATATATATATATATATATATATATATATATATATACATAGTTGAACTTTTAATAACACATTTCTTGCAATAAACTAATATGTGTATAGACAGCGTTTTAAGCCTATGTGTATTTTAGCCAAATTCGAGATTTTAAGTCGTTTTCAATATTTTAACATTTTTCTCCTCCCTTTCCTTTAACTATCAGTCATTTTTATTAAGTTTTGAGATTGTTCCTAGTACTCCTACTATTATTAGTTATTTTTACTTTGTCCTTTCAATAAATAGTTACTGCAAGCTGGCGTGTTCCATGTAGTTAGTCTGTTTTAGCGTTCCCTTTATATTAAATCTTTGATTTTCTGGAACGGCAAAATCTACGATCTGGTAGATCATTTCCTTATTATTTTGACATCTTGTATCTCTATATTGAATTGTTGTATATGTCTGTGGTCCATGTCCTAATAGGATTTTGTGATGTACTCTTTTATTATCATAATATTATTCTTCTCATATTTTGTTGCTCGTTGGTCTTATTGATGTTTTTATGCTGAGATCAGTGTTTTATGCTCATAACTAATAACTATATTCTGTCAGCATCTTATTTTCTTAGATCTTTCTGCACTTTCCGCCATATTCTGGCGATATCCACAAGGCGGTTAGCTGAATCACTCATCCATTGCAATGAATCCCTATTTTTCAATCCATTTGTAAAATTATTTTGTAACGTACTGAGAAGTTACCATCAAATGTACAACTTCAACCTTCTAGAATTTCGACATTATTTTTATCTCCCTTTTGAAGTCTTGGTATTTTCCGAGGGTCTTGTTTACTTGTAGCTCCAATTTAATATCAGTTGATATAGATAAATCAATGATTATTAGCTAGTGTTATTTTGTTCGGAACAAAACTAAACATGGTCTCCTTCCTTCGATTAAATTATTATATTGGATATTCATATCCTTCAACAATCTCATATTACCACTGTCCAAATCCCTTTCCACGCACATATTTTATATTATTATAATAATTATTAATATTATTACTATTATTTATTTATATATATTTTCGCAGTCATCATAAACGTAATTGTAAATGGTTGCTCACTGAACAATGTATTTCTCTTGAGTCTCAGCATTAATATAGCACTCCATATTTCTTGCAATCTCTGGTTCTTGTAATGAACGTTCTACATCATTTTCCGATATGCAACAGCCGGTTACCGACTATTTTACTTTATCGGTGGCCGTTTGTCTTCTCTGAAATATGTGATATTTACTCTCTCCAAACTTCGTGTACTTTCCGCGACTTTTCTAGTGACAGGCATATTGTTGCATTTTCGTTTTACCTTCGGCCATTGACACCTCTTGCTTACTTTCCTGCCTGCGATAACTGGAGGCGAATAATGCGTAGGTGTGTTTATTGAGTATTGAAATATAAGATTTCAAGTAGGTTCAGTATATTGTCTTTAGACACCTATTTATCATTGTTGTGTGTATATTGATTGTTTTCGTAATCGTTTTCTCTAATATTCTCCTTGATCATCTTTTGCTTCATATTCTTTTTACTCATGACTGTACATTTTTGTTCCC
>NC_136484.1:99980899-100050899 GCF_053919585.1 Euprymna scolopes
TAACATTCAAACCCGATAGTGGTTTAATATATGGTTACGTGGCAGTTTAATAATTTAGAATTGCTTAAAGTTTCATCGCTTACGTTTCGATACAATTGAAAACAATTATTACAGTTTATACATCACATTTTCAGTGATATTTTGAAAAGATTTCAATTTTCGTTCAGTAAAAGAAAAGCTATGATGAATTTACTGGTTTTCAAATTTGTAAAAAAAGAGGTGAGCAAAATTTTTTTATGTTTGTTTTCCATGGCAACCGCGTCCCTTCAGCCACTACTGTTGCTACCAATTCACAAGTCGCCCGAACAGAGTCGTAACACACATACACAGAGAATAAATAAATAGGAGATAATTGTGGGATGCTATTTAAAGTGGACGAGAACCGTACATTGTTTTTACATATATGTATGCTATGTTTATGGGGACAAAAAATAACGATGAAATTAAACAAAGAACAAGTCATTTTTTGAAAGCCTGGAGAATCATAGATTACAATAGAAAAATGCAAGCTTGAAATGTAATATGGTTTCGCTTACACATGTAAAAGTAAAGGACTAGTTGTTAAAACTGGCAAGAAAAGGACAAGAAATTCTAATAAAATATATAATAGATGTATAAGTTAAAATAATGCATTATTAAATTGTAATTTTAATTCAATTTATAGCGTTATATAATCAATTCCGAATGCTGCAATATTTTAAGTTATAAATTTAGTATATATTTTACTAGAATACCTTGTCCTTTACTTTTCCAATTTTAACAACTAGTGCTTTACTTTTTATGGTTAAGCTTAATCATAAACTTTTTATGTTCGCATTTTTCTATTTATATATATATATATATATATACATATATATATATACATATATATACATTAATGCATATTCTTATTTTCTATGCTTATATATTCCTTGTTGCATGATTCACTACTAAAGTATATAAGTTAATATCATAAATCAAGAATCTAAATATTTGCTATATTAAGTTTCATGCGACGAAGCTGTAGAGGAAAAATTAATGTTATTAAATTATATATAATATTCTTGTTTGCTCTTTTCTAAATGCTTGCGAAATTAATTACAACTGCAATTTTTGTTGTTTTTTAAAATCAACACATGCGCATTTTGTCAAAAAAGTTTTTTCTTTTACAATTCATTGTTGGCAATTTATAAGAGAGAGAGAGAGGCCAAATAGAACAAGGACGTTAAGCGGTAAAGGCGTGCCTGGTTACGGCGAACTTGGCCACGTTCGCTGGACGACTGTCAGCACTTTTTTGGTTTATGTTATCTGTATATCAGGAAGACATAAACCGATATTCCTGAAATATAACTATTTAATATATTTAATTATTTCCTTTATATTTGCATTAGACAATTGTGTTTTCCCGACTGTTTTTGTTAATTGCTGATGATAGTTAAAATTCAGCTAATTTTTATAAGACACAAGAATTTATATCACAGCCCCTGTCAATGTGAGTGTGTCCACACCTGCGTTTTTATCCGCATCGCCTCGGGTCTCTATTAAACAATATATGATTAGCATCATAATAAAAATAACGAAATTAATAATTTAACAATTGGTAATGGGTTGTCGCTTACATGTTTATATGAAAGTCAAACACCAAGATTTTGCCATTTAGCTTTTTGTAAAAATCAAGTGAAAAGTGTTTTTTTTTTTTTTAATTACCGTTTGTTTAAATGTTCTTGTGTGAGTCGTCCTCGCAAAGCGGACGCAATGCGACAGAAAGATACTGGTCGAATTTAGGAGGGACAAGCATTAGAAAAAATAAACAGAGAAGACAGAAAATGATTAAAATACGAACCAATAATCAGCGGATCGACATACAGCCATGAAGATGCACGATTGTGGATAAGGCAATTAGGTATTGCATTTTCAGATCGGCGGTTTTCTAAAAAATGTCAAGAAAAAACAATGTCAGCATCCACCACGACATAATGATCGTCAGTGTCAACTTTTGGGTCGCCTACGAATACGTGCGGAATAGCTGTAGAATTATTACCACGGTCATTCTTCATTGAAATCACGTGTAAAGAGGGAATTTATTGAAACATTTTTAGCAACATTTTTTAAAACGTTCATCACGTAAATTATATTGCAGAAATACAAACTGTTTGTTCTAAATGAATGTAATATTTCACAGACATTTTAATTTGGCGCATTGTATCAATTGTTTAAAGATTTGAGTAAGGAAAAGGCTTACCATTTAGAAATGCAGTAATATCGTTTGCATGAAAGTTTCAGGTAAATATGACCTGAAATCCTCGCTCAATTCTCGCAGATGAAACAAAATGCTTGCCTAAAATACTCAACGTTTGGCGACCTTGAAGACATTAAACTTAAATAGAGACATGCATATCCAGCTGCAGAGTGACAAAAATGCAGATATATTTTCACATCAATTGTAGTGAATTGGGAACGGAACAGTGCCGGCTGATCCGATTTCCATAATTTCTGTAATTTACTGCCACCAAAACAAACTTGTATAAATATTATCTACTATTCAAATAATGTATTGAAAGTTCAATTGGCTGAGTAAACACGCTATTTTAGCAGCAATGGACAAATATGTCCATGAACTTTACAGTATCCTTAAATTATTATTTAAAGTCAAGTAGTTAGATACGAAATCCGTAGGTATTGGTGTGTACGCACACGAAGAAGATAATTTATGTAACAGAATTTCTGAATGGAGCAGATCTGCCAGGGATAACATTGTATGTTATGAACTTGAAAAGAATCCAAGTGTTAGCTCCGTCTAGACGACGTCTAGTTTTATGAGAACTTCGACTGAAGGAAAATGATGTTGATATTATGCTTGGAGTGGATATCTGTTATCAAGCGTGCCATTAAAATATTTGTAGAGAACGCATATACATTGGAAGAAAACTAGCATATTTCTACTGTTGATATGATCATGTAAGCAAAATACTGACCCTAACGACAGTAAACAAATATACATTTGGCATTTACTTTATTTTAAGTTAATTAAATTATTTTTATTTTGTTATCAGACATAAAGGCAGGGAGCGAGTGTCCATAGTTAGCTAAGTATCTATTATCTTTTCTATTTTTTAATCCTGTTTTGTTTTTAACATCTCATAAAGGCACAATGTGTTAGGGGTTATATTGAATTAATATCTCGTTTGATAACGTGTGTACAATCCCACAAGCTTAGTTTTTTTATGTAACTATCAAGAA
This sequence comes from Euprymna scolopes, assembly GCF_053919585.1. Lineage (NCBI taxonomy): Eukaryota > Metazoa > Mollusca > Cephalopoda > Sepiida > Sepiolidae > Euprymna > Euprymna scolopes. Next base: position 99,984,119 of record NC_136484.1, read on the forward strand.
ATCGGATGAATAATTATTACCAGTACATCAAATAATGCTTAAGTAGAGTTACATCTTCCTCTGTAAGTATTTTTCAGAAAGAGGTGTATGCCATTAAGTGAGAGGAAAACCGTGTACATCCGTTGAAAGATGTAAAACGTTTTGTCTACACATCGAAAGTAAACTAATAGATTTATAAGTGCATATAAAAATTGCTTAGAACTCCTTGTACAGATACCTCATATATCTTCTTATTCATTACCTCGTAAAAACTAAATTCAACAGATGTAGTTTTATGAAGACAACGAATCCGCTTTTAGCAATCAAAGGATGTGATGACTGACGACATTAAAAAATCCGGACGGATATAAAATGTTTCTTAAATAGCGATACAAGTAAATAGGCTACAAACATTCATTACTACTAATCTATATACAAAAAGCTTAGAATTTAAAAAATAGTATCAAATTAAACGAATCTTTTAAACAGTATATACACTACCGCTCAAATAATGGTTGTAGAATATAAACTATCTGTTTCGCAAGGTTGGAGTATGATGGCCCATCCATAGCTATAATGAGCCTTATATTGATATTCGCTTGCTGAGTTTTGGGTAGGCCATATAATATTAAACGTTCAGCGTCCGTGTGTCTAATCTTCATAAGTACATTCGAAGTAAGACAACCATTTTACACCCACTTAACCAATTGTTTCTGTTGATTTCTCTAAGGAAGCTGTTTTAATATAATATTAGACAGCGAAATTTTACGAATTTTCTGTGCCATCAACCATGACTAACATTTTGTCCAGATAATCCATATGATTTAAGACAAATAGTCTTGCAGCTTAATCTGGTTTAATTATCATACGGATTTGGGCTGCACCATTTTTGTGATCGAAATGTGTTTACGCCAAATAAACTCTAACTAGTATATTGGTCTTATCGCATATCTGTCAGCAAAATCATTTAACCTTGATTTTCGGTAGTTTACCTTAGTCTCAGAAACTAATAAAATTCTCACTGCCTGCGAGTTAAGAGTTTCAAATTCATAACATACGTCTTCACGTTAAATAATAAATATCGAAACGTAAATTTCGAAGTCGTGATCCAGTACTAAATGTTCGACAGTTAACAGCATCTGTAGGGATAGATTTAGGAGTTCACTGCCTATATTTGAGCTCGTAAAACTCCCTAATTATATATAAATGGATTTTACGACTACATATTTATTACCTATTAAGTGAATCGTGCTCAATATTTCCATCAATGATTCTCCAATATTTTTGAACCCTGATATGTAATGGTAATTTTTTAAAGAAATATTAAAAATGCATTCTCGATTTTATGTCATGGGTGTACGTTCGCTTTTTTAAAAACATAAATTATACGTCAGGTATACATTATGATTCATTTAAAAAAGTAGAAATAGTATGTTTTCCCGCGATAACATTCTCACCTTTGATAAAAAAGATCTACTTATATTTTTTAATTAAACTTGGAGTGTACCGTGTCTGACGATTCTTTGTTTGTGTTTTTATGTTGTTCAAAATTCAAAAAGAAAAAATATGAATGTAATACTATTTTTTTAAATCTATAATAAAATGGAAATAAAACAGAAAATTATGGTTCAGCCTTCAATAATCCAGAACTAAAAATAGTGGTGTCATTGCTGATGTTAATGAAAAATAACACGAGCGAGAGCATACATACTAAAATAAAGGAACTTTATTATCTATTAACGCGGTAAACAATAAGGGCAGTCTATAAAGTAAAACCTATAGCTATATTTTGTTTTTGTACAATGGTGGCATTTTCCTGAGACTATATTCATTAAAAACCGCCACGCTATATGCCTTTATTTAATACATGTTTTCAAGATATTACCTACCGACTTAATTCAAGATACTAAATTCTTAACAAACCCTCTTCAAAAAAGTCATAGTTAATGACAGGTGCATAATATTTCCGGCCCATTCTTACGCATTTTCCTTCCGCAGTTAATAGCGCTACTAAATATTTAATCAGGCCCACTTTTCCAAGTCAGCTTGATTATTTGCTCAATCTGTTTATTTTACGAGTATCTGATACTCAATTGGCATGTATTGGCTGTTCAGAGTTCATAGCTACAATGCAATATGGCTTCCCTGGCTACTTGCTACCGGTAGACATATACATACCTTAGCTAACCACATTAGTGACTGATTATTTTTACGTGACACTAGTCTAACATTAATTTTCGATGACTACAAAAAATGCCTCATTATAGTTCTTTTTCCCAACGTAAGTAAACAGTTCGCTTTAAACTGGCTGCGAGCCAGCCCATTTTTTACGATGTCTATCTTTTTTTTCGACTCCCATTTAGAAAAAAAAACGTAGAAATTGTTTTTTTTTTTTACATTGCGGAAAAAAACAACACAATGCGTAAGTTGGTTATATCACATTGCTCTTAAACACTCCTTCTGTAATATTGTCCCATATAAATTGGTTTTTCGACAATTATGTCTAATGAAGTTTTGTCATATAAAAATGGAAAATGAATACTTGAGAATAGATGGTTGATTTGACCTAAATATATTATAATTAGTCTTTTTTCGCAATTTCCTCACCTTCCTAAAATCTAAACTGTTCTAGTGAATTATATTACAATAGAAATATGGGAGCATGAAAAGTATTATGGTAAAGCTTAAACATGGAAAAGTAAAGGACTAGTTATTTACACTGGAAAAGAAAAGGACAAGATATTCTAGTAAAAGATATAACAAATTCATAGCTTAAAATATTGCAGTATTAATTATATAATGTTATGAATTAAATTAAAAACATTCTTAATGCTGCAATATTTTAAGTTATAAATTTATGTTTTACTAGAATAGTTATTTTGCATTTTTAACAATAAGTCCTGTACTTTTCCATGTTTTATCTAGACCATATTACTTTTCATGCTCGCATGTTTCTATTGTAATCCATGATTTTGTCATGCTTCCAAGGAATTCACTTGCTTATTGTTTAATTTAAGTCGTATTTTCTGACCCTATCAAGACATATATAATAACAATGTGCTTTCAATAAAAGCGCTGCAATTATCTCTCTTTCATGATTTCATTCTGTTTCACTTGTTACATCTCTTTCTGCGGCACCAGTGAATTTTTAGTAGCAGTAGTCGATGAATTGACGTAGTTTCTATAATAACACTCATAAAAAGCTTTGCTCACCTCCTTACATAATTTTACGATTTTGAACACCAGAAAATCCATCATATCTTTTGTTTTACTGAACGAAAATTAAATTGTTTCCCCAATATAAGTGAGAATGTGATCTATAAACTGTAATAATTGTTTGTAATTTGGTTGACAACTGAATTAGCGGTGACGCTTGAAATTATTTGTAAATGACTAAAACTCTCACTTTACCATATATCCAAACAACCGTATTTTAATGATACGGGTGCGTATTTTTACATCCACGTACGTGGGCGGAAAATCGCAGACATTATATAATTTCTCTACTATAGAGTAGGGAAACTACACCTATCATAATATCCATAACTATTAAAAATGAAAGTTTATGTAATTGATAGAGCTTTTAATAACCACGTACATATTGGTAACATTAAACGCTTTGTGCATATACACCTAATATGTAATCATTTCAAGTTATTTATTCCGAAAACGTGTATATTTGCCTTTGTCCAGGTGATATAATTTTACAAATAAAACTTACATATAAGGAAATGTGAATGCATTTAACATTTTAATATATTTAAATTTTACTATTATTTTAAATGAAATAATTACAGAATATTATATTACTTACTTAATTAATTTTCCATGAGTCTAGGCGGAATTTCTAAACAAGGAAAGATTTCTGATAACGAATACCGAATAATTATATATATATATATATATATATATATATATATATATATCCGGGACACATTTATATTTGCCTTAGTCTAGGGCGAATCTTCGAACAAATAAAGCTTATAAATGTTTTAGTCTTTCCTATACTCTTAAAAGAATTAAAATTTCTTTAACATCAAATGTTTTCAGAATTTTAAAATACTTATTTTATAAAATACATTTTTTCTCTCTCAGTAATAGAAGAATTCTCAAGCAAGTAACGTTAATTTCAGCATTCTATATAATTATTCCGGGGAAAAAAGAAAATATTAGGCATAAAAAACACGAGTAATTTCCATATGTTCACATACTCTTTCATAACGATTCCACTCTTTATTTTGAGTACTCTTGGGATGCGTTGTTGTTATTTAAAGCAGAGGAAACGAGTTTCATTTTTTTAATTAATATGTAATACTACATACTGTGATAGTTTTGTTTTTAATTTCTGACAATTCATGTAAATGTAAAATTACAATAATTGACGAGACAGAAAAAAGTACATACTGTGGTTAACTATCTGAAAAAAACACACACATTAACTAGATTGAATGTAACAATTCACATTCAGTCATTCACAAACCAAAGTACAGGTTAATATCCGATTGGAATATCTGTACTTTTAGTTGCTTACATGAAAATGTAAACAATAACATTCACAATTAATCAATTAGAACTCTTTTGTATATCCCTGGGCAACGCCGAGAAATAGGGCTTTCTAGCTAGTGTATATATATATATATATATATATATATATATATATATATATATATATATATATATTCAAGCAAATATTCTTAAATGCAACGGAGAAAGTTTGCTTTGATTTTATTTTTTAATCTATTTTTGATTTTTCGTACAAACTTTTTTTTTATGAAAACTAAAAATGTTAATAGAAATTCCATAATTGTTGCTGGCACAAGCGTTTTCGCTTAGTCCACAAATTATAATCAGTCCGAAGAGCGAAAATGAGAAGTGAAAGTCCGAAGAGCGAAAATGAGAAGTGAAAGCCCGAAGAGCGAAAATGAGAAGTGAAAACTAAAATATAGAGTAAACGGTTATAAGTTAAAATATATAGAGTCGATTAAAAGTCGATTAAAAATATAGATCCCTTAAAATTTTGAGTATTAAAAAAGTCTGTCACATACGAATAACGCAGTACATTTTTTAACGTTAATGTTTTTCTCGAATGCTATACCATTTATAGTGGATGTAATTGGTTTGATATATGACGCTTCATGTATTTTTAATTTTTAAGATTATTTTCACGTTGTATAATTTTTATGCTGTCAACGAGGAGCTTTCTAATATTGGAGGGGGGACAGTTATGTTCTTTTATCAAATGTTTATATATATATATATATATATATATATATATATATATATTATTTAGATTAATGGTTCTTCACCGCCACACCGTTGTCGTTGTCTGCCCGATGTATTATTTTCTGAGTTACATTCTTCCATAGAGCATTTGGAATTTTACTCTACATTGGTTAGCCACAACGTTTTTATAGCCAGTGAGGAGTTGTTTCTCAAGACATGGTTTTGTGTTCTAAGCTTCTAGTAGTAGATAATAAATGTTATTTTAGAATTACTACCAAAAGGCGTCAAGTATCTATGCATGATATTTCTGATTGCGTTTTCTTTGATCCTAAACTTAGGTATCATTTGATTTTGATAAGAATATTAATGGTATTTGATTTTAGGTGTTGGCTATTTTTATTAGGGATTTCAAGGGATTGGAGCATCATTTTATTTGCTCATCAACAATGTAATTCGGAAAATGATTATTGATGAGTATTTGTTTAATTTTTTCTTTTTATTTTTATAAGTAATCCTTTTTTGTGGCTGGTATTATTTTAGCACGATTTAATACATTTTTATGGCTGTTTTGTACCTTTGTGGGCACTCACATTTAAAGTTAAGGAAGCTGGAGTTTATACTCGTTAGATTTTCATATACAGAATACTAAAAGTATTATTGCACGTGTCAATAACGAAATCAAGTAATGAAATTTTATTATTTAACACGACTGTATATTTAAGGATTGGGGTTTTTGGAAAAAAAACGAACTGTAGTTTTATATCTTTTAATTATTTCCAGCTAAAATAAGAGTTTTGTCCACGTAGCGTACATATATGGGAGACTTTATATTATTTATAAATATTTTGTTCTCTAAATCACCCCTATAGAATTAACCTACTCGGTTTATTAATATTTTTGATTTTGATACAAAAAAGATTATACGGAAAATCCAAAGATTATATAAAACAGAATCATAGGCACAAATGTCTCCGTAGCATTTAACATTATTTGCTGGATTGAAAAACTGGTGCCTAAATATACCACATATATATTACATGGTCCTTTGGACTCATCGTTTCTCTTTAAGTTGTTGAAGTAAGGCAACGTTTTACCGGTCCTTTATTAGGTGATGGATCATTTGGAAATAAGAGCGTCTTGATATTTTTAAGTATACAGATGTGTATAATACGTCAGCGATATGAACGTCCTTGCCTTAGACAGCCCCATGTCAGTTATGATCAAGTTGTAGCATTTGTAAGCATCTATTAAACGTTTCCCTGTTTTACCATATATAAGAAAATGTAGTTCTTCAGTCGTAGTTAAAGAAGTTAAACTGTGAAAAGTAATCAAAAATCGCACGGGAAGCTTCCGTTAGAATTCAACGCAACTTTGTAGTAACGGTTACGTTATTGTTATTCTCAGAAGAAACAAGACTTGCCTTCAATTTCTCATAACCAGCACTGAACTTGTAAAGCTTAGAAAAGTACCAGGAGGCTGCTTAAGTCAATGCGCAGTCTAAGCAGACAAAAGATAGCGAAATATAATGTAAGTAAATGGATAAAAGACGAAATTTCTATTATTGTAAGTGAATTAAGTTCTTGCACAATATTTCATCTTCATTTTTGTATGAAAATCCCTGGATAAGAATATTTTCATAAATTTATATTGAATAAATAGAGACAAGCTCATGCGTAAGGTATATATGTGTTATCTTTTACCAAACCTTCAAAATGGTTCTTACCAAGTTTTTCACTAATTTAGTATTTCCGCTTTACTATCCGTAATCACTTTGTATCATTTATCTATTGTAACGCATTTAATTTGTTGGAGGGCAGGAATGAATTATGAATAAAATATGTCCAAAATTTAAAAAAAAACACACTGAGGTATTTTGAACTTAAATGAATTCTTCATGTTTGATGATATCTTTCTGTAATTTTTAAACAATCTGGCTAACATACTGATAGATATTAGAAAAATGCACAATTTAAAGAATCTGTATTAATAAAACATGTATTTTAAGTGTTACCCATATTTGGGTTCTTTCAAAAATATTACCCATGACATATTGCAGACTATCTGGATTTCAATGTACCTACCTTATTTTGGTATTGTTTTTTTCGTTCAATTCTTGCAAGGTTTAGTGTGTACAAAAAGTCACTAGAAGAAGTGAAAGGAAACCCCAGGAATAAATAAGGTAGGTAATTTGCAATCCGGAGATTCTGCAATTTGCCATGAATAATGATTTGGAAAGAGCAAAAATATTTGAATCTGAAAACGGGTAACATTTAAAAGACATAATTTTTCAGAAATAAATATTAAAATTTCACATGATTTTTTTTCTTTACTTTCGCAATGTTTCAGTCAGATTGTCTTAAAATGACAGAAAATAGCATCAAAAAGAAATAATTCCAGTTCAAAACCTTTCAGTATCTTTTTAACAACCTTTATTTTCCCATTCGACAATCGAAAGTTTTCTTTGGTCGTGTCATGTACACATGTGACCTTTATTTCATCACAAATAAGATCTGTTTTTAGACTTGTGGTCACATTCAACAAAGAGCATGGCTTATAATGCTTTGAAAAGAGGTTACTCCCGCCTACCTTTCTAGACAACATTGGAAGTAAATAGACCAGAACTGGTTACGAAATGCGATAGAATCTATATCAACAACAGCTGGTACACAATAAATATAAAAGGCACTTATGATTATGATGACATTGAATTTCGATATGATAAATAGAATAAATACATCAAAAGCAATGATTAATATCTTTTTAGAAAGGAGCGATCATTGATGCGCCTAAAGTATGTTTCTAAACATCGACTTTTTGGGCGGTAATTTCGCAGTTAGGATTTTTAAAAGGCTATCTCACCAAATATGATCAAATATATATTTCTGAGACTTAACATATTTATACAAATTAATAGAAGTTGAATTAAAAAAACATTTAAATTACACTGCACACACTTTCTTCCTTTAAATGACTATATAGCGTAAACAAAAATGTGCCAGCAATTATCTCCCATTAATATAATACATTTTGTTATAAAATATTTTACAAATAGAAATCGTATGTCAATGAAAGTAATTATAGCATAGTTTTTTTTTAAAGTATTATTTAGACATATTAAAATCAACTTAAGTTTTTTTTTAAATAAACAATTATTAATATTGTTATATTGAACATTATTTGTGGGGGTTGTAAACATTAAATTATGTTGCAGGTTATTTTAAGTTAGCAAACCTAACTGTAATATGTTTCAGCATATATTTAAACTTGTGAACAATAATAAAGAAATGTTAAAAATCCATTTGACATTCGTATGAATGTATGTTTGTAGAGTATGCTTTGATTTGTAATCATCAATGAAGGAGTGTTTCAGGGTATGTTTTATTTGTAAACAAACAGAAAAAAATTAAAGGAAATATGTTTTAATTGTTAACAGTTAGAAACGTTTTAACGTATGGTTTATTTGTAAAAATTAAATAAAACATTTTCTATTTTATGTTTCATTCGTAAACATTAATAAAATACATTTCTAAATTATGAAAACATTAATTCAAGCTTTTCGCAGAATGTATTTCCATTTGAAACAATGTTTCATGTTTACAGGTATATTTTACTAAGGCAACAATATTATACTAAATATGTTTAAACATTTTAGCATTTTACATATGTAATGCACTGCTGCTATGCATTTTTGAACGTCCAGTGTGAATGCTGACCTCTCGATATTATTGAAGCCTTTTTTGTTAAAACTGCAAAATTATTAATCTAATAATCTGGTTAATGCAGTGTCAGAATATATCTGGTCATTAAGGTTTATCACTATCTTTAAAAACATCGGTAACATATTTCCATTGCATGGACATCCGGCGCGAACGGAAACCCAACGATATCATTATATCCTCTTTAGACAGAACAGATTTTACATTGTGATCCTAGCCTAAAGACCTATAAAGTATATTTTAACCCCACGAACGGTTCAAAACACACATTTATTTGTATTTATACGTTGCGTTTTCCGTGATTGAGTGACCTTATTTATTAACAAGGAGGCTAGAAAGTTATAACATACTACGAATATAAAATTAGTGTTTCTCTATATTAATTAAATATTCGTAATATATTATTGTCTCTAATAATCCTTATGAATGAATAGGTCCCCCGGATTAAATATTTTATAATGAAAAAATCGTGACTCACGTACGTACTTTAGTAAAACGTACTAAGGTAGATCGATGTAGAATAACGCATTGATTATTAATAGTACATATAAATAAACACTATCGCTTTTAATAGTATATTTATAACTATGTTGATGTTTCTCATTCATTATTAAAGGTGAATTTATTATCAGGTTCTCGATTGGTAATTATGGTATGTGAAAAGAAATATTTTCGGACAGTTGATTTATTCAGCAAGAAAATATTCGAGTATCGGAAATGTTACCAGATTTAAGGTCCGTTACATTTTCCTTAGCTGCTCTCCAAAGTAGATTTATTTTCGAGCATCGGTCTTACCTATTGGGGGGGGTGTAAGAAAGCAATCAGAATGTAAATCCATTAAATTCCTTTTGCGATGTCATGGAGTATTATATTGAAGCAACGTTGACAACTCAATGTATATATTACCAAAAACTTTCGATATTTATCGACTGTAATTTTCAAGTCTCATGAATACAGAAACATCTTTTTAACAGTTTTTAAAATTATTATTTTTTTTGTAATAGCAATAGGTTTCTTATTTATAACAAAACTAAATTCTCTCGGTTAAATCTATTCACCTCATCATCTCTCTTTCTTTCTTCTCTGTCCTTCTCTATCCCCTCTCTCTCTCTCTCTCTCTCTCTGTATATGTATATATATATATATATACATATATATACATATATATATACGCATATATATATGTGTGTGTGTATAAGTATGAGGAAGCAAAATATTCCGCACAACGACAGAGAATATAGATATTAATATTTATATGGTGATCCTAACAAAAAAAGAGCTCAATACACCCAATATTAGATATAGAACTTATTATAAAAGAACAACGTTAAAGACTTTAAATGATAATTTACAAAAGAATATTATTCGACAATATTCGCAAGCGACATTAAGTATTACTTAATTCACGGTGTATTACAGTATGCGTCCTTTCCATCCGAGAAAAGGTTTTATATAATATCGCCATTATAGCAGTGCTATAATTTTGTTGATACTAGCATAGATTGAAACTGCACAATGTGAGAAAGTCATGTATGCATACAATTTTAAAACCATTTTTCTGGGTATGGTAGCTTTAGATGCCAGCTACAGCATTTTCTGATGAAACAAAAAAATCAACACATTGGATAAAAATAAAACAACTAGTCCAGACATTTGAAGCGGGTTTACTCTAATTTAAGATACTTAATTATAGTGTATTTGAATATTTCTTTTTTATGAACTGGGTTACTACTTATGTGAACATTGCCTTATTACCATATGAGTCTGAACGTTCTTTATCGCTCCATATTCTTTTCCTATGATTTGAAGTTCTCTGTTGCATTTGGTCAACTCATTCCACTGTATATATATATGTATCTACCTATAAATATATATATATAGATAAGAGTGGCATTGTCTGTGTATGTGTGTGTCTGTGTGAGTACATTTCCCTATGGAACTACTCTGCCAATTTTCAATCTACAGACTCGGGATTTGACATAATGTGTCTTGAGATTTGGAGAAAACTTTTATATCTGTTTGACCCAGAAATGTCTCTGTTAAAAGTGTCAAGGTGTTACGATTTGTCCTTTGAAAACTCTACTAAACTGTTCATCAAATTATTGGCTGAAACATTTAAAATTGTAGATCGAGGTAAGTTGAACATATATCAAAATTTTAAATCAATTTTAGTCCAACACAATAAATATTAAAGGGTCAACATTGGAGTCAAATTTAAAAAAAAAATGACCTCTGGGGTTTCTAAGAAATTACTCAGCTATTTTTTTTCTAAACATTATGAATTTTAGATAAAGTGTATTCAGATGTATAGTGAGCATTTTAAACGGGTTGTAACCGAAATGTTATCGTCCAAGGGTCAAAGTTCAATAGATTTGACTTTTGCAGTCTCTAGCAAACTATTCAGCCTGTTTTCTGTCTAAACACTTGAACTTTTTACATGAAAGGTATTAAGACATACATCAAGCTTTTTAATAAGCGTTTGCGAAAAGAAAATCTGATGCCCAAAGGTTAAAGTTTAAAGCGTTGACCTTTGCAGACTCTGTCAAAATTATCAGCAAATTTTGTGTCTAAACAATTGAAATTGTAAATGTAGGTACCCTGGGCATAAGTTGTGTTTTTAATGTATATTTATATTTAGTATATATAATGAAAACAAAGGGATGTAGTGTTGACTTGATATACGAAATGGTAAACTTCAAACTAATATAATTTACAATATTTATATATATAGGAAATAACATCCCAACCGAATTAAAAAAAGGGCAATACGCAATTGACAGTAGATCTAATTATAAGAGAAAGAAAATTGAAACTGTAAGTTGAACTTTACAATCCAAATTTATTGTTCGACTGAATACTCCAAGCAATTTACAAAGTCCTTATTCCGCGGAGTTTCAAAGAATTATATTCTCGTTATTCTTCTCATCAGAGGGCATAAAGAAATCAGAAAATTTTATTTGTGGTAATGCTAGACATTTCCGGTTGAGGCATTAAGGGACACCGCAATTTATTGTAACTATAAATTGGCAAATTAAAAAAGTGAAAAATATTGCATATGTAAAAAAATATATATACAAATAAACCACGCTTAATATTTCAACTTGCATAATACTCCTCTCACATTGATCCAAAATGCAAAATAGTTCTTTCAAAAGAATGTATTCCAAAATAAGTAAACCGTGACGATGCATATAATCCGATTGGAAAGTTTTCAAAACAGCTGAAATAATAAAACTTGTTTTTTTTTTCCGGGCAGTGCAATAGTCCAAACACAAATAGTAACCAGGGAACTTTGGCTACTTTAATTAAAAACTTAAATCTAAGAATATTCTATTCTCAATTAATTGGAGCATTATATGTAAATCGCAATCGTACACCCCTGGCTCTATATATTGTAAGCTCGGCTTTTCTGAGGCAGTAAGGACAATAAGGTCTGCTCAATTCAAGAATGTAATCTATACAAATATGAGCTTGAACTTGATTGTAAAGTTCAATGTACAGTTTGAATTTCTTTGTCTTACACACCCACCCACACACACACACACACACACACACACACATATATATATATATATATATATATATATATATATATATATATATATATATATAGGCAAATAAAGTTATGAACAGTTCATAAGGACCGAGGAAAGCTGGGCTGATTTGCTAGTATATCTATGGAAGTGATATTGTCTTGTGTCTGTGTGTGTACATTTCACTCTTACGTCTTCAGAGTCGAGATTTGACATAAAGGGATATTGTGATTGGCGAATATCTTTTTTAATCGGTTTTCGGCTAGAAATTTGGCTGTCAGGGCTGGGGCAAATTTTAACGTGTAGTTGTCTTGGGCATAGTTCACACTTTTTTAACGTGATTTTAATAACATATGAAATAATGAAAGTTAAGTGTTCAAAATTGGAGTCACATTTAAAAAAATGTTCAAAAGTTCAAAAGATTTTTAAATTTGCCGTCTCCAGTAAAATATTCAGCTAAGTTCGTGTCCAACCATTTGGAATTTTACATAAAGTGCATTCAGACATGCAGTAAGCTTAACAATCAGTTTATGAGAGAAAATTAATCTGCCGAGACCTCAAATTTGAAAGAGTTGACATTTGCAGATTCTAACAAATATTTCCGCTAATTTAAGGTCTAAACACTGTAAATTTTTGATGTAGGTTTACTTGACATGAGTCAACCATTTATGCCAACATACACACACAGACACACACACAAACACACACATATATATATACATATATATATGTATATATTATATATATATATATATATATATATATATATATAAATGTGTGTGCACATAAAGTTTTGAACAGTACATAGGGGCTGTGCAAAGTGAAGTTGAAGTGTTAGTACATGAATATATGTATAACTTTTTCTTTAATTAAAAATTTATTGAAAGTATTCTTATTAAAAATTTATCTAAGCCCACTTCTACACACATAAGTATAACATCTAGCTATGCTAAGTCTTGTAAGAAAACGAAATAATGCATGTCGTGTATGACTTTCTATATCCATATGAGCTTGTATAATATATTTTTATAAGTTTTTTAAGTGAGTAAGACATTTTTGTGTCATTATGAAAATGCTCCGATGAATGATATAGTGTTGAAATATTGTTTTGATATAGCTGATCTGGTAGGGATACATAAAGTAATCTGAAATAAATTTTAAAACTTCACTATATCTGGAATATATACAATAATATAAATATATATGCACACACATACTAGATCCCCAACACACACGCACGCACGCACACACACACCCACATATACATATATATTGTAAAATATGCAGCCATCATGATTAAGAACACACACATATATATATATATATATATATATATATATATATATATATATATATATATATATGTATACAGAATTAAATTATAATATCAACTAAAACCATCAATTATATCCGCGATCAACTAATAATGAATTGCTCGGAAATAATAACCATATATAATATTAATTCATCTCTTCTTCATTTGAAATTATGTAAATAAGGGAGTTTATCAGCTTTTATACGTGTTACAGTTCCGGCGATTTCCAAACCGTTAAAATAATAAATAAATTGCCTATCCGTTACATTGATCAATATATAACTTAATTCCGTGTTTAGTTTCACAATTAACAGTGGCGTTGGTTTACGACGTTTCCAGGTGAGTGTTGTCTTAATATTGCGGTTTCAATAATACACAATAATGACAGAAGATTAGTTGACCAACACGTGATGAAACAACTAGTATGGAATCCCGTAATTACTGGGAATGCAATGCCACAACTCATTATTCCTATTCCATCACAATTAATCACTTGAAGACCATACAATGAGTTTACCGAAACGTGTTGAAACAACAATTATAAATATAAAGATAGTCCGAAAAGAATGTATGCATATATCATTTCCTCCTTTCATAAATTGAAACAATCCATTAATGATTGCATTTTTAATACAACAGTTCTGCACGATTTAAGAACCACACGTAATATTGGAAGCATATTCTTTGAACGGAAACACAAATAAATGAATAAAAAATCAGAAGCTAAAGTTTTAATTGTAACTGCACTATATTTCAAGTTTGATTGTAATTGCGTACTGAGATGAGCACTGACGATACAGTTTTTGGAGCTTTTCTTCTTTCCTGGAAGTTATTTTTGTGTCAGACATCAGATTATTGACCTGCAAGACCTATGAGTGGCATCTATTTAATTTCTATTGAGACGCTCATATTTCCTATACGTAAAGCTTTCAACGCAGCTGAGGAATTCCACCTATTCTGTGTACGCATTATCCTAAAAAAAGCAGAAAAAAGCAAACAGGTGGTGCACGTTATCCGGGCCTTACAAGAATGTTTGGAAGAGAAATACGTTCATATATATATATATATATATATATATATATATATATATATATATATATATATATATATATATATATATATATCCCGGGCAGAAAAATATCCAAAGATTAGGAATAATTGAATTTCAACAAGATTCTTTGATAGTGCTCAATCAGAGAGCAAATCATAGTTTTTTTTTATTATTCTTTATGTAAATACAGTCATAACTTGCTACGATGTGCAGAGCGTTTCAGCCATAATTGGTCTCTTCTAGCAAGACAATTTAAAACATGACGCAATTTACTTAACCCTTATCCATGGTGGAGACATGTTTAATGAATTTAATTATAAAATAATACATATCACCTATTGATATCCTTGTTGTTACATGTCAACTATTTTCTTCTATCATTCTCCTTCCCACCCAGCCTATCTTCCCTTCTCTTTTTAAGTGTATTAATCCACCCTCTATATCGTTGTGTTACCATTTCCGTTCTCATCACACTCTCTCTAATCCTTCCCCCCCCAAAAAAAAACTATTCTTTTACTCCGGTACTTTTAACTAAAATTTGATTTTTGTAATTAAATTTAAATCCATAAGACCATAAACCTTGCTTCACGCTAATCATGGCAAAGTATATTTGCTATCCTCTAAAATAGAAAATGGTCTTTACCCCGTTTTAATTTTATTATTTTCTTGCCTGATGAGATGAATTATGATCTAAACTACCTGCACAACGTAGCAAGATATGACTGTATTTACATAAAGAATATTAACATCTATAAACATACACACACACACACACACACACCCACATATATATATATGCGTGTGTGTATATATTATTGTTTACATATATATACATGCTTATATATGTTGATGCCCATAAACATATTTATACGTATGTGTATACACACACACACACATATATATATATACATACATATAAAATGTGTGTGTTTATGTATGCTTATGTTATGTAAGGGTTTTACATTATTTCGGACTTTGTAGCAGAGCTCTTAGACAGAAGTGTGAATAATCCCAGATTAATTTTTTTTTATTAGTGTTCTTCATTAGACATGAAGTTGAATATTCTTTAACATTTTATTATTATTATAGAATTGTGCAATTTTAAACCTTCTTATCAGAACTGGATTGATCTATATTGCCTGCATGGCATAGACATTTAAATAGGCTTAAGTACATAATATTGGAACAATTTCTCTTTAGAGGGTCATATGTATCAGAATTGTGTAAATTTGTACAAATATAGATCAAATTCAATGAATATCTAATGTATATGCATTTTCCAAAGAGATGCGATGAATATATTCTTCCTCTAAGCACAGATTAAGCAAGCTTCTCTTCGAGTATTATCCTCGATAACGCAAACGACTTTCTTTGAATGTATTGTTTAGAATATAAATCCCGTAATGAATTAGCAATAATAATGTGCAAAATCATATAATTCATTTTACGTTTGTAAGTAGATATAACACTTGAGTAAATATATTATTCTTTGAAAATTTATCCTACCTGTGTTGGAAGGCGTGATGTTGAATACACACTTACACACACCTCCACATCGCTCCACATATATGTCCAAATATATATAATCTAATCGGTGTGTAGGCAGAATGAAATTCTGTATCCACCATATATGCATATTTTGTATTTATATATATATATTGTTGCGTTATTTTGTGAAGGTAACGTTTTGTACTATCACGCTCGGTAATGGCCGATTTATGTGTGTAGAATTTACCGTTTGGGGTGCATGCGCTTTTTAACGAGCCTTACAAGTTGGAAAAGACAAAACACGTGTATGATCATTCGTATACTACACAACGATGAATTTTTCTCATTCTTATTCGTGTAAGTAATGCAAATGATCACAAAATACAATGAGGCATTTACGGTACATTTTCGAGTTCGAACGAAATTGAGATACACCGTATCATTAATTTTAATTATCACCCACGTACTATATTTTCATAGTGCTTTGCTACTTTTATTTTAAGATAGAAAATATGAAAGCCGTTAATATCAACAGTATAATGAACTTCGCGTATGTGTTTACACATATACAAAATAATAATGAGGAAATCACATCGAACGTTTACAAACTCATAAAGAGTACAATATTGTTTGAATATTATGATCGGTGGAGTTAACATAAATGTTGAAAATAAGAGGACCAACAGCATCTTGCGAATGTTAATTATTCTGATTTTATGTAACAACAAGCAACATACTATTCGCAAGCAAACCAAAAACTGCCCAGAAAATAATAATGGACCACGGTAACATAGTTTTGTAAAAAGCATCTATAAAACAAGAAATACGCGATGATGCTGATTTTTAACCTCAGAGATTACTTAAAAAATACTATTCATCGATTTTCCAATATACCTATTTATATTAATGTTTATATAATAGGAATGCAGGCTGCATTGTTTCCAGACATTAACCGACCATCCCGAATTTTGTTATACAGTTGCCAGGCAAAAGCTGTCAAAATATGTATTATATTAATTTCCCAAATTGTTTTAATAGGGTTGAATTTTGTAAAATGTAAATAACTGCCGAATGTATAATATAATGTATGATCGCTATATTTCAGTTCTTCGAAGTAATAAAATAGATGTTATTTATTTATTATAAGCACCCCGTCCTATTTTGAAATTCAAATATTTCAAATTTCCTATTTTATTTAGAAGGGAGTCATCATTTATAAATGCCTGAACACCACTGGGGAATACGTTTTAAAGATTGTACGGCAGTCATGGGGAGGGGGCAACAGCACACTAATCATTAGTGTTGGCACTCTAGATATTAATACGATATTTCAAGCGTCACGCTTGCATCTTTTTCTTCCCCGTGACCGTCCTTTAATAGTTAGGCCCTTCCATTTCTTGTAATATATTATCTCTCTAAGTAATCTCCATTTTCGATTATACCTGATGTCACTGAAGCTATATATTCTTTCATAAATAATTTTTCCAAAAATTCTTCAGAAATTTTCGGTTCAGTTTCGATTACAGATGTAGGGAGGCAAATTTATATATATATATATATATATATGTATATATATATATATAGTTTAATCCTCATACAAATAAGCTAGACCCCTAGGATCAGTATTCCTCCCGAGTACTAATCATATAATCGTTTAGAACCCACACTCCTTTTCAACTTGCTAGTATTATAGTCTAATATCCTCCTCAATATTTTTTAATTTATTATGTAAGCAATTCACATACTTATTTATTGAGCGTATCCCATTTCTCTCTTATATCCTTTCTCTTTGGTTGGTTGTTTTTGTTTAACGGCATATCAACCCTATTCGAGTTATATATAATGCCGAATCCAAAGATTTTAGAGAAAATTTTTTAATAGACTGCATTTGTTGTTTTCAAGTCGGTTTTCTATCTAACCCATAGTTGGGATCCTAACAGGTACTACCACTCTAGGTAAGAGTTGACCTGGGAGCAATGGCAATTAAAGAGGGGATCCACACTCCCCAGTGCCCGCAAGTTGAGACCTCACCACTCGATATAGTTTAAGGTCAAATCCAGGACCTCCTTTCTCTTTACCTACTCCACATATCCTATATATTTTTATATTTTTTAATATATTCTCCTCCCCCCAAAAACTTTTGTACCATGTTTTTAATTTACTTTACTGTCCAGAAATTAGAACCACATTATAAAAAAGCTTGTATCTCTACTAGTCCTTTTATTCTTATCTCTCTGTTTCTCTCTCCTTTACCTCCGCCTTTAAAGTTTTATTAATCTTACGCCCTCATTTTTAACCCTCTGTTTTTCTCTCTCTCTCCTCCCTCTATTCCTATTCGTGTCTAGTTTAATATTTTAAGCTACCTCTCGCCTCTTATCACCTAATGTTTCTTAAATCTTAAAACTGAACTTTGGTCGAATTAGAATTGAAATTCTATTTCCATTTTATTCTTCCAATATCGTTTTTACCTTAATAATAAATAATTTCTGTATAGTCGGATGAGGTTACTGAATCGATGATACGATTCGGTAACCGAAACATGTGAAACTAAGCAGATAAAACAGTAATAAAATATATGTGTATGTATTTATTTCTTCAATAGTGTTGGTTTATGTGTCGATTTAAGCTGTTGCACACACACCATATATATATATGTATATATATATATATATATATATGAACAAATGATTAATAAACATGTTAAAAGACATCTTGAAAAAGAGTAAAAAATATTTAATTTTAAAAAAGGAAGCACAAGGTAAGTGGATAGTCCTTAATCCGCGGAGTTTCGAATAAATACTCTCCTTCTCATCAGAGTTCAGGAACATGTGTTATTAATCATTTGTTCATATTATAAGCTCTATTTCCTTTTCGGTTTTATTGAGCTTTTTACATCTGGCTGAGTTTATTTTTCTTGTAAATATTAACTCTTTAATATTTATAATATATTTTAAGTTTACCATTTTGGTAAACTTATTGTAACTTTTATTTTGTGTATATATATATATTATTGTTGAAATCAACTGATAGAGGAATCGATAGAAAATTGATTCTATTATAATATATACGTAATCTGCATAAATTAAAATATAATTAAGCGGAATTTACGACCGGGCTACGACGGGCATCTCTGCTAGTTCAGTATTATTTTAGTATTTTAGGATTTAAGTAGCCAGTATATCAAGAGTTTATCTATATTGCACTTGAATTCAACTATATTATAGTCAGCTGGAAAGCAAGCGAGTGGAACTTAGTTCTAGAGGTTGACAGTTTTATGAATGGAAACACTGTTCATGCTATATGCGTTAAGATTACGACAGATAGCAAGTGGGGACATTGTTGATGGTTGTTAGTCTTTGTCAAGTGGTCTAGTAATTTCTTTTGCAATGGAAGACAAGGTAAGAGCTCAGAAAAGCACTTAACAAAAAAGGATAAAGCGCAGACAGGCTCGGATCAAGTTTTCATTTTATAAATTTGTCGGTTTTTCTTTCTTTAAACAACATAACTTAAAACATAGCTGGTATTGTTATTATATTTCTACGCATATATATATATATATATATATATATATATATATATATATATATTCTACATCCTCATAAATGCAGAGAATGAAATAGATTGCTGCTCTCGGAACTCAAACGCAGTCAACAAAGTACAACTTGGTGTTGTAGGATAGCATTATTTTTGTAAATACTATAGATAGTTATATCTGCTGGTTTTTTTTAAGGTTTCGGCAGTCTAATCGTCTTTGAATTAAAAAAAGATATTTGTGGAGTACACCAAACATAAGCATCCGTCTCGCGTATAGTATACGGGCTGGGGGAAATGCAAACAGTGAAAATAAATCTGAAAATCTGGCTTGGAAATCTGGTTATATACTTAGTTGACATGTGTGGGTCACATATACAGATACGTAACATCAACGACACTTTGCAGCAAAAAAAAATCTACAAGATAGTTATTAATTACACATAGTTTTGCCTCCCTGGATAATGGTAAAACTACTGTATCACAAAATAGGATTTACCTATGTTAACAAACGTGTCATCCAGCATTTAATCTCGTTTATCAACGATAACGGAAACCCGATTCGTAGAAATACATTGCCAGATGCTACGTCATAGTATTAAAAATAATTGGTATAACTCCAAAAAACGTTATCAACGGTTAAATGACCAGCCCGAAACTTTCATTAAACTACGTATAACTCATTCAGAGGTAAATATTACAAGGATTAATAGATATTTTTTTAGAAAAAAATATTCGAGAAAATATAGCAGATATTCTGCGTGTGTATATAACAAATATGCACACATTACACTGATCGCAATGGAGGAGATAACGTCTTATAGGTTTATCTAATTATAATAATACAAATATTAGACTAGTTCTTCCGAATAATACTGCAATGCCTCTAATGATGTTCCTTATGACATAATAACCCATTCTATGGCATATTCCTTCTTAGGAAACAAAGTGAATGCGTGAGCAGTTTGTATCAGAACATAATAGCTTATAATTAAGTAACTTCTGACAAAAAAAAAGGAATTAATACTTACAAGGTGAGATTTATGCCCATAGATCCGTGTTTGAATTACCTGCTGAATTGGGCGTAGAAATATGACAGACTAGCAGAAAGCCAGACAAACCAGCCGTGATTAAATATATTTTAATTAATGCAGATTTATCATTCATTATTACAGATCCACTCCTCTGTTAAATATTATAATGTACCTAATATATAGTATTGATTTAACAAAAAAATGAATTGAATGCCATCAACCAGAATCGGAACTAAACCATTCAGCCCTCTAACCGCGTTCTCTATCGGTTGAGTTATCAACGTATAGATAAAAAAAATAATGGGCAATTAAACCAGTAAAAGATAAACAACCAACCGTCTGGGAATGAATTTGCGCTTGCACAAATGCAATAGAAATATGTTGGAGAGTTAAATTCATATTTTGCATTTTAACCTGCCCTCATTATTCATCCACATACCCAAGGATTTTAATGTTAATAAGTCACGCTTGGCATACGATTACTCTTCCCCGTATATTTCGGAGTTAGCATATAGTATGTTAAAAGTTAATCAGTTAAATGTGTTCACACAGACACAAATACACGAATCTACTTGTATTAATATAGATTGGTCTTTAATAATATAATTAATTGAATTCATTATTACACGTAGTAATACCATAGATTTTACACAAACATAATTCTTTCCAAGTTTCAAATGTTATTAAAATGTACAAAAAAAATAAATACATATAAAATAAAGGTTTTACTATCAGTTCCTGATCTTATAAAATCCGTTTGTTTCTACAGTGAACATTCCAATCGAGTGCAAACTAATAAATCTTTAACCTCGGATTTTTCTGCAAACAAGATAAGCAAGGGCAAGTCAACAATCAAGTCACCCAACAAACTTGTACGTTCTTAACGGTATTTTCTTATATGTATATGTCTAGCGGGGAGTAGACAGTAAATGGTCTGTGTTATCATCTCAGCTCATTATTTTCAATTGCATAGAGATCATTTGTCTTCACTAAAGGCACGTGTTCGCCTATCAAGGTTAATGAGATATCAGTACATGCGAATTATATTCTGCAGACATTCGAACATTTCCCTCATCTCTAAGAGCGAAAATGTAATACATGCTAACATATCTGTAGTTTATATCAACAAATAATATAAGCATGTTAAATATATACCTAACCTACTTATCAAACAATTTAATAGTGGAATTAGGGATTTCCCAAAATTCAGTGAATTACTTGGATGAAAGAATTTTCCAAAAATGCTACCATAAAGTAATGTAGTCGGCTTGAAGCATCATGTGATCAGATACATGTCATAGATATATGTCCATGATTTCGTATATGTACATGAGGTCGTGGAATAATATAACAATGAAAGAAGTGAATAGTAATCAGTTACCAAAAGCTTGGAAACGTTTACCTAGAAATATATTCGAGAGCACCATCACTCATATTGAAACACTGAGCAAAATTTTTAATGAAGCATGTAAGCTGTGCAATAAAAAATGAAAATTCCCGTTTAACGCAGTTAACTAAAGCTTAGACGATCGTTTAAATCTATGACACGACACCTATGGCAATACATCAAAGGCCGTAAATGATGATGCTCTCTCTGATTCTCTCTCCTCTAATCTTGAGTGTGTTGTACAGTGGGGAAAGAGGTGGCTGGTTACCTTGAATGCATCTAAGACCAAGCTCCTATCTCTGCATCATAAACGCTCTGATCCCCATCTGGCATCAATCGAAATGGATGGCTTTCGTCTAAGGAAGGCCCTAAGATTTGATAAGTTCCTGGGTTTGACCTTTACACCTGATCTTAAATGGAACACATACATCAGGTCTGTGGTCAAGGTCGCTGGGAAAATGGTGGGATCCTTCTACCGCTCCAGAAGATATCTCACTAATGATGCAATTATCTATCTATATAAGAGCCAAGTACGTCCAAAGATGGAGTACTGCTGCCACATCTGGGCGGGGGCTGCAAAAAACAGCCTATCCCGCCTTGACGGAATACAAAATAGACTCCGATGCTTGGTGGGGGATACCCTTTTCTCTACCCTGCGACCTCTTTCCCACAGAAGAGACGTGGCGAGCCTGTAATTGTTCTATCGTTATTTCCATGGCAGGTGCTCGTCTGAGCTCTATTCTCTGGTCCCGCCTCGCCAATCTTTCTAAAAAAAACACCCGACTAGCTGAAATCACCGTCAATAATTTTCCCCACTCCCTATCTGTGCCTAAATCAAAACGTAGATACCATGACCAGAGCTTCTTTCTTCGAACTGCACGCCCGTGGAACTCTTTTCCGCTTGCCTGTTTCCCTCCCGACTTCAACCTGGATGTCTTCAAGTCCAACAGAAACAAATTCCTGATGAAGCGACCCCCTAAGTAATGACTCCTTACGAATTCTCCAATACTATTGCTACACTATCCCTTTGATTACTGTACACACAATAACCCTTATCCCTGAGTGGCCATTTGCTCTTGATACGTGGTGAACTCCATGTAAAAAAAAATGTATTGAAAAGGGAAGCTTCTTGTAGATAAGTTATGAAATTGCGATTTTGATTTCTTTTTGTTATGAGATGCAACTGTTTATATTTATTACATTCATTTCACTTTTTATTTAATTTGCCTTTTTTTATTGTGATTTTCCTTAGTCTATTATAGTTTCTGATCAAACAATGTACTCATTTTTGTGGCATGCTGATTGAACTAATTGCATGAATTAAAGATGTGATTATTGTATCGCATCCCAATTTTCCTTAACCTGTCTCTACGCGAGAGTCTATAAAACCGCCAAAATTATTAGGTTTTTTTCTTTTAAAATTTCTTTTCAATGCAGAATTTAATGAAGCTCAGACGATCCTTAATAATTATGGATTAAAGACGGAAGCTTCTCGTAGTGAGAGGAGAACCTATCCCCATTCATCCATTTAAAATGTTAATTGAGCTTTTATTAGTACAATACGTCGATGTTTTTTTTGTTTGTTTTGTACCGAGCGTACACAACGCTTCGAAGCCCTTGACGCCTCGCTTCTCCTATTTTGTCCCTTCGTTTTTAATTGCAATAAGTGGATGTTTTTTTTCTGATTAAATAGTGAAAACATAGCTATATGCTAGGCCTGCAGACTGTACCCTGAGCTCGCTTTTCTATAGGTGTGGACATGTCGCTAATAATAGTCCTGGAGTTTAATGTTTAACTGTGTTCACATTATCCACCAGGGACCATATCCTTAGTTAAACCACCAGTAAGGGACCATATCCCTGGTTAACCCGCCAAAGAGGCCGCCATATAAACAGGAGCAAAGTAATGGAGCTGCTCTATTGGCATTTGGTGAATGGATTCTGGACGAGTCAGTGGCTTTTAGTTGGGCCTCTCGATGCTATATAAATATATAATACTACGGTTTTTTCTTCACATGGTCTACAGAAATTCTTATTTTTTACTTTTTAATCTAACCTATTGTCCTTGTGTGAAAATAGCATTGGATCGATTGTTTTACTAGATGAAGCCGGAATTAAATTATATATTATATTAAAATCTGACAGTCAAAATTGGTATGGACATAGAATTTGCATCTATATTAGAAATTGCTTTTTGATAAGGAAATCTTCAGAGAAGATTGTGAATTTCAATACATGTGCTTCATTTCAATCGCCTCCATGAGAGCAGAGTTATTATAATTGAGAGTATCTCAAAGAAAATCGATCACATCCGGTCTGCTCATCCGTCGACAAACATTCATTTCTGTGGAGACTTCAATGTTAGATTGCTAGCTCACTTAAATACGACGAATGATGAGTGGACGTATTGTCATGATTTCTCGATGGCCTATGACCTAACACAAACCACTCGTGTCCATGACACTAACAGGCAGTATTCAAGTATACTACATTTTTTTCTTAAATCTTAGACCAGCAGAAGAACACAGATATATCTCCATTGGGAGTGGTTGATCACTCGGTTGTCTCGGTTAAGATCCAAACAAAATGTGATAAGTCCTCAGCTGTACCTCTCCATCGAACTGTATGCCAATAATATATTGCTGATTGGGATAACCTCCGTACCTTTATGCCAGATATACCTTTGCGTTAAATGTTTAAACGAATATGCCTTGTATATTATCAGAATTGATGGAATGGTTTATTATTCTTTTAGACTGCTTCATATCCTCTAAAAAATTCAAGCAAAGGCCTAACATATATAGTGGTTGAGTCTAGGATGTGCGGCACAGAAATCCCTATACTTATTGCTTTCAACGCCTTAGATGTTATAAAATAAAATAGACCTTATTTTATTGTCAGCAACCACTGGAAAAATTAATAAAGAACGTTATATATTCATATGCTCAGTAAGCCTTTTAAAATAGCAGACCAGTGGTAGGTGTATCAGAATTTTTGTAGGCATTTTTGACACCCATAACACGAAACTGCGAATAAAATATTAAAAAACTCGGAATTTCTCCTTTAAACGAGTTTTTTTTTATTGATTATACTTCCAAAATAAATTATTAAATTTGTATGAAATATAATAGAAATATTACTTTTTTTATTTTTTTTAAAAAACATTAATGAAATTAATTCATCTTTACGAGTTCAGTATTTTTCAATTTTTAAACTTTAAAACTCTATCAAAATTTTTCTATTGATCCTATTTTTACGATATTTTCAGGGGCAATGTGAAATTTTATGCTTTTTCCAATAATCAGAATATATTTTAGACAAACGTTTTTTCTTAATTCACGCCACCCCATTTTGAAATGTCTATTAAAAAGTAAATAATTAATTTACTCACCACAGTTTTATGTATCACAAATTAAATATAAAAGATCAATGAATAATATATTCAAATTTAAAACAAAAAAGTAGTGTGCTTTAGAAATTTATCTGTTAATTTCGAAGTTTAAAACCTTTTTTTATTAAACCACATTGTTTTTTTATGAAACCTTGGTCCTTGCTCCTTTAATAGGAAAGGAATAGGTGTTGAATTACATTTTTCGAGTAGTTATAAGCTTGGAAAGACATGGGGGTCGAATTATTCAATTTTTTCACAAAGTTTCTGACAAAACTAGAGCAGTGGCTTAATTTCCACGACTTTTAAGAAATAACAATTAGGGTGCTGATAAGGAAAAGTTTCTATTCCAACAATCATCAATAGACCTGAGGTAATTTTGTCAGCATCTGGCAAAGCAGGACTCTTTGCCAAAATACTTTGCAGCAAATACTGCTATTTGCGACTTGGGCTGCTTGCACCTCACCTGAATTCCTTTTGTGACTGAATACATGGTAGGCGACATGCACATCCTTGCGTGATTCTACACAACTTATTAAAAGCCTATTGCGTGTAAGACATTCCAACTATAAAGCTAAAAGAATTGCACCCGAAAATAACCCCCATACTTACAAAGCTATTAAATTTTATCGGTGCCGTAATCTATACGCAGTGTCCATGAACAATGCTTCTCTTTTACAACTGCGTACCCGTGGAACACTGTTCAGCTTGCCTGGTACCAGGCAAACTACAATCTCATAACATTAAAGCACAATATAAACACGTGCCCAAAGTGATTAAATTGACCTTGACTTAAACTATTACTGGTTACTACCTTACCGCTTCACATTAATTATCCCTTATCCTTGAATGATTTCGGGCTTGATAAGTGGTGACTCCCTTGTAAGAAAAGAAAAATATATAAATTATTCGTTTTCGCCCCTCTAACAACACAAAAGATTCGTTTCTTTCATTTTAAGGGCATTTATGACATTTATATGATTTAATTTCCATTGTTTTTACATAGACATCACCACGTATCAAGGGCCAGATGATGAGGGTTAAAGAGTGTACAGTGGAAATTGGACAATATAGTAATCGTTAGTAATGGAAAGTCGGAAACTTTTACTTATATGGAACGGCTCATCAAAAACTTATTTACGTTAGACTTGAGGACAACCATATTGTAGTCAGCTGGAAAGCAGGAAAGCGGGAGACAATTCCACAGGGGTGCAGTTCTAAGAAAGAAGCTTTGCTCATGGAATCTACGTTTAAGTTTAGGCACAAATAAAGAGTGGGGGAAATTAGTGATAGTGTTTTCTGCTAGACGGCTGTTTCTTGTGAAAGTTTGGCGAGGTGGGGACGATAGTTTGCAGCTCAGCCGAGCACTTGCATGAAAATTCCGATAAAGCAGAGATAAACTCGCAAAATCTTTCCTATGAGATAGAGGGGACAGGGAAGACAAAAGAACATTCCCTACGAGGCTACAAAGTCTATTTTGAACTCAATCAAGGCATGATAAATCCTTTCTACGAGCTCCTGCCCAGATGTGGCAATAGTATTCCATATTTGGACGTACCTGACCCTTATATAGATAGATTTGCATCAGTACTGAGATATCTAGTGGATTGATAGAAAGAGTCCGTAATTTTTCCAACGGATTTAATGTATGCGTTCCATTATCGATCAGAAGTAAACCTCAAGCCTAGAAGCTTGTCAAAAAATGAGGCCTCCCCAAGACGAGAGCCATTCATTTCATTTGATGTCAGATGGGGATCAGAGCGTTGATAATGTCAAGATAAAAGCTTGGTTTTAGATGCATTAAAAGTAACAAGCCACCTCTATCTCCATTGTACCACATGCACAAGATCAGAGGAGAGAGAACCAGAGAGAACTTGGTCGTTTACTGTCTTAGATGTGCTAGCATATATAGTAGTGTCGTCAAAATAAATATCTATGAATGATGCAAGGATGTGATTTGGAAGATCATTAACGTAGATCAGAAGGGGATTTGGACTCATGATGAACCGCTGAGAGACTCCAGTATAAATACTGAGAGCTTATGATGTCTGCCTATCAACCACTACTTTTATAAACCTATTAGAGAGAAATAATTTTATAATTGAGAAGACATTTCCAGCTATACCGTAGCTGGAGATCTTGTGAAGTAAACACTTCTTCCATACCCTACCAAAGGTATTTTATATGCCGAGAGCAGTTACCCTGGAATGGTAGCCTCCGTCGAGAGATTCGCTTATCCTATGACATATAGCTGTAAGCACATCTGCTGTAGATCTAGCAGAAGGATAACCATATTGCGTGTCACTAAGAAGGTTATTTTTTATGAGATGGTTGATTACTTCTCTATTTAACACATCTTCCAGCAACTTACTCTTGAAGCACAGGAGACATATTGGTTTGTCCAGAGAGGGAGATGAGTGATCGCCTGAATTATTAAATACAGGGCATACTGATGAGATTTTCCAGGGTGATGGGAAGCAATTGTCCTAAAGACCACGTTTAAACAGTTTGGTAAAGATGGGTGCTGATTCTGGTTGAAGTCATTTGAGTACTATAATTGGAATACCGTCAGGGCTAGTTGATTTACTGGAATCAAGGTTTTTGATTAGCTTGGCAACATCAGGTATAGATATTTGCATATCACATAGCGTGTTTTCTGATACAGGAGACAATATTGGAGGTTGGCGGCCTTAGTCGAAAAGGGTAGAATTAGTTGCAAAGTTCATGGCAAAGAGTTTGGTTTTGTCTGATGCTGAGGAGATTATCTCAGGTCATTAATGATAGTTGGGATCGAACACATGCTTCTGTGCAGGATTCTGTTTGCTATTTGCCAAAACTGGTGGGAACCAACCGCTGCTCATTTACTTTGGACTTGGCGGACTCAGCATACAACTCTCTGTCGTTCTTTATTACTTTTTACAGTGGTTGCTGTCAGTCCTTAAATCGGCTTTAGTCTCAGTACATCTATTACGTTGGAATAAATGGAAAAGGGATTTCTCTGCGCAATGGCAGCAGCACATTCTGGAGAGAACCACGGCTGACTGCTAAATTTTTGCTGGAATTTTTTCGAGCATATGAAACGGTCTATACCTACAATTATCCATTTTGTCAGGTCTGATACTATAGATTCCACACTTTTTAAACATAGAAATAGAGGTAGATCTGATATGAATGTACGGAAGCTACCCCTGTCAGCCATACATTATCGATATACAATACGATGGAGAGATACATCTGAGGACGTATTACATACCATGGCCGAAAGATCAGGGCAAGTTGTGAGAAAAAGGTCTTGGAGACTTGCATACTTACCGTCAGGATCGGGAACACGGGTGTGTACGTGAACTATCTGAGTGAGATCATAAGCAATGTAGAAATCATGACAAAACCTCCACTCATGATCGGTCTTGTTTGAGTGAGCTAACTATTCCACATTGTGAACATTAAGTCTCCACAGACATGAATATTAGCGGAAGTATTGGCAGGTAGCACGTGGTCAATTTTCTAAGATATGCTTTTATAGATAGTACCTTCGCTCTTGTGGGTGTGATAGAGTGCAAATATAAACTCAGTACTTTGCGCAAGTGCAACCCAGAAGCACATATAGGGTAATATAGTATCTTCTCTGGAGATGTCCCAACCACATGGAAAGCCATCTTTTATATAGGCACATAGTCCACGCCCAGGATTGTCCTGGGGGTCAGATTTGGAGGTTACATTAGAGTAGCATTTAAGTATGAACTCATCGCGGGAAATAGTCCGTCCAATGCCAGTTTCGCTTACAAATACGAAAATATTGGGTGGTCAGGATGAATATTTATTACCGAGAAAAAACAAGCATCTACCCATATTTTCGAGATCATTATTGACATAAACAATACGTTGCTACACGTACGTAACAGTGCGGATATCGGAATAGTATTTAAAAGAATATTTAAATGACGTATTATATGCCCACACCAGTAATACATTATTAAATTTGCAAAAACTCTCTAATTCATCAAATCTAACAATTCCTTATACCAGCAGACAAAAACAAGATTACTATTTATTAGACAATGCGATACGTTTTCAATTCAGCTACAGTCGCTTGCTCTAAGAATATTTTTTCAAGTATCCATTGCTCCTTTGATATATCTTTTATCCGCCTTAGTTTATATGTCGGCTATATATACATCAGTTTATACTATTTCATTTCTATTCATTAATATATTACTGCCTCACAAAATGTCTGTGGCTATAAAATGATGCATTGTTTTCATAATGTTTGTATTCGAACTTGGTTTGATAAAACATACCATTCCTTGACAGAGTTAAAATTCGGCTTCAAAACCTTGTAGGTGATTCAGCGTTTTCCCCTGCAGCATCTCTCCACCGATCAGACGATGCTACGTTGTTTATACTGTATCGTAATTTTCAGGGCAAGCAAAATAATTCACGTATGAAAAGATGAAATATGCTATCGCTATAAGAACGTATAGAAAACATATTCGTTTAGTATGTGTTTTTTGTCAGTAAATTTTGTTTAGACGGTACCATCTTCAAATAATTTTATCTCTGATAGACTTTCATGACTTCATAACAGCATAACTTAAACTATTATATCTCTATGAAATTCAGGTTTTGATGCTGTTATTGCTTTTTAATTCTATTAGATTTCGATATACATTTATTTTAACGTAGTTTTGGAATCGATGGTAATTTGTCTGGATTCTAAAATATTTATACTATTCATAGATTCAGTATACGGTTCTACCACTTCTGTACAGGAAATGATTTCAGTTTACAATTTAATCCCAATATATTTTAATTATATCATTTAAATGCAATTCAGATAATGAAGACTTTCATCAGTAAGCGATGTCGATATGCGAAAATGCCGTCGGCGCAAAGCCCCTAAAGAGTGCGTGTTTCTTCATGACGACCCTATGTAATCTGGAAAAAGAAATAAAATAATCTAAAAGGTAGAATAATATT
Organism: Euprymna scolopes; assembly: GCF_053919585.1. NCBI lineage: Eukaryota > Metazoa > Mollusca > Cephalopoda > Sepiida > Sepiolidae > Euprymna > Euprymna scolopes. The sequence continues at coordinate 100,014,740 of NC_136484.1, forward strand.
ATGAATATAAGTAAATGTTGGTTTACAAGTGAATAACATAATATACAGGAGCTGAATCGTTATATAGTTTCCCACAAATTTACATATGACATATTGGCAGCCGAAATGAATTATGTCACAAGTGACACCAGCTATAAAACTTAATTATATACAAGCTAACAGGTAAGCTGTGTCTTTAAAAAACAGTATCATCTGTTATCTACTTGCTTCAGGGCTAGTTTCTGACACACTCCCGGTAACAATTGTATTCTAAGATATAATATACACCCTGTGGTTGATTTTATATACGTATTTCTTTATATTACCTTTATGCAAAATACGTACGCAAATTTACATTTGTAATAAATGTTCAAAATATATAGAACAGTTTCCTAAATATATATTTCCAGAAATGATTGTTGTCAAGTTGATATTGACTACACATTAAAATAGATCAACGATATCAGTGAAAAATAATTATAACTATAGTCACTTAATATACGAGACCTTGTACCTAAATAGAATAACAACACAGTAACAAAGGCGTTACTAGTTTAAATATATAAAATCATACCATATCAGTATGTAAATGTATAAATAAAATAGCAGCGGTATATTCCTTCTGAAGATATGCATGTGTAAAATAGCAAAATGGTGCATGTTCATGTATCAATAGACGACGATGATTGATTAGTATACTAGTCTGTAAGAATATGTATATAATCATTAAACCTTCCTGGATAATTAACTAAAGAGTTATTTATAATAGATAGTTTCATATTTATATTAATAAAGAATGATAAGAATATAAAAACAACTACTTTAAGTATATATTAAACTTAGCATAACGCTTTTTTCTATATAACATTAAAACCAACAAATAAAACGACAAACAATATGGATAAGTTAATATATATATATATATATATATATATATATATATATATATATATATATATATATATATATATATATATATAAATTACTATCATAGAACTAAACAAATGGTTTCCAAATAACGCATATTCAGATAAATTTCCAAATTTCCGCGAGTTAGCATTGTGTAATATGGTTGGTTGTTTGTTTTTGTTATACGGCATATCAACCCTTTTCAGGTTATTTAATGCCGAATCAAAAATTTTGAATAATTTTTTTTAATAGTATATAGTTGTTGTTTTCAAGGCAGTTTCTGTTTAATTCATAGTTAATACCCTAACAGATATTACCACTCCGGGTCAGAGTGAACCTAGGAACAATGGCAATTAAAAAGTAGCTCAACACTGGCCAAAGCCCGCAAGCAATAATAAATATAAAAAATACTTTTAAGCAACCTTGTTGAATAATTGTGAAACCCGGCAAATTTTTTTAAATATAAAAGTTAATAATGTATCGTTGAATATATAGACTATTCATATAGACGCAAAGATGATTCTAAAATTTGATAAATAAAATACCTCGCCAAATAAATTATTGGGTATTATGAGAAAACTTCGTGATCTAAGAATGAAACACGTTAGTCTCTCTAAATCCATTTTAACAGTTAGAAACGTGCATCGTAGTGAATCTGATATTATTTTCGAGTTAAAATGTAATAGCTCTCGCACGAACAACAATAATATTACTACGACTACTACAACTATTAATAATAATAATAATAATAATAAAAAGATAGAGTAATAGCAATAGCATACTTTATAACAGTGATAATACTAAGAATAAACAGATAACTGATCGATTTTCAAAAGAAATATGATTGCCATGTCGCATAATTATAAACGTAAAACAATTGAAAGTCTGAAAATAAATATCGCCATCATAAAATTGGTTCGCAGAAGTAAACAAAATATTTACTATAAGTTTTTAATGATATATATATAATGTGTGTATGGACATATTATATAAATTGTAATCATGAATTAAAAATTACAGGTGTTCTCATTCATTAAAATGTTTAAAACAAAAGTCACATTCTCCAATAAATAAGGAAATAAATATTTTTCTATCCCCTTCCTATCATTTTAAGGGTTTAGATGAAATACTCAATAAGATAAACTTTACTGTACATTTTCATAATTTTCATTTGTCTTTCCCTATGTCTCATAATCAGGATCATTCCGAATATAAAATATTTGTTGTGTTATTAAATTATTCCTCTCATATATATATATATATATATATATATATATATATATATATATATATATATATATATATATATATATTATACACTAGCAAAAGTACCAGTCGTTGACTGGGTTCAAAAACAGCCTACAGAAAATGGACTTTGACTTATGAAAGTATGATAGCTTATGAAAGGAAGTGCTGTAAAGAGATAGCTTCGAATTTGTGAATATAAAAACTAAAGCAAAATACGATGGAAGTAAAAATAAAATTGATAAAGCCCATAATTTATTATACCATTCCTGCCCACACTTAAACACTTATCACAATATTCTGTCGATCTATATTAAAAAAAAAAAACTTTCTAAACTTTGTGACATATTTCCATTCTTTGGAAGTCAGGCGCGAAGGAACCCCCCATAGTTTTATTATACCATATTTCTTCAAACTGAAACATAATAATCAAAGTATACTTACACAGATAGATATGAAAAGTCTTTATGAAAATGTGTGCCACTTTCCATTCTATGGAGGCCAAGCGAGAACGTAGACCCCACAGTTTTATTATACCAACCCTATTTAAGTTGAAACATACTTATCAAAGTATTCTCATATACCTCTATATAAAAACACTTGTAAAAGTTTTTTTTTTTAATTTTTTATTTCCATACTTTGTAGATGCGCGAACACAGACTCCACAATTTTAATGTACTACCGTTCTGCAAGATCAAACATACCCATTCCTGTGTCTCGATATATCTTTTATCATTATATATAATCAGATTTTTTAAATAGCCACCATATAGGAGCCTATTCGTGACCAGACACACACACATACACACACATTCAGCTTTATAGTATATATATATATATATATATATATATATATATATATATATATATATATATATATTATAAAGATAAATATAGAGGCGAACATAACATTTAGCTAATTTCATAATTATCGAGGCTGATATTTGTGTCCGTTTATGTTGTTTTAACCAGTGCATTCCAATTATAAACAAATGATTAATGTCAGGGCATAATTATTAAACTATCAACATAATAGATTGTCCTCGCTATTTATTATAATTACGTTGCTTAAAAGAAAAACAAAACAGAATGGCAAACATTCTTGTGAGAAATGCAGTCAGGACATTTATCATACAGAAACACACTCTATGAGCTTCATAACGTGTAAAGCCGGCGTCCCATTTTAAATATCACTAATAATCCTATGAGTAAACTAATTTACACGGTAAATCGGTTTCGATTTTCAGCAGCGTCAGTTTATTTTATAATTTGACGTTTTATTTGATTACTGTCTGGACGCCCGGCGTAGCCTGGTCGTTCACTACGCTTATACATATTTTTTTTTATTTATATAATTTTAATTTTGATCCCATCTCTATCATTATAGACTCAATCTTCAAATAAATGTTATATTTTATGAGGAGTAATTTGTCCGGTGGTCTTATTCTTAAAAAAATATAATGATAATAAAAATAATAGTGCCGTTCATTAAATTCTGTCTGCGTGTGGTTACAATATCACATTAACTGCTATTATAGCTTGACTATTTGAAAAATAGTCTTCCGTCTCTTATAGATGAAACGAATATTTTAACAGGGGGGATATTTTACCGTACACCGGGTACAGTTTGACCAGTGTAATGTAAATATATCTGCGTGATAATTCGTTTTATCTAAAGTAGAAAAATACTATTTTTGATCGGATTTTTGTTCCATGTTGATAATTATCGAACGAATTTCTGTACGAAAAGTATCTAAGCACACTCTCAGGAGTATAAAATAACTAGGAGTGCAATCTGTTAAAAATGAGCTCAGCTGTTTCGGAACATATGAGGAACGAACTCAGATACACAGAAAGTTACTTCTATATAAAGTAGGAATTTGTGTAATTTGATTAGTTTGATATTGAAAAGAACATTTTCTTTTTAAAGTAAAAGAAAACTAAAGAATGTATTAATGAAAAATTTCAGTAAGAAAAAATAGTAATAAAGTAATAATTTTTTTTTAGAATTTGGAGAGGGTACTCTTCCATAAAAGATCTATCAACTACCAGCACATAAAACTGAATATATGCGAAAATGTAATTAATCGATAATCATCCTACTTTTTCCTCACTTCTTGTACCTGCATTTATTTTGTAATTTTTTCTTTCAATATAATATGATACTTTAGATGTGTTCGATACTGTGAGATTTGCTACTCTGCTGCATAGGTTATAACATTGTAAATTTTACATATGATTAAGACAATTGATAGACAAATTATATAAATACGTTAGTAGTTTTTTCTTCTTCTTCTTTTTCTTCTTCTTCGTCTTATTATTATTATCATCATTATGAAAAACTGATGATGAAGGTGGCTGAGAATGTGGTAGGGCTTTTGGAGACAAGTATGACTCAATGGAAAACGGTACTGACAGCAAACATAGAGGAGATGGGACAGGTTGGCATGACACGTGGAATATTTCAAGGAGATTCGTTATGGCCGTTTCTTTTTGTAATGATAATAATGCCACTGAGAATCCGCTTGAAGAGAGAAAAACTATAGTATACTTTTGGACTCGTAGCAGACGCCTCAATCATCTACTCTTTATGAAGGATTTGTAAATATTCGGTAGAAATGAAAAGGAAATGGAGAGACTGGTAGAACCTGTGGGGGCATACTCAGGAGACATTGGGATGGAGTTTGGGATTAGTAAATGCACGATGGTCGTGCTGAAAAGAGGAGTAAAGATTCATTCAAATGGAGAAATCATGAAATAAATAGAAGATATAGGGTATAAATATTGGAGTGCTGGATGGTGTAGGCATCATGAACAGAGAAATTAAGGAGAAAGTCAGGAAGGAGTATCATAGAAGGGTGAAACTAATTGCAAATTCGAAACTGTATGGAGGAAACCGAATAAAAGCAGTGAATACATAGCCAGTCAGTGTTTGGAGATAGAGTGCGGGAATTTTAGAATTGTCTGACAAGGATTTGCATGTCATGGATATCAATATAAGAAAAGTTTTAGTAATGTTTGGTATATTTCACATTCGAAGTAGCGTAGCAAGACTGTGTTAAAAGAGGACACACAGTGGGAGAGGATTGAAACGTGTAAAAGATTGTGTTAGAACGGAGGAGATGTCGTTGAAGGAGCATATAGTTAGAAGTGAGGAGTGGATGCTTAAGGTTTTGGCAATGAAGTGGAGGTGTGTGAGACCAGGTATGATTATGTGAAACGTAATGATAAAGAAAGGGCAGGGGAACTGGCTTGGAAGAAAATGCATGCAGGTTCGTCCAGGATATAGCAGAAGTGGCTGATGACAGATCATGTTAATGGCTTAGAGCTGAGTATCTGGCAACGACTACTGAAGCTTTTGTTTTGGCACCACAAGAACAGGCCTTACGAATACGATTGTTTAAAAAAGTGGTTCTAGGAGAGGAAGTTGCTGCGGAGTTCCGGATTTGTGGTAAGACCTACGTGTCCCTTGCGCACCTTGCAACAGAGTGTAGTGGAATGGCACAGAGAAAGAGTACTGCAAAAGACACGATCGAATTGGACTCCGGATATATTGGGTGTGTTAAGGGTTGGGGTGAAGTGTGCTGGAAAATAGTTTGAGGAGGTGCCTGATGAAGTTAGAACAGGATGTCAAGATAGAGGTATGGTGGGACAAAAGTGTAATAACGACCAAGCAATTGGAACATAATCGTCCGGATTTGGTCGTCATTGACAAGGTCTCGAAAAACTGTCAGATTATAGATTTTCAGTACCTTGGAACAGGAATTTGAGAGAGAAGGAGAATGAGGAGTGGAACAATTATGCTCCATTGACCTTGGAGATAAGGCGTATACACGTAGTTAAAACACAAATAATCCCGGTCGTAGTTGGTACACTAGGAATAGTGTCAAGCCGTCTTGAAAGACAATTGGAAAAACCACGAATCCCCGATGTTTTAGGCGGACTTTAGACATCTTATATTGTAGGCACCACCAAAATCCTTAGGAAAACCCTTGATCTTTGAAGCTCTTGGTTTGAAGCCGGGATTGATGGAAATCCACTGGAAATTAATCCCACCCCTTTCCAGAGAGACATTGGTAAACTAAATCACAATTATTATTATTATTATTATTATTATTATTATTATTATTATTATTATAATAATAATAATAATAATAATAATAATATTTTTGTATTATCATTTCGAATAGTAATCGAAAGTCGTTATTCCTGGTAGTAAATGTAAAAAAATATTTTATTTAAATCGTTTTAGACGTTGACAAAATTTTATTTTTTTATAATGGGGAAGCCCCCTTGTTTCATTCTGCTAAAAAATAAATACATATTTTTATATTCAATTATGCATAACAAAATTAGAAATCATTTGGATCTTAACAGTTTAGCCTGTAAACAGACGCCATTTTTAATCGTGTTCAAATGTCGAACAGATATACATGTGTATAAAGAAGAGAAATAAAAGAAGAACGGAATGTATTTACCTAAAAATGGAGTGAGTATGTAAAAAAGAAGCCATTTCTTAAATTTGATTAGGCAGTTTTGTTAAAAAACGCATACATATATACATATAAATAGATATACATATAAAAAAGTATACATTAAATATGTACCCGTGTTTTTTATTAATTAAAACAATGCAACGAAAAACGTAGGACATGTTTGATAAATAAGAAATAATGTGAACAAAAATGTCATTGTAAGGTATCCGTGCCTTAAAATAAGCATGCAAAAAGTACTTGTCAAAAAGAAAATTCGCGCAGAAAATATTTGCTAAAAATGATGCAAAAATTATTTGGCAAAATCAAATTTACTAAGAAAAGGTTTTAAAAATGTGAATTTTTTTACATCTTTTTAATTTTTTATTTTATTTTCCTAAAAGTATTACTTACGCATTAGTAGGTTAAAGTGTTAATACAAACAAAATGGGTGCAGTTTAACCTCTTGCCCAGGACTATTTTTGTTAATATATAGAAATTTATGTACATATAAGCCCGTGAAAAAATTATTTAGTCGAACCTCCAACAATTTGCAATAAAATTCTGATTGTCGTTAGGTTTGTGCAAACGTAGAAAAAGATTCTATACCGTAAATCTGAGAGTATCCTCTAGCAACAAATCGAGCTTTGTACTGTTCAATGCCTGGTGTTTTAGTCTTTTTGTAACAATACATCTTGTAGAAATAACATGTTTATATTTCGGGAGAGGTACTACCGTATAGGTATTATTTTCGGTCAAAGCATCTATTTCTTCTTTCATAGCTATTTTCCATTCATTACTTTGTTCTGAATTAATTGCTTCGTTAAAACTTTTTGGCGTATTTTACATGTAATAGCAATAGTCGATTTGATAAACTTTTATATTGTCGACCACAAAAAAAATCGGGCCGCTTCTATTTCTTTTGGTATATCTTTCGACTTTAACATCATCATCATCATCATCATGGTGGATACTCTTTTCTCCGCCATCTTCATTTGTTTTAATAATTTGAAGAAATATCATTTCATTCTCTTTATTTGACGGGGGTTCGTCTTTAAAATTAAACGAGTCTGTGAATTTTAGACATTGAATTTATTTATTACATTTTTCTCTAGAAAAAATACTAAATTGGCTAGACTGTTTTTATCGTATCCAAGAAAAGACTTCTATCGGTTTTAATATTTAATTTACTCTTTTTATCTATATATGGGAAGCAAGATGAACCAAATATATGTATTCGGCTTAAATTTGTTTTTTTTTTACCACAGAACGCTTGATATGGGGTTTTAGATAGTATTTTGCTAAAACAAGTTTTGCGTATATAGGCAACCACCATAAGTGCGTACGCCCAGAGGGTTTTGTGAGTTTTGATTCAATGAGTAGACATGTTGCCATTTTAAAAAGTGTCCGTCATGTTCGTTCCGCAGTCCCATTTTGGTGTGGCAATCTAGAAGCTGATTTTTTTATGCTTGATACGATGATTAATTATTAAAAGTTCAAAGTCTTTAGTGCGGAATTCCATACCGTTGACTGAGCGAATACTTTATCGTGCGTCGGCTAAATATTTTTTAGTTGCTAGTAGGGTATCAGAACTGTTCTTTAAAAATACACCATAATTAAACCTGACTTGTCATCTACGAAATTTCAACACGCATCTATAATGTTCTCTGACCATCGGTTCCACGGGACCGTTGAAGTTACAATGCACCATTGATAGGATTTTCTCGGCCTTCTGGTATGATATCTTGCTTTCATAGTTTGAAATTTTCCCTTGCATACAGACGTCGTAGTTGAAGTTTTTTGATAGTTTTATTTTCATTCCATCAACTACAGTCAGTAAAATATTATGCCGACACTCAGCCCGACAGATGAGGGACCGGGAACCGGCCCAGTACCTATTGGGTTTAGGTACACCGCCTGGGTAATACCCAGGATTTCCACCCTCCCAGGTCTTGCCATCGGTATTTCCGGCGGAGCAAGTTCATTACTTGTTGCCTGAGGCGCCCCGACCGGGTAATGCCGATGGTGTTACTCAGGCAATTTTTGCAATTGCAGGAGTGCCCCTCTTTAGGGGAGCCTGCTTAGATCCTCACTTTTCGGTCTTGTGCCAAATATTGCTGTTGTGGGCAGCAATTAAATATCTACCCCATTATAGTACAGCTATGATGAGATGTGTCTCCTAGCGGCTTCGGCTGCAGGGAGACAAAGTAGAGTACTCATCAAGGATTCGTTCTTGACACTCAGTCCGACACTTGAAGGGTCAGGAACCAGCACGCACCTGTCGGACTGAGGTACACTACCTGGGTAATTCCCAGGAGGTCTACCCTCCCACGCCTTGCTCCCGGGCTTTCTGGTGGGAAAATTTTATTGCTTATCGTCTGAGGCGCCCCGACCGGGTATTGCCAGCCGACGGGGTTACTCAGGCAATTTTTTTTAATTACAGGAGTGTCCCTCCTTTAGCGGAGCCTGTTTACATCCCCACTTTCAGGCCTTGTGCTAAATATTGCTGAGGTTGGCAGCAATTTAATATCTACACAATTATAGTAAAAATATTGTACCAACAAGTTTTGTAAAGAATAAACATAATTATTTACAACATTTTAGACAAGCTAAACATTTTTTGCAAATACAAAACATAGCAGGCCTTATTTTACTTTCCATAAACTTATACGTATCATATGATCATATAAAATATAGGAATTTTGAAACCGGACAGTTCATTATGTGATAACGTTTAATGTTAAATACAAAATAACACAAACGGAGTTAATCGACTTGAGCTCCTTTTGAAAATTACCAAATAAGCTAGGAAATTTTAAGTCGTATTAAATACTCGGTGCCTTCAATGAATTCTTATTCTTTTTGGTATTGAAACTCTTATTGATAGTATACACTTGAAACTCCAGGCCATTTCGGAGTACGCTCCTCTGGCTGCAATGAACTTGTTGTATCGTGTCATCAATTTCTAGAAGGCTCCATAGAACCCTCTTCTGTTAGCGTGCCAATAACCATCGTCACAATCTCTTTTATCTCGTCAGTTTTCATAACGACTGCCTTTAAAGTGTCCCTTGAGATATGGGAATGAGAAAAAGGCACAGGCAGGAAGGCATTGATAACAGGAAGTGTGAGGACAGTCTTGATGCTTCTCTTAGTCAAATATTCTGTGCAACAGATGGGGTTGTGGACTGGTGCATTCGCGCAGATCTTCCACATCTTCAGTTCGCAATTTATTGGAAGCACATTTCCTACAGTGACATTAAACTGGGCAAGTTGTCTATACAACACAGGACGCCCCTTATCCAATTCGTTTTTTTCTAATCCACTCTAGTGTTATGACTTCCTTGCTTCTCCTTACAGCTCTCATTATTCCTCACAGACTCCCTGCCTTCCTTAACCTCTTATGCAAAACATAATTCATAGCATATCATTTTTTAAGTTGTATTCACATCCAGATTGTATTTTTAAAATTCACCAGCTATGATAATAAGACTTAAATCGTGTGTATTCCGATGCCTGCTGCAGAGTTTCATTTGAACCTAACATCAGAAAAATTGGTTAATCATTTAATAACGTCTGTATCAATACCATACTGATTTCTCATAAGTCTACGACAATTTACATCCCTGTACAAAAACGCAAATAAACTTATTTACGGCACCTTGTACTAAACCCGACAAAGGAGATTAAGCAATAAATTTGCTCTTAAAAACATCGACCAACATGTAAGTAAAAGAGTGGGAAAATAAATGGTATGTATTGTTAGTTAATTAAATACCTATAGTATTTTGAAAAAATAAATCCATTTATTTCTAGATATAAGAAACACAGAGTAATGAAACGATAACTACGATGTCATCAATATATATATTTATTACTAGCCTGTAACATTACTTGGTTATATTTTCCATGTATATATACATTTGCAGTTATATGTACGTGTTGTATTTTCATATAACCAGCATATTCGAACATATTACTAATACTACTTGGTAATTTAATATATCTATATAGACACGCATACACACACATACACACACATATATATATATGCATATATATATATATACATACACACACAAAGTTACTCAATTAACACACACACACATATATATTGTCATATATAAAGAGTGAGAGGGGAATAATGTTTTCATATTGATAAGTGATGAGTGCTATTTCTACTATTAAATATATCTTCTGGATTCATTTATTATATAGTGAATTACATCATCCAATAGTGACGTCCTCCTTATTAATTCATGTATATTTAATATGTTTGTGCGTGTGAATCAACCAAATTACATGATATATGAAAAAGGTCGAACGCATATATTGCGAGAGCCGATTGAATCGCAGGCGTTCACAGATATTTTAAAGATATCTCATAGGTTAATACACATCTTATACACTAATTTATATATTCACTCACACACACATATAGATATATGTATGTATGTAACATCCATATAAATATAGCTAAACACGTATACATCTATATATTATATGAATCTACACCTGCACATATATATATATATATATATATGTGTGGGGGGGTGTCTGTGTGTGTGTGCGTGTGTGTGTGTGTTTAGGGAGTGCGTGTTCTTATTTATGCAGAGATGTTTATGGCTGAAGCTGCTTGTTTGCCGTCTTAAAATCTTGCCCTGGGCATATCGCCATCGATTGGAAGGAAAGATGAATAAAGTAAGGGTTTTATATGATTCATCAAGTGAAAATTCGCCGAGTGCTTTATGATTCATCGCCCCAGTTTGATAGGAAAATACAGCAAGCGTTTGAATTGAAGCCAGGGAGGAAATCCGGATAAACCCCAATTAAATAGGGTCTCGGTAGTTTGGGCTCGTGAAAGTGGAGGGAATTTTGTGAATACAATTTGATGTAAACAGAAAAGGATGAGGGTAGTAGAATGGCCAATAAAGAGGAACATTAGATCTATAGGCAACCAGTTATTTGGGCAGCTGAATACGGTCCACGTACCACACGTACATAAACATATTCCCTAACTTCAATCTACTGTGTTACTCAACTTCGCTCATCGGAAGGCTACATTTTTTATTATTTATAAATTATTAAATTGTAAAAGATGTACTGCGTTAACTCATTTTAATCAATTGTAAAACTCACCGCTATCGTCAATTGGCAGTTTGCCGACAATATTATTGCATTTCTTTTTTATAAAAATATATAAGTATACACACACACACACACACACACACACACACACACACACATATATATATATATATATATATATATATATATATATAATAAATTCCACATCCAAACAACGTCGCAGCTCACAAGAGCAATGTCAGTCAACGAACCGGAAGTCCAAGACTCGAGATTCGCCCTAATTTGGGCTCATCAGTAAGGGTTTTGTCTAACTGATGGGCCCAAATGAGGGAGAAACTCGAGTCTTCGACTTCCGGTTCGTTGACTCTCATGGCTCTTATGAGCTGCGACGTTGTTTGGCTGTGGAATTTATTATATACAATCTCTCACATCCTGAAAATCCTATTATTAGTTGCTCATTTTGTTAGCATTTCTGGATGGCGTCGTCCTTTCGAGTTAAAAACTCCTACTTGTGAGACATCGGCCTGGGTTATTGACTGGTTGGATGGCCACGTGCCTTGTCGAGACGAAGTAGGTTCATTTCACAGTCGGATTTCGGCGCGGTTTGCTTGATCTGTGTTGGTTAATAGAAATTCTTGTGTGCAGGGCGTTTGCTCAGTTGGTAGAGTGCTTGCCTCGCATGCAAGAGGCTCGGGTTTCGAATTCTGAATTCGCACGTGTCTAACAGATGAGCCCAAATGAGGGTGAAACTCGAGTCTTCGACTTCCTGTTCGTTGACTATCATGGCTCTTGTGAGATGCCACGTTGTTTTGGCTGTGGAATTTATTATATACAATCTCTCACATTCTAAAAATCATATATATATATATATATATATATATATATATAAGTATGAATGAAGAATATTGTATCATTCTTATTGAATGTCGTATATTGTATCATTATTATTAATACATACATTAATAACATGGACTCTCTTTCTGAACTGTCTATTAACAATTAAATTAACTGATTCTGAAGTGTTTTATTTACGAAAAAAATTCCCTCTTAATAACTGGAATTTTATTTTGACAGTAATTTCTCGTTTTCAAATATACATGTTCAGATTAATATACAATTAAAATTAAATTATTAGCAACACACGATCAATGCATTAAGTGAATCAAAATGTTTATATTATAATGGATTTAGTTAAGGTAATATTGTTATCCTCGAGAATAATTACGCAAATAGATTGCAATACTTTCTCGTCTGTTTAATAGTAAATGGTTGTTTACTGAGAAATTAAATGAAATATTTATCCGATTTTAAAATAGAAAGTTTCCAAAACTGAAAAAAATGGTTATTTCTTAGTGATGAACGTTGTGTAAGCGGTAACAGCTTGAATAAGTATTTTACAAAGAAAAATATATCTGGAATAAACTTTTACTTGTATTATTACACCTACATTTTTTTCAAGCAACAAAGCATTTTTAAATTATATTACCAGGATGTCAATAAAGATTCAGATTTCTTTTAAAGTGGCGTGCATTATTTTATTTTTCTTTCTTTGAGAATTTAAATGATAAATGCTTCTTTGATAAATGATTTTAATTTACAATTGTTTTTTCATCATTTTTATAATCTAGTAGATATTAGTGTGATTTTTTCAGATAATTCTGTCTTGAAAATTTCGTTTCAATTTTTGTTTTAAAGTCTTCAAAGAATCTAAACATATTTTACCTTGTTGTTTTCAGCTTGAAAGAGATTAGAAAAAGATGTGATAACATTGGTAATAAACGAAATATAATATGGTGTTTGTATTGTTTTGCAATCATAATTTCTTATTTTTTTGTATTTCTGAGTAAAATATAATTAATACAGTATCCTTAAAATTTAATCTGTACAACTCCAACTAAGGCATCCTCAAATCGATTTTGTACATACATTTATAAAATACCCCGGAGAACAGGATTTGTGTCGTATATTGTATCATTTTTCATTTAATTACCAATTCATTTTCTCAAAAACGAAAACAAAAATGTTTACGTTGCTAATTTGTAGGAATATATGACAAACTAGCAAAACCATTTGAAATTCCATAGAATAAGAATATAATATATCAACAAATTTGTTTTGAGAAATCTGATAATTTTGTGAGTATTTCAGTGGACATGTTACTGCATAAAAAAAACAGAAAAAAAAAACAAGACGCACAACGTACGAAATTATTTTCCTTTCTATGAAAATCTTGCCCATTGTGGTTTGAATATAGAACTAACCCAATGGGATAACAGAATAAGTAATGATAAATACTCAAGAAACTAATACATAGTTCAATAGAAATAATAATATCAGATTTTTAAGAGATAATATTACATTTACTATTCATGACCAACATCCCTAGGCACCCACTAATCTTTTTTTGGCACTTTTTTCTCGAAAGTTCCATTTTAGGGTATCTTCATTTTATGCTAAAGCATCACTGCACGCCGAAATTACTAACACTTCATAACTCTAAAAATGCTCCAATAAGTATGTATAAGGATATTTGAAAACGAGGCTACATAAAAATAGTCAATCTTATTTAATTATAAAAAATTAGCATATCAGGATTTTGAAAGCCTCATTTTACAAATTTGGTAGGTTGTAAGCGATTTGAGATTCAAAAATTGTATTTAAATTTTTCAAAGCATAACTAAGAAAAGAACACGCAGAATATTTTAATGGTGCTTCTTTATGTAATATATAAATAAAATGACTGTAAAATAGTGACACAACATTTTATAGAATATGGCTCAGGTTTCTAAATATAAAATACTTTAGGATTAGTTTAAAATAGAAATCTGCCAAAATTGCATTATTGTTATTTGGAATCTATAGCATGTTACATTAACGGATAGAGTTGAAATGTGTATTTTGTTTTAGGAAAAGCATATATAAGCAAAATGCAATTAATAATTGAGTATAATTTCCTACAATAAAGCATTTTTAAATTAAATTACCGGTATGTCAATAGGGATTCGTGTTTCTTTTAAAATGGCGCTTTCTTTTTTTATTTCAGAATTTTGATGAATTATGACTATTCTATTTGTGTCGATGTAATGAAAAATGTGAGTATCATGTTGTTTTATCCATCAATTTGTATTATCCAGTTGTTATAAGAGTGACTTTATTAGATAATGTTGTCTTGATAATTTCATGGAAATAAACGGTGAGTCATTTGCAAACATGTCACCGAAATAAATTTCCGGTTGAAAAAAAAAAAGAGAAAACATGTAATCGATTAAATGTATTTTAGTTGATACTTTTGGAGGAGGTGCTTTATTTTTGTTTTTTTTATGTTTGTTTGTTTTTTTACAAAGGACTACGACAGAAGCGTACACTAACTCAGTAAATAAAATATCGATTTTTCAGGGAATACTTCTGTGTAATATATGTTAACTGCGGCTGACTATTTTTGTCGCACTATCTTTCTCTATATTTCTCTCTATCTCTCTCTTAAACACACACACATAAATACACACCTATGTGTGTATCTGTGTATTTATATTCACACTATTTATTTCCCTCTCTGTTTAATATTGCTACGTTTGCAAATAAATGAGCTTATATTTACACACGGAAGCAAGGTCTGATTTTAATATTTCAATAACAAATATTTTTTGTCATTTAGTGAGGTTAGGAATTGTTTAGGGCTAAGACAATTTATGAATTATTATAAAAGCAATGTGCGAATTTTCATAGTTGTCCGAGTATTCAAACTGCAATTATGACCGAGGAAAATATTCTTTTGAGTGTATATATATATATATATATATATATATATATATATATGTACATGAGGAATGTTATTTAAATTCTGTGAATTAGAATACACTACAATGTATTATTCGAAATCAAATACAAGTCGAGAACAAAAATGTTTCTAATACTATGGAATTTTAAAGATTTGCTCTTACACTGAGGGTTAATTGGGTAGCAAAATAATAGTCATGGCCAAGTTATACTCTTGCGGGTTTGCACATAAATCCAGTATTAAAAATTGTGAAAGAATTTTTATTTGTATAAAAGTCGGTGATGGTGCAAAAATATATGGGTTAAAAGGGATATCTGTATAAGGAAATCTGGGTTCGAAGATTAAACAGTTTAAATATGTGGTGCAAGCCAAGGAATTTGTTGATTGGTCAAATGCACCGGTGCAAAAATAATATTCCAATGGAAATGTTAATAAACGTCTTCAAATTCCAAATCCGAATAGTGAATCGTTCAACTATGGTAGGAGATTTTTACACTGTAGAATATTCTAAGTGAAAAATATGTGTTTAATGATAGAGAAAATCCCGTCACCTCTATCGACTGGGAAATAATAAAATGGAGTATACTAAACATTTAAAAACAGAAATAGATGATATTTCTGGATTGTGACGACATTCTATCTTTAGAACATATTTAAACGCACAAATATTGAAAAAAAAAAAACTTAAGTTTATATCGAGGTATAAATAAACTGAAGAAAAGAGGGAGTAGAGTAACAGTTGGGAAGCCCCTTTGTATCATCTATTTCTAATAAGAAATAGGAAAATCTTAAAAATATTGGATATTTTAAAGAAAGAATTAGTGATTAATAGTTGTGACACTATTTCATGTCTAGATAATAATACATATATTTATAATTATTGTTTATGTAGTTTAAGGGGATCATTATTTGAGTAAGTAATTTCTATCTGGTTGTATTTGCATGATTTTATGTGCAGGAAATGTTAAGTTCATTTACGTGTTTATTATATTTTTCTTGGTCTGAAGTATATAATTATACATGCAGCCTTCGAAATACAACAGCGAAAGTATTTGAACCTGGTCTGAATGATATTGGCGTGTAAAGTATAACCCAATTAATAAAGAAGGGCATTCTCTGAGGCATAAGATTTATTATTAAAGTAGTTAGAGATGTCTCTTTTTAATTATCAATATTTTCATTGTTAAAATAAAACATTCCTTTCTGCATTGACGTGTGTATTTCTATGTATATGTTAATCGGTACATATTTGCATAACTATTTATGCAGTGATGTGTTTATATGTGCAAATATTTCATGCATATCCTGACTAGGGTGTGATAACAGCGTATTCCTTTCATTGTTTTTACTCTTGAGTATATATCCCTTAATATTTTATGTTTTTATATAGACTGTTGTGGTACATGGTTGATTGACCGTGTCTTATTGTGTCGACCATACACTTGAGAGTCAAAAGAATGTAAAGAATATTCTGTTGTCACAGCCCTAATCATGGTTTCGGTGAGAGAAAATTTTCGACAGTCGATATGTATTTTTACTTGCTTAACTGTTGCCATCTATCAGACTATAAATTCATTTTTTATTTTCCTCTCTGTTTTATTCGATGTCACTAGTGCACTATCGGCTTAACTACTAGTTTGAATTTATTTTAATATTGGGCGTGTAATTATGCTTAAAATATAATCTGTTTCTGCCTTAAATTTTCTTAGAATAATTCATTTTTATTTTTATCAATTCATGAGACCGAACTTGTTTTTCTCTCTCGTTGTAAGCATAATACTATTTGTTATCATAAGCTTTTGCAGTAGTAACATAATTTAAAGATGCCATCCTCGAATTTCGACATTGCTCATGAATACTGATAGATTATTCGGATTATAAAACACAAATGAACTACTTCATTTGAATCTCTATCTGGCCAATCAATATTTTATTTAAATTGTACTACACCGTAATTTTTTTCACCGAGCCTGGACTTCATTTCCGATAATATTTTTTGCATTGTTATATAAAGTATGCAGATATGATTTCTCTTCTAATGTTTGTATTAAATTCATGTGTAAACCAAGACAATTACAACTTGGTGATAACTATGATCTAAAAAAAAAGATTTCCTCAGAGAATATTATTTAACATTCCATGAAATATGTAAAATATTACCGTTTTCGACTTCTATTTCATATCAAATAATAAACTGTTGAAAATTATAGTTTACAGAGATTATATTGATTTTTTTTAATGTCAATGCTGTTTTATTTGGTTAGTATTTTCGTATAAACATTAATCATGATATCCATTACAGTTTACAGAAGAATTTGGCTTGAAAACATATTTTTTTATTATTATTATTTATATATATATATATATATATATATATATATATATATATATATATATATATATGAATAAAAAAGAATGCGAAAAGTATAAAAGATTATAACTTTTCTTTACTCGTTTTTAATTGGTGACGTGCAGGAATACAAAATAATATTATGAAAAAAAAAAATAAAAAAAACTTATATTTATATATATAGTTCTTATTTTTTTTTATTTTCATGCTTTCTGGACCAGGAGCGAAGGTAGACCCCGCAATTTTAATGTACCACCGTTCTGCCAGATCAAACATATCCATTCCTGTGTCTCGATACATCTTCTATCATTTTATGCAATCAGTATTTTTAAAATAGTCAACCATATAGGAGCCTATTCGTGACCAGACACATACACATACCCATTCAGCTTTATATATATATATATATATATATATATATATATATATATATATATATATATATAAACATTTATTTTTTATGTTTACAAGCAAAATTATTCTGTAAACTGTAATGGATATTATGATAAATGTTTATACAACAATCCAAACCAAATACAACAGCATTGACATAAAAAAAAATCAATATACTCTCTGTAAATTATGTAGACATGTGTGTGTGTGTGTGTGTGTGTGTGCAATTCAGTCTCAGATATGTCTGTATATTATCTGTTTCATGACGTTAGCCTAGTCACGCATGCTCGCTGGCATATCATTTATTCGTCGAACGCTGTAACTTAATGGACGCAACTTAAGTAGGCCTGTTCTTGTTTTAATCCTTAGAGCTTCATTGGAAACGAGAGAAAAAAACACGAAGATATTATTCAATAAACCTTTTATTACTTAAAAATTGAAGCGCTAAAACCGTCTGGAAATAATGAAACTAAAACCATCTATGAGATCAAAGTGAAACGGAATCAGCTTGCCTTACTTATTTAATGTTTTTCGATGGTTGGCGAAATTGATTTCATGTTAGCAGATGCTTTTTTATTGAATAAATGCAAATATATTAACAAATTTATTGCTTATGTTTGACCGAGATATGAATAAAACCATTTAATTTTTCGTAAAATAAACCAGGCGCAAAAAAAAATAGTTCATGAGACATACTTAGTGTGATGTATTGCATGAATTTTCTAGTATATCAAAATAATTTGTAATGGTGTATTTATTATGAAATTAAGATTTAAAAATTATAATAAAAAAATATTCGCCCGAATTTCTTTTTGCAAGCTCCTGACTTATACTGTGATACTCACCATCCGTTCTTTCTCTCTTAGCTGTTAAAACCCCTATTTTCTGCTTTTTATTTCGTTATGTTCACAGCATTTACTGTCCTTTCATGCAAATTTATATGCTATGTATATTAATAAGCTATCTATAGACAATAGGTTTTCTTTGATATTTCCATACGTTGATTCCCTCACTCGATAGGATAAAAAAACGACGTTATAGCTTGTGTAAGTCACAATATTAATTCTATTCTCTACATAACTTTCTAATGTTATCATCCCAATTATTATAGTTGGGTGCGGGATCTTTGTTCGGTTGCCTCTGCAGAGTGGCGGAGCAGCAATTTCTCTCAAAGGAAAATTAATCTCAATACTATTTTCGAATGGCATATCGTGATCATCAGGCAGTTTATGACGGGCGTCATAATCAGGGGTTTACGAGCTATGATTTTTGGAATAATCGTCCATCGCATATTGGCATGTTTAATTGTAAGATTTCTTCTGACCTGCTACTAGTGTTATCGAATTGCATGCGAACACCTGGACTGAGGCGCAATATCTTATATGATAACAGATTCCATAAGCAATAACCGAGTTTGAATTCGTGATTTTATTCACGGCATACCCCTGGACATCTTGCGGGTAAGGGTTAACCATGCGGTCGTCGTTGTACGGTGAAGTAGATGTTAAAACATTGCCCTTTAGTGTGACGCTATACCAGTAAAACGCTTTTGGAAGTAGAATAATATGTACTCGTCTTAATGTTTTACACATTTCTGTGAGTTCTCTCAACGACAGCATTTTCTGCTGGTTCGAAGGCACACCGCGATAGGAGACGAAAACTCTAATCTTGCATGACCCGCCATGGTAAATTAGGTGGCATTGTCTCTTAGTTTTTCGATTAGTGAGCCTCGCTGGTAAAATATCAACTCAAACTGGAGTATAATGATTAGACATTTCGCCAACGTAGAGAACGCTATGGAGCAAATCGTTAAGAACCACAATCATTAAGTGTAGGAAAGTGGTCACTTCCGTAATAAGATATTCGATTTGTACCTGTGTATAGGCGAAAAATCAATAGACTGACATGCTTCATATATATATATATATATATATATATATATATATATATATATATATATATATAATAGTGGCTAGGGTCAAAAAATTGATGTAGATGAAAAAAGGCAAGGGAAACAGTCTATAAAAAGCATTATGAGTTCCAAATAATTTGTATGTTTTATTTTTTTTGCACATATACGTATTTCTGCAGCCAATTTTAAAAATGAAATCGGCAACAAAGGGGGCATCGTTTGCAAATTAGGTAAAAAACAGTAATTATTCATGGTGATAGAAAAGAAATTTGTATGGGGGAGACGATAAAAGGAAACACTCTCAACTGACACTATTCAGTTAGAAATTCTGAGTATGTTCGTTTTGTTTACACAAGGATGTCTTTCGGTCAACACTTTTAAAAATTAACGTCGGCAACGAGAGGGACCTCGTTTAACACCGTGCCAAATACCATAAATTAGGAGCGAGGGTAGGAAATATTTGCTTGGGGAAAGGCGAAAAGGAAGCAATCTCAACGAACACCAATAAGTTCAGATTATGGGCATGTTAATTTTTTACAGAAGTGCGTCTTTCGCTGATACTTTTAAAATGCACGTCAGCTACCGTTTAACTAATATATATATATATATATATATATATATATATATATATATATATATATATATTTATATATATATATATGGCTAACTCTAGCAGAAGAGAAACCATATTGCAGGTGACCGAACACATAATATTTGCTGAGGTAGTTCTGTATCCAAAACATATTTCAGCAAGTGCCTCATGAGGCACAGGGGACTCATTAATCTGTAATAAGGAGATGGCCGATCACCTGATTGATCAGATTTCGAGGGCGCTGTGAAACATTTCTCCTCAAGAAAAAGTTAAACATTTTTGTAAATATGAGAGCTAGTTCTGGTTGAAGGTTTCTGATCACTATATATAAATGATATCTGACCAGTCGCTTTGAGAACCCATCTTATAAAATATATCAAAGGAATACGAATATCCACATATCGAAGTAAATGGATATAACCTTAGAGAATAAGCGTTCGTCTTTACTAAGTAAAATTTAATCAAATGTTGAAGTAAATAGCATATTCTAGATGAAAAAGTCGATTTAATTTTGCTACGAGTAACTAAGAAATTAAGAAGAAAACTCAACTAATAATAAACATTACTAATACTCCCCTACATTTCAAAAGTTTTGATATAGTTATTAGTTATTGATATTATTTTAAATCCTCGGACTAATGTTCTCATCCTGAGCGTCTTTTTAACAACCTTTCGATAGATGCAAGCTGCGATATATTTTAAGTGTAATTTTTTGGAACTCGGGAGTGTTTTTATCGAACGCGAATTTTGACGGAGTTACGAACGGAATTTTGTAAATAATTTAATACCATATGGGAAGCGTTTATTATAAATAATCAATAATATATGCATAATTAAGTAAAGAATAAGAAATATAATTAGAAAGATAGATAGATAGCTGGATGGTAAATAATTAGTAATAAATATTGATATTTACATCTAACAATAAAGTACCTTTATGGCTGTTAAATTCGTACTAGAACTGTCCACAAATACCTGTGGAGCAGTAGTTACAGTACGTGAGAAAATCAGTTGTAAAACTAATATGCTCTTGAACGTTGAAAGTGTAATTCCCAATGTGCACTACCTTAAAATACAACTGCTAATGTCTTAGGACCTCTATAATGTCATGGTTAACAAAATTTTAGTAAATAAAGATTTTCATTCGAAATTCTGTTCAAATGACAGAAGCAGTCCTGTGTTCGGCCAGATATATCTTAAGATTAGATTAACCGAAAGATACTAAACATAACACTCAAGATGAGTCCGAAGATTTCAAATAAAAATAAGATGTTACTCGATACCTCTTCGTTTAACCTCTTCGGTTTACTTAGAGGTTATAAATGGATATGTATTTTTAAGATATTGCGAAGGCTATTGCAAAGAAATGGGCTCTCTCCTCAGTGTCAGTAGACAACACACATCTGACAATCCAAGGCCAACGTATTATATTGTTGTGGCATCAGTGATTTTGCAATTAGCAGAATATGCTTATACACATCTCAAGTATATATATATATATATATATAGATATATATATATATATATATATATATATATATACGATCAACTAAGCTTCAGCCTTAATCCTCTGTGCAATGATTCATCGCTGTATATGTTTTACAATAATTTTAATGAGCTCAGCCAAAATGTTGGCACTTGTATAAACTTGATGAAAATACTCACGAAAAATTCTGAAAAATCTTCACCTTTTCCTGCCTATATCTGCCGGACAGTCTTCTATTTTAATACTTTCTTCTTTCGAACGTAGATTTGAAATTCACTACCTGTCTTTTGTTTTTTTTTTACTGCCATACAAACATTTAAATGCAGTGTGACTAGATAGCCCGCTGTTCAACTTCACAAATAGTAATCCAAGTAAGAATATTCATTATTTTTTATAATTATTCATTATAAAATAATATACGTGTTAAATTGATATCTATTGATGAATAATCTGGACAACTAGTGGCTAAACGTACACGTTTGAAAACAAAAATATATACTCTGTGAGTTTTTTTCTTTCTGAGAAAGCTAATGTAACACCCTCGAACATTAACAGATATGCAGGATTATTTCAGCCATTGATGTTTTGTTTCAGCTTAATTTGTTTTATTTGTTTGAATAAATAACTACAAAGGAGTTAAAATATCTGTCATAAAATAATTAGAGCAGATTTTTAAATAATCATTTAATAGTGTAATACAAGACACATATAATATCACTAATTAAATTATATGTAAGCCAAGAATCTTTTATTTGTCCTTGATCTGATAAAATAGATCACGTTCAAATGTTTACGGACGTTAACCTTCACACTTTTTTCAAATATAACTACAGCACACACGTAGAATTTCAATGCACTCACGTAAGGAGTTTAATAATTATATATGTATCACTGACAAGTAAGCCAAACTCTGATAAAACTTTTGCTCATGCTTATGATGCGCGGCTAGCATGATAATTCAGACTGACTTTGGGTATATTGTTAGAATATTGACACGAGATTAAGTGACCTCTTTTTCTCCTTACATTAAATAAACACTTTGCAAAAAATAAAGACAAACATGGACGATGTAAAAATTGATGTTAAACATTGTATAGTAACCGGCTCGTCAGATGCACACTTCGGACAAAAAAGGCGAAGCGCGGAACTTCTTGGCACTTTCCGTGTTTTCGGATACGCTATCGATTTACGATTTAGTAGGGGAATCTCGTCTTCTTTGTTGTTGATTAGAAGGAATCGACGGTTTTTGGGTCTGGCCAATGTTTTGATGCTTGTGATTCACCTCGTACATCAAAAGTATGACAGAGAAGGAAATGACTTGCAGTTCTTGGAAAAAGAGGACGATGAAGTAGAAATTACGATTTCCTTTCGCTGTTATTCCCATCACGATATCACCATAAGTCTGTATGTGTGTGTGTGCATATATATACAAGCATACATATTATTATATATACATATCTGTACGCATAGACATGCGTATATAGCTCCATGTATAAACATATATAAGTAGAACTAGAATTTAATTGAGAAGATATTTCGAGCTACACCGTAGCTAGATAACTTGTGAAGTAAACCTTTATGATATGCCGTATCAAGGGCCTTGGATATGTCAAGACCAATTGCTATAGACAAGAAGCCTCTGTCGAGAGATTCACTAATCGTAGGAGAAACAGCTGTAAGTATATCTGCTGTAGATCTAGCAGAACGGAAACCAAATTGCATGTGACTAAGAAGATTATTTTTATGAGATGCTTGACTTCTCTATTATATACAAATTCTAGAAACTTACTCATGGAGCCAAGAGACTTATTGACCTGGTCTGAGTGGGAAATAAAAAATAATCAGAGAAATGTTATGGTATATAATTATTAAAATTACAAGAAAACTAGTCATATAATTACATGACCCATTGAAAATCACAATATCGATTGGGCAAATGTATAGTTATATACATCTTAGTAATCTCATATAGCTTTTTAGAGTCTAACCTTCATTATTCAGGCAGAAAAATAAATCGAAAAACAACTTACTGTATACTAAAAATCGAAAAGAAAAATTATATAACAATATTTCATGAAATATTGCTTAGATAGATAAGAGAAATACACTTTCGTTATTTTATTTCTACTGTAAATTTAATGGTGATTTTTTTTTCTGCAGAACAATTACCATTAACATTTTCATGGGAAATATGCGTATCTATTATAAGAGAATGTTGTAAGTAATCTTGTTCACATTGCGTATAGTTTTAAAAAGAAATTAATCCTGTGTAGTATTTAGTTTTGGTGTGTAAAAATGCATTCACAAGTCCACTTAACATGAAGTTGTCTTAAGCATTACGAAAGTGAACCGCTAGAATATTGCATTTTTAAAGTCAAAATAAACTGTAATCCTTGCTACTTCTTAAAAAATAAAATTCACAAAAAATGCGAGTATATATATATATATATATATATATATATATATATATATATATATATATATATATATATATATATATATATATATATATATGTGTGTGTGGGGGGTGTCTTTATATGAATACGTGTCTATTGTGATCAACCCTATTCTATTTGACTGCCAAAGGTTTGAACGGTCTCTATTAGATTGTAATAAATTCGACACAGCCGCTAATGTCTTCGACTTCTATGACTCGTCTTCACACGAGTGATGACTTAAATGTTACGTTTAGTTAATTTGTTGAAAACATCGATTAAATCGTGTAAGAACACTTTTACGTACCCTTTCCCTCATATTTAATCTGATTGATGGTTGATATTTTTATGCAAATAAATAGGGATTTTAAGATAGGACGGTGCAGGTAAAAATATGAGAGTGTAAGAATGCCGGTATTTATATGTTTGTAAATTTCATTTTGGGGTGACATGTGCAACTAGATCTTGATAAATAAAGCTGTTAGGGGAAGACACGTGACATGACAGCCAGCGAACAATACTAGTCCTAGCTATGCTGATGCGTCATTATTGTATTATTATTAGTTGTATTAGTATTAATAGTCTTAGTTGTGTTCTAATAATGACTAATGTGTGTTTAATTTGTTGATGGACGATATAATTTGGAAAGGTGTTAATAATAAGAGTCTGCATTATCTCATAAAAAAATGTAAGTATAGAAAGTGCATTTTGCTGGCTAGATTAGATTTTCACTACGCTATAAATTACTTATAGGGTGATTCGCTTTTAAAATAAAGGTTTTTTTTGTACGGGTTGCAATGAATTTATAATTGTCGACTTTTATCAATTATATCGAGGAAGCTAATTGTGTCATTCATATTTATTTTATGTGTAAAGTCTAATACCAGATTTTTTAAAGCGAATTTTTATTATTATTAATTGATCTAAATGTTCTGTTAGTAAGATTATGCCATTAATGTGCCTAACATATATATAGGGTTTAGAATGCTATTGCAGATGTGACTTTCCAGCTTTTTTCTATAAAATTCAGAAACTACTAACCTAGAGCCAACACCATTGGACTTATGTCCATCTGGCTATTTACGTATCTGTTGCTGCCCTGGAAAATGTATTTCTATAAAGTATTGTCTTAAAAAACATGAAATCCCCCTCTCTTTTTAAAATAAAATCGAGTCCTTGCTTGCTCTAAGTGGAAACCCACCACGGTGTACAGGGAATGAGATTCACATGCTTACAGGCAAAAACTTAGTCCACAATATGCTATGGTCTATACTGCACTATAGACAACACACTTTTGATTTTATAAATGACAATTATATATAATAGCTTGGATTGACTTTTAAAATGCAAAACTCATTTATCTTGATTCAATTCTTATCTTACCAGAAATATTTTTTCGACCAATCTTGTGTATAACAAAAAAAAAACAAAAAAACAAAACAGTCTTTATACAAGTGTAAACTCCGGTCAAAATGAAGCTTTCCTTTTAAATCGGATTTATTCGATTGTCGATTATTGGTACTTATCGGACACATCCTCAGGTGCATAAATTTGTGTGAGGAAAACTTGCGGCTCAGCTGTTTTTGAATTTACAGTGAACGAACTCTCACTCACAGATATATTTATTTTCTATCTCGACTTGTGTCTGAATGAGAAATATATTTAATCAACACATGTTTATATAATATTATTCTGGATCTCGCAAATAATTATTTATTAGACAGACAAATCAATAAAACGCAGCAAATATATTTATTAATATTTCTATGAAGTGTTTATTTTATTAAATATAAACTTGGCTAGAATAAGACGAATTTATAAGTGTTAATAATGAGAATTAATATAGTGCGACATAATTCATTAAGATAAATAAAATAAGTGTCAGAAACAATATTACTTTATACCTTCAATTAAGCATCTATTAGAATAAAAATATATTTATTTTCTCTGTTATTGTTTTTTACTGTTCAATTTTATGCTTAGTATTTCCTGGACTTCTACAACTTCCTTTTACAGCAATAATCATTTATTCGTATAATGATATTCGTAGCGATACTACTTCTAATGTCAGCGTGTCTCATGTTCTTATGTTTGCTTGCCTGATTGTCAAATATAAGTCAACATTTGCGAATACGCCATTTCTCCGATGCTGTTTATGAGTAAAAATTGGTATTTGGACTTTTTGAAAACGTAACGTATGGACAAATTAAGGAGGAAATAAAGTGAATACAATATGTTGATTAAACACTGTTTAAGAGCAACTTGCACATCAAGTTAACTAAAAATCTGAATAGAATCATGCTACTTAAATGCATCATATGTGTGTAATTATACATCTGATGGAAAACAAAGAGTTGCTACATTTATTAATCTCTATCTCTCTCTCTCTCTCTATCTCTCTCTATCTATCTATCTATCTATCTATCTATCTATATATATATATATATATATATATATATATATATATATATATATATATATATATGGTAAAACTGGTAATTAGTAAAAAAATCTGAAGGGAGTGCTCAATACTATTGCAGAGCAAATATGTGTTTTATTTAATAATTATTAATAATGCGAGGTTAGGTAGACGTATTGTAAGATATGTTCAAAATACATGTTGTTGTTTTTTATATTTAGGGGCTGTATTGATTTGCTTACTGGATAGGGATTTATTTATAGTGTCTAAAAGAAATAAAAAAATATATACATACATGATATAGATATCTATAATATAAAGCTGAATGTCTGTGTGTATGTGGGTGTATGTGTCTGGCCACGAATAGGCTCCTATATGGTTGACTATTTAAAAAAAAACTGATTACATATAATGATAGAAGAGTATCGAGACACAGGAATGGGCACGTTTGATCTGGCAGAACAGTGTTTCATTAAAATTTTGGGGTCTGCGTTCGCAACTGGTCCACAAAGTATGGAAATAAAAAAAATTAAAAAACTGAAAAAAAAACGTTTACAAGTGTATTTTTTATGTAGATGTACATATGAATACTTTGATAAGTATCTTTTAACTTAAATAGGGATGGTATAAAGAAATTGTGGGGTCTGCGTTCGCGACTGACCACCATAGAATGGAAATAGACACAAACTTTAATAAAGAATTTTCATATCGATCTGTGTAAGCATACTTTGATAATTATGTTTCTGTTTGAAGAAATATGGTATAGTAAAATTATGGGGTGTTCGCACCTGACCTCAATAGAATGGAAATATGTCACAAAGTTTCACACGTTTTTTTTAATATAGACCAACAGAATATTGTGATAAGTGTTACAGTGTTAACAGGTATGGTATAATAACTTATGGGGTTTATCTATTTTATTTTTACTTTCATCATATTTTTGTTTGGTTTTTATACCCTCAAATTCAGCCCAAATTTATAACCTTACCTTTTCATAACCTATCATACTTTCATAAATCAGACTCCATTTTCTGTAGGCTGTTTATGAACCGAGTCAACGACGGATACTTTTGCTAGTACAAATATACATTCATATATTTTTCTCCTATACACTATAAATTAATACCTATCCAATAAGCAAAACAATACAGACCCCTAAATATTAAACCAACACCATGTATTTTACATATCTTACAATGCATCTACCTAACCTCACATTATTAACTACACCCGCTTATTTATTTATCCTTTATTTGTTTATTTATCTATGTACCCTTACTTTAAATTACTTACTTAGTGTATATATATATGTATATATATATATATATATATATATATATATATATATATATATATATATATATATATATATATATATATATATATATAATGGTTACCGAAGAAAAACGGGTCCCAACTCTAATTAGGTCAATTTCGTAGTGTTTTGTCCGAATGAAATGAACCTTTGGTAATAACTTGTTTATTATATTCAAACCACCACATAACAACACAAGAGGCGTTGGCCTTTTATCTCCGTTCTACAGCATATGTTCTAGATCGCCTCCATTTAGCTTTTGTTATTTTTATTGTCAACTGAAATGAACAAGTCGGCTTATAGCGACTAAGAAAATTTTAAATGAAACCTTGTACTTGTCAAACACATGCCACCTACATAAAGCCTTTCTCTCTTTCCCTCTCTTTCTCTCTCTCCCTGTCTCTCTCATCTACTTCATATACCTGCTTAAACAAGCAAAAAGCAGTCAAAACTGTAAACCTAAAAATTGAAACTCCTCCTCCTCTCCTTACACCGCCTCTTTTTTCTTTACCATCCTCTCTGCTCCTTCACCTCCCTGTATCCATATATCTCGACCCACGCCTACCTGAATTTGCTACCCCGCACACACAATACAATTTAATGTATTTTAACCTTCAAAACTGAAATATTGTCGATAACCGTCCCCCTACACTTATTATCTCCTACCATCCCTGTTTTTTCTCGTATATCTTCTAATACCCTTTTTTCCAAATACTAACAACCATTTCTGTAAGGTCTGAAGAGGCTTTTGGATCGTAAACATGGTCCAACATCCAAACATATGTAATCAAACAGATAAACACGGTAATAAAAATAAAACATAGATATATATTTCCACACCACCTATAATTTATAGCTTTTCATTATTACATCGACAAATAAATATGCATATGAAATGCATGGTTTTGTCTTGTGTTAATGGGGAATCTATATATATATATATATATATATATATATATATATATATATATATATATATATATACATAGTGTGTGTGTGTGTGTGGATATATACTGGTATATAAATGCAACTTTGTCTATGTGAGTTCCTTTATTATAGACTAAGAAAAAATAATGGCCGGACGGATTTTAATAAAATTTCACATAAAGGGACTTAGTATATCTTGCAGTGTTTTAGGATATGTTTTGCATCGAAAAGTTATTTTAAACAAAAAACAATAATAATTATTACTTGGATAGTCTAAATAAAGGTGAACAAATGTTAATATTTATATTTTATGTTTTTTACCAGGTTTCAAAGGATGACTAAAGAAAGTTTAAAACTGGGGGGTTTCATAATTATCTATATTTACATGTGATAAATTTGTTTCTTTTTTGTGATTGTTGTTATTTTGTTTTTCATAATTCTTCTTCTAAATATGTTTTGCTTTTTATTTACATTTTTCTCCTTTCTTTTTCTCTTTTAAACAAAATTACGTTTGTAAAATAATGACGCTTTTTTCTTCTTATGGATTTTAATGATCTGAAGATGGTGAGCATTTTCCAGAAACCTAATTCTTATTGAATACAGCTTAATTAGGATAATTGTTTTTTCTCTCATTATATATATATATATATATATATATATATATATATATATATATATATATAATTTTCAATAATATAAATGCTACCTGTCTCTTACATGTATGCATGTGTATATGCCTAAAGCTTTCGACAAAGGCGACGGATTTGTTCGCTGTCGAAGTCGTCTTTAAGCTCAGTCGTTAGGACGACAAATATCGGAGAATTGGCTAAAAACAATAATTTGTACACCCTCAACTGGCCACTTTTCTACAGGGAGGGGTAATTTTTTGCCGAAATTTTCGACAGTCATCCCTCTTTTCAATTGACTAGCCTAAATTTAAACGTCCGTAACTTAAGTTTTGGCGATGGGTGCAACAGCAAAGACGTCACGTTTTTCCACGTTCCTTTCCTATTTCTCGGTATGGGCTTGAACCTGCCTACTTACTAAAACTTTTTTTTTTCATTGCTCAACACACACATCCAACCACTCGAGCAAAGCGTGGCACTCAGGATAGTATATATATATATATATATATATATATATATATATATATATATATATATATATATATATATATTCAACTCCTTTTTAAGATTGCGCATTGTTGCAAATGTATCTCATTCTCTGCTTATTTTGCTATTAAGTGAGACTCGCTGACTATTAGTTTGTATCGTAAAAGTAATGGGCGACTATTAATTTTTTTAGATATATCATCAGACTTTTACGAGTATGGATTACTGGCCCAGTGGTTAGAACTACAAACAATCAAGAGTTTCAACTCATTCCTAAGGAAGGTGCTATTTTAGCCGCGCTGATGAGTCGTGATGCAACACACCATTCATTATTATAGGTATCTTTGAAAAATAAACCATGAACAACTTGTATTTTTATATATTTCATAGGATTCTTTCTTATGCTCCATTACATGTTCGTACTTGTATCGGCTTGTAAATTAGTAGATTTGTATTTCAATTAAGCACAGTAGTTCGCGTAATCAAATTAGAAAACAAGATTGTAATTTTACATTCCATTCGTCATTCCATGTGTATGGACTTTAAATTAAAACGACTGGAAGTGCCATTTTTCATCTCGAACAAGATTTTAGAAATTTAGTTTTTAGGAGTCTTGAGATACACTTGTAAAAGCGTCCGAAATTCCCGCCTGAGATTGTATTGATCCTATAATTTGTTTTGTGCATTGAAAACAGTTTACATTATTGAATTAACTGTATCGTCCGAGAAAAGAAGTATCAATTCTTTCTAAATCAATTATTAAGACGAGAAATGATTTATCTCATAGATTTTTCCCTGTCTCTATGATTTCCCCAAGGTAACGTCGGCGTAAATATTCCGAAATATGTCTCTTCGTTACATAGAATTGGTTTAGGGTCAATTGATCCACACATTCAAAATATTGTTTATCTGTTATTATCCATCCCTATTATCAGGCGTCTTTTAGACCCAGGACGTCCACATTGGGTTTTTCTTAGTGGCAAGAATGGCAAACAGAAGAGTAAATATACCTTACAAAGTTTAGACAGCATTATTAATTGTATAGAATTGACCAATGATTATATATATATATATATATATATATATATATATATATATATATATATATATTACATGTAATTAAAACCATTAAAAGTAACAAAAATCTATGTTTCAGATAGGAAGAAAAGCCATACTCTAAAACTTTAGAATAATGTAATTGCATTAATTTTTAACTTGTATTAGTTATTAAATGATAAATTGTTGTAAAGTCTAAATTATTATTGTACCATATATATAATATATAATATATATATAAAATACATAATGCATATAAAGTATATAATATATACAAAATATATAATATATACGGTATATATATAAAATATATTATATATAATACATATAAAATATATAGTATATATGTATATATATATGTATATATATATATATATATATATATATTAAAAATCTCACGTTTACAAATTGAATAATATGTTATATTAGGCGCGTGTAGATATTAATAATATATATATATATATATATATATATATATATATATATATATTATTAATATCTACACGCGCCTAATATAACATATTATTCAATTGGTAAACGTGAGATTTTTAATATATATACATGTTTGTGTTGATATTTACCAGCAGGAAGTCTTATATTTCCCAGCTGTAAAATACGCTTAAATATGATATTTTGCTTGAACAGATTTGATATTTATTCTTATATTACATTGCAGTCAATACATAATAAGGATTTAAAAATATATACACAAAATATAACGCGGACGTTACCATTGAGAATCGAAACTAAAACGTTTACCTTACGATTTACTTTTTCCTTTTACGTGAATGCCAGTTCTAAAAATATATGTTTGGTGCAACGCAAAAACTTAAAATATTCTCCAATAGGTATTGTATTTTCATATTGCTGTCGCGCGCCTTGACTTGGCGAATTTCATTTTATTTAATTTTCACAATTTTCCTCGACTTAAACTCTAGTTAAAAGTTTAGTAGAAGGTCGAATAACCTAAATATTAAGATTCATGTTTGTATACCAAAACCTGTCTGATAAGTTTCGTAGGCCACAACAATTATAACATATATATATATATAGTGTAGAAAGACGTCGATGTTTACTATAACAAAATATTAGGCGAGTATAAATAACGCAGAAAATATGTATTACTATAATGACATGTAACAAATAAACAAAAAAATAAACAAAAAAACTTTCAGAATAAATTGAAATGCATATTTTTTACGATCTAACAATTCTTTAGGTACTTTACAGATGAATTCAATTTCACAACCCATATAAAAAAATGTGTTTTCTGTTTTATATAAATAGAGAAACGTGTATTTAATATCAATAACCATACAGAGAGAGACAAACAATATATATATATATATATATGTATATGTATATATATGTAGAGAGAGCGAGAGAGACGGGCAGATGTATATATATATATATATATATAGAGAGAGAGAGAGATGTATACGTATATGTATATATAGATGTATATATATGTATATATAGATGTGTATATATACATACATTTATATATTGTATTTATATATATATACTTTCATATATTGTACTTATATATATATACATTTATATATTGTATTTATATATTACATTTATATATATATATACATATGTATATTATATATATATATATATTACATTTATATATATATATGTATATTATATATATACATTTATATATTGTATTTATATATTACATTTATATATAGATATGTATATTATATATATATTACATTTATATATATGTATATTATATATATTTATATATTATATTTATATATACATGCATATATATGTTTATATTTGCATTTAGAGAGTATATTTTAAGATATATATTTATATATATTATATACATTTAAAAATATATTTATATATATATTTATATATAATATATATGCATTTATATATATATTTATATATATATATGCAAATATATTTTTAATATATGTATATATATTTATATATACATATATTTATACATACACATATATTTATGTGTATATATATATATATACATATGTATATAAACACCTGATGCCTTACTGTTTATTTGCTTTACTTCTATGCAATGCCTTTGTTTGATTGAGCCAAAAAGTTTTCTTCTTTTCCGACGATGCTCTTATTTTTGTATCAATGCAAAACCCTACTCATTTTTATTAAGTTAAAACTTAATTATATTTTTAATGTTGTTATCTATATTCTTATTCTAAAGCTTATACCTGGAACAAAACTGACATTATAGCAACTGTCCTTTTAGAAGAATGTTGATAGTTCTACGGAGTAACTACTATTATACGTCTGTAAATGTTAGTATGTTGATCAATACTTCAATTATTGTAGACCATTGCAGATGTTATTTCTACTGTTGTTTATATAATTTATTGTTATGATAGCAGTGTTCTTATTTTATATCTCATTCTTATAGCTCATACGACAAGTAAAGCGGCACTAATTTTTATCCATATTATATATATTCTCCTAACATTATAAACACAATCGTATCTTCGTATTCTCATCTACACATTGTATTATACGTTTTGCATTTCCTGGAAACACTTTTTTGTTCTACTACATAGTTCGATTATTCCTCAGTACCTGCATATTAATATTTGTGTTTTACTTTAACAATTTTAAATGGTTGTTGCTGTTTGATATATTAATAACCACAAAAATACTAAAAAAATACCCTAGCTTGCTTAAGTAATGTAAGTGCTATTACTTTGATTAATATTATTAATAATAGTATTAGTAGTAGTTGTAGTAGTCGTAGTATTTTTCTTGTTGCCACTACATCTACTATTTATTATTTTCATCATTTTTCGAAAAATAAAAATTATATATCAGCCAGTCAAGGCTAATTTCTTTACATCGTTGCCAGCAATGTATACGTTTATTTATTTTGACCGAGTATTTGGGGGATATTTAAAAATTACAACGCATACAACACATTTCACACAATCGTAATATTTTTCCTTAACATAATACATTCACCAGCTATTAGCTTAGTTGAAATACGGACAAATAATTTTGAGATCTTTATCAATATTCCCATTATTTGTAGTATCATCACTATCATCATCATTATTATCATTAGAACATAATAGCACGATAATATACTACTCAACGCGGCAACAGCATAAAAACACCATTTGCCCTCGATGATTGCAGTGACTAACCATAAATGAGCAGTAACCACACTCAAAGATCAATTAAAATAACTGAATAAATTATCCGTCATTTGATGAATGTTCCTGCCACTTGAGAATAGTCTCCGACAGTTGAAACAAGCGATTTGCCAAGCCGTGCCCGCCAATGCTAAACAATAACATGAAGTGATAGTAACCATAATATAACCCGGCACTGAACATGGTCGATATTTGCAAAGGAACACAATTATTCGCCTAATTTTATTTCGAAGCAGTTCATGTACATCAGATATTCTTCATGACCGCTAGTGACCGACAATGTACACCTGGAACATACAGTGACTATTGTAACGACAGCAAATGTCCACCAGTACACGGCAATAAACGCCTTTATACAGCACTGACCGCCAGTAATAACTTATCCAATATATTGAAGGCCGACACAAGTAGTAAGTAAAACAGTAATAGTCGGCAGTACAAACAGTGATGACAATGCCATTATATTGCTTCTGATAGCTGTCAGAAAATTCCAGACAGCGGACGTAAGATCGCTCATATTTGCCATGACCTGTTATTTTCCAGGTTGCAAATAGTTTTGTAATAGAACATACAAAAGTAGTTATATCATTGACGCAGAGGTGTTGACATAGAGATTTAGTTTAATGTCTATTATTCTTACGCAGTTAGTATATTGTTGTCTAATAAGATATTAATGATTTTTAAATTAAACTTTTATGTATTTAAAACGATTATATTTTTATTCTTCGTTTTTGTATTCATTTTATGACTTTACAAAATACCATATCTGAGTGTTTGATATTGTACATTAACCAAAACCAGATGTGGCATTTCCCCTATACCCCATTTTTTTTCAGCAATTTAAGATTAGCATCTACGACGAGTTTTGTCACAATGCCAAATCCGTTTTCTGGCGTTCTGTAAATAGTTTTATATTCGTTACTCAACTGACTAATGCAAACTTCTGTATTTGTTCTCTTCAAAAGATGTTTTAAATAGTCTCATATTCATAAGTTACTCTTTCATTATAAATGAGTATTCTCATATTCAGAAGTTAATTTTTCATATGTTAATTGTGATTTATCAAAGTAAAATATGAAAGGGTTAATTGTATTCTATAATCATTATACAAAAACTTCTGACTGCACACGGGAATTCCTGATATCTTAGTATACTAAGATCTTAAAATAAGATTACATCTGCAGTCTGTATCGCACAATACTATGTAGACCATGACTAGCGTGTACACAAGAAAATTTGAGGGAAAAACGCGATAATTCATAAAATGATACCCAGATTAGCTACATAGCGTATATGAAGATGGGGGGGGTGACAGTCAGGTGGATTGGCTGGAATCAATATAATTACAATTTCAGGCTCATTAGAGAAATAATGACAACTTTTATATGAGTATGTATGCCATGAAGGAAAATAACCAAAAACAATGGTGTAAAACAATTATTCCATTTACAGTGATTTTTTTTCACATGTTACAATCGCTAAATATGCCGCCTCTTGAAGCGCAAACAACATCTAGACG
>NC_136484.1:100055899-100070899 GCF_053919585.1 Euprymna scolopes
ATTGCATAAGGAAAATATACTTTGCGTTTTTCCGTCATTTTCCCTTAATTTTTTCTTTATGTCTTTGATGGCGTCGTCATTTTCAGCCTCCCTTTTTATATCGGTAAGCGTGACTGGAAATTTTCTTAGTATATTCGCCACCATGTTTTTTTCCTTATAAGTGGAACGTGTAGCTGCAATTACTGACTCTTCAAAGGTTTCATCCCTTTTCGGTATAAGCCTTGACAATCCATCCGCATGACCTATTTTTCCCGAACGCAGATGTTTTATTTGAAAATCATAATGTAGCAAGATCGTACCCCAACGGAGTAACCGATTTGCTGTATATACTGGTAAGCTTTTTTTAAAGCCGAAAATAGTCACTAGGTGCTTGTGATCTGTTTCCAGTATAAAATCTCTTCAGATAACGGTGGAATTTCGTCACCGCGAAAATAACGCTTAATGCTTCCTATTCTATTTGGAAGTAAGCCTTATCTGACGGAAGTAGGGACCTTGAAGCGTGCCCTATAGGTTTCTCCGTTCCATCTGGCATGATATGCTGTATACATGCTCCTATACCATACGAGCTCGCGTCACTCGCAAAAATTATTTGTAATTTTGGGTCGTAATAAGTTAAGGATAAATCTGATATCCAAGTCTTTTTCATTTCCTCAAATGAGTCTTGACATTCTTTTGTCCATATCCATGCTGTTTCTTTCTGTAATAATTCGTTCAGCGGAGCTCTTAGGTCGTGCATGTCTTTAATAAACACTTGGTAGTAGTTCGCGAGGCTTAAGAAACTACGTAAATCGTCACGTTATGTGGTGTTGGCATGATCCTAATTGGTATCGCTCTTTCTGGGTCAGGGCCTCGACCATCTTTACTTATTATTTGTCCTAAATACTTGATTTTGTCTAGAAAAAACTCACATTTGTTTTCTTTAACCTTGAATCAATACTCGTTTATTCTTGGGAACACTTGTTTTAAATGCTCTATATGTTCACTTATGGACGCGCTCCTTATGATTATATCATCTAGGTATACACAAGCACAATCTAAACCGTTCAATGTTGTGTCCATCGCTTGCTGGAATATCGCCGGCGCGAGTTTTATCCCGAACGGTAATCGGTTATACTTGAATAACCCTTTGTGTGTGTTAATGCATAAAATCTTTTAGCATTTTTCTTCTATCGGAATTTGTAAATAGGCGTCGGACAAATCTGCTTTTGAAAAAAATTTCCCATTATTTAGTTTGGCAAAAATCTCTTCCGGGCTTGGTAAAAGGTAATGGTGATCTTGTAGCATATTATTAAACCGGGTTGAAAAATCTCCGCAGACTCGAATTTGTTCCGATTTCTTCTTTACGTACACCGTAGACGTTGGCCAAAGGCTAGTTTCCATTTTCGATAAAATGCCCGTTCTTTCAAGTCTGTCTAATTCGCTATCTATTTTGTCTAATCCGGCGAACGGAAGGTTCCTTTTTTCTTAAATACTGTTGTTGCATCCTTTTTAAGCTCGAACGAAGCTTTAAATTCATTACATCTTCTCAGTCGCATAGTACATATTTCTGGGAATTCGTTCTTTAGTTCATTTTTAATATTTTCTGACGTTGTGGTGCAGCTGGTTATTTTTTTTTACAAAAAGCGTTAATTGGTTTGTTCCAAATGTTGAATTTTTCAAGAAAATCTGTTCCCAAAATATTCTGTCTTACTTTAATTACGAAGATTTTCAATTTCTTCGTCGTGCCATTTAAATTAATGGGCAGGCCGACTTCTCCTTCAATTTGATTTCGTCTCCTTTCACCGTTCTAGCACCCTTACTTTTCTTTTTCAGAGTCGGTTTATCCAGTTTTTTCAAGTGCTAAAGTTTATTACCGACCAATCTGCCCCAGAATCAAGTTGAAATTTTATTTGTTTGCCGAAAATATTAACCAATACATATTTTTGTAAAGTGTATTTCTCTTTGTCGTTTGTTTTCATTTGGTGTACACTATATTTTGTTCTGCAACAAATACTCTTATGTCCGACTTTGTCGCAATTGAAGCATCTGATATTGTTGTAAGGACAACCCTTTCCCCAATGTTTTTCATCACATCTTCCGCAATTATTACTTGGTCCTATTTTCCATAGTTCCTTTGACTAGAATCGTAATTTCGTTTTCTGCTATTAGAGTGTGAGTATGTATAACCTGCGTAATCTTTTGGATTTTGAAGAGTCTCACTTTCTTTGCTCTGCGTTTCTGCCAGATTTTTTTAATCTTCCTTACGTACGACACTCCTGCTTCTTTTATATCTGGAGTCTTTTTTAGTGATACTGCCCTTTAGTAATCTTTTGCTAACTTTTGCAGTATCAGACCTTGTTCTGTCTCTAATTTTGAGAGAACGCGTATTCGGATCTCTGAATTTTTTGTAGAAACTAGCCCCTGTGCAAAACTAAAACATTTGAATCGTCCCCCGTAAGTTCCGATAATTTAAAATTGTAGCAGTGTTTATTCACTACAGGCGCATACGTCAGGTAGTCCTGCTCTTCCGTTTTCTTAAGGTTCATACACGACCATCTCTTGTGAAAAAGAGATATTCGGCACGAATAACTCCTGAAGAAGTGTTACGGTCTCAGCGAAGTCTAACTGATTCGTTCTCCTTGGCAATATGAAATCAACAAATTTGCAATGTTCACTGGTACCAAGCTTTCGAAGTAATAAACTTACTTTCTTTGCGTTTGACCAGCTTTCGCAATCTGCTTCGAAAATATCTTCATACCTCTTAAAGTATGCCTCAAAAGTTGTATCCTCCTCTTGTAGGTACGTGAACACATCTATGCTATTCACAATTGTTGCGTTGGAAAAAGTCGTATTGCTTTCCTGTGCAGAATTCGTCGTTAATCTTTCCAACAAATCTTTTTGACCAAGTTGCATTTGCTCTATACATTTAAGAAGTCGTTCATTCTGTCTTTCGTCTCTTTCTTGTAGTTCTTTTATCTGTAATTCGTCTCTTTCTTGTTGACGCATTTGCATTTCCGCGAATAACTTGATAAGATCCTCCATTTTGTTTTTCGAATTAGTAAATCAGTCACTTTTACAATTTCTTTTCTTTAATAACTACGAACAACCGATTCCTTTTGTTACGTTATTAATTGCGTACAAGAACGAAAAAATCACTTTTTCTTTCAAAAGCGTCTACCTAATAAGTTCACGGTATCCTAGCGAAACACTTTTTTTGTGCATTTTGCAGAAAATGTTACTGCAACTTTCAAGTGTTTTTTCTCGTAGGCACTTTGAAATAAAGTGCTTGCTGTTTTTTTTATTCAAGTGTCCCGTGTTTTGAATTTCCTTTTCAAGTAGTCACACAAAAACAATATTGGTAACAATTTCGTAGTTGCTGCGTTTTAATCATTGACATTCCGAGTGATTTTTTTCAATCATTGACGAGATAGTATTTCCCGAATACCACTGTTGAGTTTGATAGTATATTTTCTCACACGTAAATCTTTTTTCGAAATCCCGTCGCCACTGTTGTGTCTGTATCAATTACAACACAAACGCAGAAAGTAAAGGTAAAACAAATATATTAAGATGAAAAGATAATACATATTTACAAAAGTGCAGTTATACTGCAGTTGGAAGATTGTCCGGCAGAGGACGTGTTAAAGTCTTTCATGGAGGAACCGGCACATGTGTCTTGCCTATCCGGCGTTCAAACACAGCTCCCCCGTCTTACTGACCTGATCCTTTTATCTATATCTTTTCACTCACGTATGCTAATTAGTGGGCGCCTCCACAACACATACGGAGCAAAAGAAAAGAAAGATTTAAGTTTACGTGAAAAATATCAAACCTAAATTAATAGAATATGGATACAACTTCAGAAAGCATTTTGCTATTAAAAAAGTAAGAAAATATACGGCATATTATGTATCATAGTGAAAAGTTAATTTATCAATAAAATAATAAAACTTAATAAATGTTGATAAGTAAAATTTCCAAAAAAGTGACTTAACATCAATAATATACACATATAACTGTAAATTAATTAAACAAGTGAAAACTAAATAAATATTACACACCTAATTACATTTAAGAGATTGAAATAAAATATGAATACCACCGGAATTAGATAACAAATTTATAAAGCAAATATTAAAATGGTAATATGGTGTTAAAAACAAATATATAATCCATCGATGAAAATTAAATATCTAAAACATTTACTAAATAAAATATCGTTCTAAAGTGGCTATTAGTTTGATTTAAAATTTATAAGAAAGTTAGAAGCTGGTGTATATGGAATCAAATAAATAATATTTATTCTTTTTAAGGTCGCAGGAAAATGCTAATTTCACGCAAACTATATATATATATATATATATATATATATATATATATATATATATATATATATAAATATATATATATATATATAACTTTGTAATTTATATCAAAAAAGGATACATTATACATATTTTACGATGCAGTTTTATACAGCCAGAAAATTATATAATAGACGTATTAAAATAAACATATTTAATTTGATAATAATGTAAATTCACATATATTAACACACACGCATATATATATATATACTAGCAGTTCAGCCCGCCATTGCCTGGGTGCTTGGATGTGTATGTTGAGCAAAAAATAAAAGAAAAGTTGTAGTAGGAAGCTGGCTCGAACCTGTACCGCAAGGGAGGAAAAGAACGGGTTAAAGCCTTACGTTTATGCTGTTACGACCACTGCCAAACCGGAAGCGACAGTTTTTTAAAATTAAGGCTAGACAATCTAAAGGAGAAAATAACTTTTAAAAATATTTGCGAAAATTGCCCCCCCTCACATGTAGTAAATTGCCTAGTTAAAGGGGAATATATTCATGTTGTTAGCCAATTTTTCGATATTTGTCGTATGAAAGATCCTGATCTTGGTAAAATCCGTCGCCTCTATTGAAAGTTTAAGGCAGACCTGCAAACAGAAAGACATACATATATTTGGTAACTACAGAATTTCGACCCAAACCGATGAAAAAGCTTGCCCTATCTCGGAATACCCTTTATGTAAAATTGCAAATATTTAGACCAGAAATTGTCTGAGTTATTGTGAAGAGACCGCAGAGATCAATTTTTTTTTAAATTTGACCCCTATTATGACCCCTTAAAATTTATTGTTTTCTGTTCAAATAAAGTTATTTATGTAGATCCATGTCCAAGGAAACTATATCTAAAATTTCAAGTGCGTAAACCCAACATTGTCGGAGGAGTTTTGTAGAGTTCCGCAAGGTCAAATCGTTGAACTTTGAGCCCTTAATCGCAAAATTTCGACCAAAGACCGATAAAATCGATATTCCCAACTCTCAGTACCCTGTATATCAAATTTCGAGTGTGTAGACTAAAAATTTAGAGAGTTATTGCGTAGGGGAATGTACACAGGCACGCTGACAGACACACACACACAGACACGTTCACTTTTATAGATATGTATATGTGTGAATATATATCCATGTTTGTATATATATATATGTATATATGTGTGTGTATATATGTATACGTGTATGTGTGTATATATGTTTATATATATATAATATATATAATATATATATATATATAATATATATATATATATAATATATATAAAATATATATAATATATATAAAATATATATAATATATATATATAATATATATAATATATATATAAAATATATATAAAATATATATATATATATATATAGACGCTCAATTAATACTAAGCTATCAGATGGGAACTTTCCAGGCGTTTACATTTTATCTCTTGATGAGATTCATATATATCCGGGAACAATTATACGTTTTTTATTAATCGTTACTTTGTCGAAACCTAAATATGTTGCACATAATTTTAAAGCGAATCAAAACTTGTGAAAACTGCGAGACCAAGAACAAAAGTTTTATATGTTAAGAA
Source organism: Euprymna scolopes (assembly GCF_053919585.1). Lineage (NCBI taxonomy): Eukaryota > Metazoa > Mollusca > Cephalopoda > Sepiida > Sepiolidae > Euprymna > Euprymna scolopes. Next base: position 100,061,804 of record NC_136484.1, read on the forward strand.
TCTCAATTTATTCGGGAATGACCTTTCGGATAGAAAATATATTTCTTTACGCGAGCGTTGACATGTGTAGTTGAATGTTTATTTTCTCTTCATAAAGATAGATTTGCTATTCCCATGCCGATGGCAGAATCCTTTCAAGTGTATGAATCCGCAAATGTTATACTGGCATTAATATTTTACGTTCAGTATGTGAAGCGTAGCGTGGTCTATATTTTGCCAGCTGTAACTCTTTTTTGTGGGTTTACGTAACTCCTCATTATTCTATATTTGCATAGCGTTGTTTGCGTTACGTAACAATGTAATAACTATGTAATTACAATCAGTACGAGTTTGTTTTTCAATCATCATTTTCGAATTGATGCTGACAATAATCATAACTCAGAAAGTATACATAATATAATGCGACAAAACAATTTCAAACTTGTATACATTTTATCATCATCTATTGATTTTTAAAGCTGCAGTCTTAATTTCATTTTGCTCTTCCTCTGATACATAGTTTCCTATCTGCGAAATAAGTGATCGCAGGCGAGCAATAGGTGTAGATTTTTTCTCTTCAGGTAGGTTAGTATCTTTTATTTTCTCGATAAGAATGTCAGTGGATGTTTTGCTCCACTTTTCGAAATTCGAGTAGTGGTAGCAAAAGAGTAGCACCTTCTTTTCTGCAACAGACCACGGCTGAGCTTTTAAGCCTCTTGTATTTTTCTTTCTTCTTGTTTCTGAATTTGATGTTTGGGGGCCAGGACCTCTGTTATCAAGGCCTGATGGATGACCCTGGTTATCCTCTGTCATGGTTGGAGAGCCACTTCCAGATTTCGGAAGGTTTACACCATTGTTTGCATCTTCCCGCCTGGCGTATGAACGGGTTGAAGGGCCCTTTTTATCCTGGGTGCCGACCTGCCAGTATGTGTTTTTATTTTGTTTCATTAATTGTTTGGATTTCCCCATTGCCCACGGCTTTTTATTTTTTATTCAAAGCTGCCCTTTATTGCTAAAGGGGGTGCCCCCGTCTGCAAACTGGGGGACGTGCTGGATGTCTTGAGGAGATAGCACACCATTTCTTTGAATATTTAAAGGATTGGGAGCCTTAGTGTTCACGATACACTAAAAAAATGTATTTTGTAAAAATTGTAATCTGAATTCCCTGTTGTTATTCACGCAAAATATTAACTTAGAACCACATTTTCTCATCACGCTAAAATGAAGTATAAACTAACACTTTTCTACTTGACTTACTTTGCATTTATATGTTATAAAAACAGTAAAATAATGTAGCTGGCTTCTCTGTCCGAATCGGAGATCCATCCAAAGCATATGGGATGACAATCCAATATTAGATTTTTTAAAGAAAAAAACACCATTTCAGATGTATTTTCAAACTCAAATCTTTATTACTAACGTAACTTTGTTTCACTCATCAAAATATTAATAAAATCTGTAGGGTTTCAGTTGGCACCTAAATGCACAGAATGTCCGGAAGTAATAAACAGCACATGAAAGATTCAAGTATCAAATTTTCACGAGTGTCGCCCACTTTATCTAAACTTATCGATATAATTATAATGACAATTTTACCTCAAGCCTTTAGTTATTATATGAAATTAGTTGGCACTCACCTATGTTAAATTATATTAAGTAATCATTTATCTTATAATCTTTTTAGTAATAAATCAGTAGTTTTATTTGTTTTCTTTACTAGTTTTGTATTTTATCTGTAAGATCGGACTTTTACAGGTAAAAATTCTTAATAAGTTGCAGCTACGTATGTTATAATCTAACACTTTTCTACTTAACTTACTTTGCAAATCATCGTCTCTTTTCATTATAAAAGGCACATGCCATTGAGACATCGCTTTATTCCAGATTGCAAGAATAGTATATTTTCGTATTCTAAAACTTTTAATATCGGATTAAGTTTTAATAAATATTTTCACGGCGCCGGCGTATCTGATTACACGAAATAGCGTGTCTACTTATAACGACTACTTAATGATAAATAAGCATGCTGTTAATGCATGTGTATTTGTTATTATTAAATTGAGCGTATAGAAATTTACATAGGAAAACCCACTTGTAAAAATTTTCGCGAACACCGTAGCATTTTTGTAGCAGAATTAGCAATAAACGAAATGAGGGGAAATAGAAACCTTACCTACGATACGTATGTTGTGTCTCAGCCTGAGCAGAAGAGAGAGTTCCAAGATACCGTCCATGGGTTTTATTAGCGTTTCCCCCATGCAAGTATCGTAGAATCTGTCTGCTCTCTCGCAATTATGCAAATACATAATTCCCGGCCGCTATAAAGGCAGGTCACTGAAGGCGTCCTGCAGATTTGTGTAGGTGGTTCTGGCGATTGGATTGTTCTTTGTGACGAACCGCGTATCTGTGAGAAGCGAGTTTTTTTTTTCTTTCTTCTTTCTTCACGGTTATTACAGAAAGAAATCCCTCTTTTCTTGAGGTGGGCGATACTGACTATTTCCTATCTGTGTTCCTGATTTTTTTTTGTTTTGCCTACTAAATTTTGCTTAAATTGTGTATGACTTCAATAAAAAGTGTATATTATATATTCAACTGTGACGAGATATATTGTGAAAATAGGTAAGCAGCAAGGATTTAGTCGTGAATAAACAACACAACATTAGCGCGTGCAATCCAGCAGGGATTCGCGCGTCAAACCAGTGCGAAGACGCCATTAACCTTTGAAACTGCATGAAGCATGCACTCATTTACTCCATAAAGTTTCATAGAGATATTTTTCCCGTACAGCTTTTCTTTATTATCTTCTCTTTTATTCTCAGCGTAGCGCATGCCGTGGGCATTATGATATGTGCACAGCGCACCTGCGAATCTTTTGAACACAGTCGAGAAATATATTTAAAATGAATGTCTTAAATGTTTGGTTTAAGTTTTTATGGGGCACATTTTAGATTACTCATATCATGGATATCTGAATCAGATTGCAATAGACAACAGAACTTATTTTCTGTTTACGCTGTCAATCATATAAATCCTTTTTCGCAAACATTATAGTAAAATATTATACACTAGTAACCTATAGGGTACATGGGGATATTCTTATAACATGAAGTAGCAACAGAGAACTCCAAATCGTCCCGAGAAATGATCCCCTTAGTTTGCGTTGTACCAAGTGAGGAAGCAATTATTAAGATTTAATACGCAAAAGGTGAATAATCGTAAGTGTTTTAAAAATTAACCCATTAAATAATTTTGCAGAGCATCAAGAAAATCAAACAGTATGTTTATTCATGATTTAAGTAGTTATACTTTTTTAAACACTTACACAACTCTCCCTAATGTGTTCATCCTAATCTTGTTTTCTCTCCGCTTTAAAACCATAAACTTATCATAAAAATAAATATTCAATGGATACTTATTGTCATTATTGGATATTACATTTAAACATGATGGATAGCAACTTAATTATTGCCACAGTATTCTGGGATATTCTTTCAGTTTTCCAAATATTTAGAAAGCATCATTATGTATACAGGCATATATATATATATATATATATATATATATATATATATATATATATATATATATACTAGCAAATATACCCGTCGTTGACTGGGTTCAAAAACAGCCTACAGAAAATGGACTCTGATTTATGAAAGTATGATAGGTTATGAAAAGGAAGAGTTGTAGAGTGATAGCTTCGAATTTGGGGTGTATTAAAACTAAAGCAAAATATGATGAAAGTAAAAATAAAATAGATAAACTCCATAATCTATTATATCAAACTCATCACAATATTCTGTGGATCTATATCACAAAAAAAAAAAACCTTGTTAAACTTTGTGACGTATTTCCATTCTATGGAGGTCAGGTGCGAACGAGCATCCCAAAATTTTATTATGCCATATTTCTTCAAACTGAAACATAATTGTCAAAGTATACTTACGCAGATAGATATGAAAAGTCGTTATTAAAGTGGGTGCCTTTTCCATTCTATGGAGGCCAGGCGCGAACGCAGACCTCACAATTTTATTATACCATCCCTATTTAAGTCAAAACATACTTATCAAAGTGGTCTTATGTACATCTATATCAAAAACACTTGTAAACGTTTTTTTTTTTTGTATTTTTTTTTATTTCCATACTTTGTGGACCAGCTGCCTACGCAGAGCCCACAATTTTAATTAATCATCATTATGTCAGATAAACCAAACCTATTCCTGTGTCTCGATACATCGCCTATCATTATATGTGATCAGTTTGTTAAAATAGTCAACCATATAGGAGCCTATTCGTGACCACAAACACACGCACAGGCATTCAGCTTTATATATATATATATATATATATATATATATATATATATATATATATATATATATATATATATAATGATATTATATTATTACTATTATTATTATATAAAAGTCATTTGTGTGGTTGTCTTTTATGTGAGTTCCTTCTTCATAGGTTCTGAAACAGATGAGCGTATATTTTGCTAATTCAACCAAATGTAAATTACATTTGTGTCAGTGTACTTATACATGTTTTTTCAGCAAATCTTCCGATAAGTATTTAAAATCGAAACAATCCAATCCTAAAAACAGTATTTCTATCTCATAGACGAATATAATTTTTACAGGAAAATATTTTACGTTTCACCGGCCCCGACAGATAATTCTCAGCAAATAAATATCAATAATCTCAGCAAATCAATTCTTCTATAAAAAACAAAAAATGAAACCCCGAAATATTATCCTCTGGAGATGTAAACCAATTGTAAAGTATTATAATACAGCTCGAATGGTCTCCAGCTGAAGCGCAGGTGTATCTCCCATTTTATTTAAATTTTTGTTCTTATAAATAAGTTACATTTTCGATATAAGGGATACCATTTTAAATCGCAGAAAGTCATCTCTTCATTTGCATATTTTAAAAGTGAACATTGAGCAGAAATGTGTATTTCAGGGCATTAATCCCTAACCCAAATATCAGCTGAGGTGACATTGTAAATAAAGACAAACATAATTTGATGAAATGCATTATCATGGCTATTATTTTTTTTATTATTTATTCATTCTTCTTGCGAATTAGTCAAATTGCCAAATTAATCCATCGTAAAGTATTAATATTCAATAGATGATAGATTCTATAAAAATACATACATAATCTGCATGAATTAAACTGGCATGTTTAAGCGTATTGTACGACAGGCTAACTTCGGGTGTGCAGCTAGTATCTAACTATATACATAATGTTTCTTATTGTCCAAGTAAGAGTCTGATAAAAAATGAAAATAAAAACGTACAATAAAAGAAAAAAACTAAGTACTAAAGAGCCGGGAGATTATTGTATTGCAAGTCAACTCTGTTTTAGTAAAAATGAAGATACAACCCGTGCAGTAAATCACATACACTCACCCACACACACACACACACACACACACATATATATATATATATATATATATATATATATATATATATATATATATATGTATATATATATAATATGCAAAATCCGATCCTGCATTTTGCTAATTCCTGCCCTCTGATGAGAAGGAGAGTATTTCTTCGAAACTCCGCGGATTAAGGACAATCCACTTATCTTGTGTTTCCTTTTTTAAAATTAAATATGTTTTTAACTCTGTTTCAAGATGTCTTTTAACATGTTTTATTAATCATTTGTTCATGTATATATATATATATATATATATATATATATATATATATATATATATATATATAATGTGTCTGTGTGTTGTTGAAAAAAATATATTCCCGCCGTATTAACGAGAAAGGTCCTATTCGAGAGCAGTGCATTTTTGGAAAATAATATTTTTTTTCTAATTTCTAATGAAACCAAAAGTAATGCAAATTGTAATAAGTGAACTGTTTTATACACATATGCCAACACAGGAGGTTGAAATATTTGTACGGAATATGTTACCAATGAAAAACTAACGTTTTGAAAATTCATAAATACTCGTGGGGCTATCCATTTACACGTTGTACATGTAAAATATTTATAGCTCTTGTATAGCACTATTAAGTTCTATTAAGGACCCTGTTATTTATTTATATGTTAGTAGCATTCTAAAACGATATATAAGCATATACGCTTCTATATACATACATGCACATAGTCATATATATATATATATATATGTGTGTGTGTGTGTGTGTGCGTGTCTGTGTCTGTGTAACTGTATTGCCCTGTCACATTGTTTCTGTTTGGTGTGAAATGCGACCGTTTCAGAAAAGTCTAGATCTCTCATTATTAAACTAATTATTTATTTTCTTATGCATAGGTAAAACGCCATTTTATTTTTTTTTAGTTTGAAACGTCAATATACCAGTAATAGTGGATATCTCCAAATATCCCTGCGCCACTATTAGAAATCCTGTGTAAAGGACGCCAGATGATTCGATATAACTGAAGTCTGAAACTGCTTGGACTGAGCAGACCCCATGTTATCCCAATATGCCGGAGTGATTGTCGAGAACGTATTCCTGGTGGAATCAACAACTTATTATTATGTTAGACTTAATATTCTAGCGTGATAACCAATATACTTTGATTATTTTTTATTGAAGTGGCTGAGACATAAATGTGTTATACCTTTCATATATTTAAATTTGCTTTTACACTATCGACTCCTGACCTTCCATAATCATTTTACGAAATATAATGTGGGTATGTGCAAAACTCTATGTTTAATAACTAAATCAGAAATATAGACGATTGTATGTTAGTTCTGTATAAAATATTTCTCTACTCCTTCATTAACTTCTGCCCATATATCAACGTTCACAAAGAGAGGCATAAAGTAATCGATCAATGAAGCAATATCCCGTTGCAATCATCAACTGACAGAGCTACGGTTTCGCACATTTAACGCGTCGAATGCTGGCTTAGATCTGCGTATCATCACCTAACTCGATGATATGTTGCGCAACGGGAAACATGTGTAAAGAAATTGTGCTTCTCGTCGGTTATGTAGCAAGTCACTGAAGCTGACTGATCATAAGGCAGTTCCAAGTGGTCAGAGAGACATGGCAGCACGCATTAATCAAATTTTGTATATGTAAGCTTGACTGAAACTACGAAAAGAATAGTTATTGTGTTATGTTCACTAATATTCAATATGTTTTAGTGGGTTAGCTTCCATTTTCTGTCTTTTATAATAACATATATACCGTATTACACTTGGGTTAGTATATTTATAATTAATTTAGTAACAAACATGTTCTTTAAAACTGATTTAAAATATACACCGTTTAAGACAAAACATAAAAAACGACAATTAATTTAATTTTTCTAAATAGTATATTTCAAGCAAATAATTTAATTCTTATAGGAATTTGTCAGTTACAAATCTTTATGTGGATGCAACACACAAAAATTCTGCGTAATTAATTGCAATATATATTATCAAATCTATCTAATGCTCTACTTTCCCATTGTTCACTGTTGGAGTGAATCTATATATTAACACAATAGCGTGTGCATTATTTTGTGTGTAACAGCTGCATCTTTTTTTATCGAGTTACTGCCCTTTAATTTTTATCAGGATATGTGTCTTGTAGTAAAGAATTTTACCAGGAATTCTTCATACGTTTTGGTTTTGATTATAGCTGAATAATCTTTTGGGTGGTGAATAATAATTATATGAAAATAAGTATAGGAAAATAATATATAAAAACGGGTTAATTGCCTTAATCCATGGATTTTCAATAATGGTTCATTTCATCAGAGGAAATGAAATGCGGTTAGCAAAATGTTCAGCTGCGAATATACACGCATATTGCTTTTCAGCACAAATATTGCAAAAGTTTTTTTGGATGGTGAATAATAATTATATGAAAATAATTACAGGAAAAGGAGTTTCACACAACTTGGTCAGTCCATTATCGGAAGGAGTACGATACATTCCGTGGTATTATTGTCAGGTAGGCAGAATATTGGTCCAGAGGAGAAGGCAGTAATCTCATATACAAAAACGCATGGCTGCTCCATACTGATTTTCCGAAGAGTATACGGCGCGGCCGTATTCGTTGGTGAGTTGAATATGTTTTGGTACATAGGATCCAAAGTCTTTGTAGGTGTAGAAACAGTGTATCAAATATTGGATGAATGGTCCATTCCATTGCACATATTCTCGTCGGTGATGGAATTTAATGTTGAGTTATATATACATATCAATAGGCTGAGTTGAAAAGTATTCGGAGAGGTGTTTATTCACTCCGAGGTGTTAAACGATTAGCTTCTGATATGGGCTGAATTTCTGGTACTCTGCTGGTCAGCTTTCTTCTTGAGAACGGGCGAAGGAAGCCACTTAGAAGGAGGAGAAGGGTAAGGTAGAGAGGTTAAGAAGAGAAAGAGGTAGGGAAACGATTAGGTTTGGGCGAACAGGCATGTGCGTAATAGAATTTCTTAGGGTGGGGGGAGGAATTGAGTGTGAAGTTTCTGTCAATGTGCTGACCTCTTAAATCTATATTTTAAATGGGAAATATATATTCTTGTGATTTTTATGAGAGTGTGTATGAGATTGGGTGGATATGCTGTTTATGCGGTGCGGGCAGCTGAGGTGGAAATGGAGACGAGTAAAGGTATAAACTTTTGCAGTGCTTGGGGATTACTTATTTATGACAGTTGAAGGTTGGTTGGTTTTAATTATGATGGTGTATTTAAAAGTAAATGCATTTGCTGAGATACAGTTTATTCCTTACTCTTGTGAGCGTTGTGTAATCTGGTTCAATTAAATTTATTTAAACGTATGTATTTCTTTTTGGAGGCGATCTATGGATAAATAGATTTTACTGTTCGTTGGGTTGAATCGATGTTGGAGAGACTGCTTTATACACTAAGGTTTAATTAACTATTCTTATAAGGGGGAACGTGATGCGCATTTATGGCTGAGAGAAAGGTTGTCTAAACGTGGTTAAATCTGATATTTATATAATAATCTATTATTCTATCCATCAATACATACACGTATTCGCAGATAAAACGAACGCCATTTTCCTACAATAATGTTCATATAATAATTATTCATCATCCAAAAAAACTTTTGCAATATTTGTGCTGAAAAGCAAAACACGTGTCTATTCACAG
>NC_136484.1:100073399-100075899 GCF_053919585.1 Euprymna scolopes
CAAAGAGTATTGATTCCAGGATACTTAGAAATGACCGATTCATTGCGCTTCTCGGACTGATGAGAACTCGCATACCTAATGTTTCTTCTGTCCTTGATTAACTAAAGTTATCGTTTAGCCGATAATTAATGAAGAAAAAACGTCGTTCTTTTCATTTCTGGGTGTTTGTCTCATTATTTATCATTCTCATATCTTTCAAGTAGAACCATATCTTACTTGTTGTTTAAAGCGATGTATAGAAGGGAATCTTGAAAAGTATCTCCGTGATTAATATTTCTATGGATTTATAATCTAATGTGTACCCACATAGTTAGTACAAAAGCAACCCAAGCATATTTTTTATAAGATTTCCCCTAGAACAAACAATCAGCACTAGTGAAGCATGTAATTCATTATTGACTTAACAGTAAAATTATATGCGTATCCTAAACATGTATTAAGTCATTTTAAAATTACTTATAAATATAGGTATGTTCGGGGTGTGTGCATGCATGTGCGTGTGCACAGCCAGATATTGTATTGACGCATCAGTCACATCGATACGATTGATCCGTTAATCCACACAGATAAAGCATATAGTTTTATTTCTGGCTCACTCCTGACTGATGAATTAAAATAAAACACAAAATACCAGTGATAAGAGAGCGCTTTCATAAAAAAATTATCCGCTATTATTGTACAACCGCCGGTAATAGAAATTTGAAGAAAACAACTCAGTAAAGATTCCATAACTTATTTAAGAATACCACTCTAATTATAACCATTAATTTTAACCAGCAAACAATGAAAATATTGGATATTACTCTTAATATAATTAACAATAAGGGATAATTATAACATAAACTAACCAAACATTATATCATACGACTTTATATATAGTCATCCTAGTTCAGTGGAGAAAACATTTATTCCCAGGATTTCAAAATCAATATTTAGATAATATAATAAGGAAAAGATATTTAATAGTACGAAAAATATTAGAACGAAAAATATTTTTACATGAGGATAGTATAGTGAAATAAAATGTATTAAGTTGAACATAATGACCGAAAAGATGTAAATATATTAAAAGGGCAACAATCTGTTATATCTTATTATATGACCAGTGGAAAATCTATACATAAAATCCCATAAAGCATTAGAAATTGGACTAATAGCAATGGTCTGATCAGAATGTGTACTCTTGATGCCCCGGTTCAGTCTCAAAAGACAAATGATACCCTCGGTTGGGCAGTTGTGCGTGTAATTGTAAGGCAAGGATTACACACTCCTTAATCACTTCCCTCCTGAATCGGCAGTGTTTGAATCCAGTTGCAAGGGGATGTCCAGGACGACTAGAAACAATACCGAGATAAGCGAAGAGCACACGCAACACCTGGAATTCCTAAATAGACACCCATTTAGTACTGGCCAGATTCAACGGTACTTCGGTTATCCAACCAGACCCGGTGTGTCATGTGTTTATACAGTACTACTCTAAGATAATCTGAATAAACATCATTACAGTAATAATACGAAAGAAAAAGATCTGAAGATTGTATATTATTTACTCCCTATTATAGGGGCGCATATGCAATACAACTAACTTAGCCAACTTCCCCTGATTCTAGATAAATCACATACATAATAGTCTAAACTGTAGTAAGCACATAAATAAAAACATAATACAATTTTCATTATTAATAGGTGCTAACCTTCAAAAAACTATAATAATTTCAAATAAAGTTTAAATTAAAAAGGCAATTAAGGAAGTGACAAATGACCGGCCATAACATTGAAAAATATAAGTGTATGTAATTTTGCTTTAAATTCTTTTTAATACTGATACATGCAATTAACATGACGGCTGGAACAACGACAATAAAAATAGAAAATGAACGACAGCAAATAACTGAATATAATATACATGATATTTTCATTCGAAAAATCATTCATGTATTGCTAATAAATATTTCACATATTGTATCAACATTTCAGCATTTTTCATTTACTATTCTTAGATTAAAGGCTGTTAGTAAATATGTTCTCGTTCAAATGAGCCTCTTGTCTTGTGCTTTTAGAGCAAACAAGTTTTTTAAACTATGAGAAATGTAGGATATGTCCATATATACTTGTGCATTTTTCCAGTTAACTGAACATTAAAATTATACTAAACCAAAATATACTTTAGACGGGTAAAACACGCTTTCAATAGCTCAATATTGTTAGAATAAAATACGACATAACTTCTTCTCTGTAGACTACAATTTTATACTCAATGTCAAGTAATACAAGTCTGTTTACACTCTTCAGTATTATAATTATCTAAACTGCATGCATCGTCTTGAAACCTCTAATAATATTGTTTAAAATCTAGTTGAATCTATTGTCATTTTTATGTTTTTGTTTTTAATATTATTTTAAACACTTATAAATTTCTACATGTTTCGTGTATGCTGCCATCATGCGCATTATTAAATAACTTGTTAATCTTCTATGTAGTTGGTGTCTTAGTCATTTG